>NC_061508.1:129317792-129442010 GCF_022539505.1 Lolium rigidum
TCTCACCGGCTTGTCGTAACAAAGGATTAACCGTATTGTGTGGAAGATGATTGTTTGCAGAGAAAATAGTAAAACAAGTATTGCAGCAGATTTGTATTTCAAGATTAAAGAATGGACCGGGGTCCACAGCTCACTAGAGGTGTCTCTCCCATAAGATAAAAGCATGTTGGGTGAACAAATTATAATCGGGCAATTGACAAATAGAGAGGGCATAACAATGCACATACATGACATGATAAGTATAGTGAGATTTAATTGGGCATTACGACAAAGTACATAGACCGCCATCCAACTGCATCTATGCCTAAAAAGTCCACCTTCAGGTTATCGTCCGAACCCCTTCCAGTATTAAGTTGCAAAGCAACAGACAATTGCATTAAGTATGGTGCGTAATGTAATCAACAACTACATCCTCTGACATAGCGCCAATGTTTTATCCCTAGTGGCAACAACACAACACAACCTTAGAACTTTCGTCACCGTCCGTGTGTCAATGCAGCATGAACCCACTATCGAGCATAAATACTCCCTCTTGGAGTTAAAAGTAAAAACTTGGCCAGAGCCTCTACTAGAAACGGAGAGCATGCAAGATCATAAACAACACATGTGTAATAACTTGATAATTAACATGACATGGTATTCTCTATCCATCGGATCCCGACAAACACAACATATAGAATTACGGATAGATGATCTTGATCATGTTAGGCAGCTCACAAGATCCAACAATGAAGCACAATGAGGAGAAGACAACCATCTAGCTACCGCTATGGACCCATAGTCCAGGGGTGAACTACTCACTCATCACTCCGGAGGCGACCATGGCGGTGTAGAGTCCTCCGGGAGATGAATCCCCTCTCCGGCAGTGGTGCCGGAGGAGATCTCCTGAATCCCCCGAGATGGGATCGGCGGCGGCGGCGTCTCGTAAGGTTTTCCGTATCGTGGTTTTTCGCATCGGGGTTTCGCGACGGAGGCTTTAAGTAGGCGGAAGGGCGAGTCGGGGGCCGGACGAGGGGCCACACCATAGGGCGGCGCGGCCCCCCGGGCCGCGCCGCCTTGTGGTGTCGCCACCTCGTGGCCCCACTTCGTGTGTTCTTCGGTCTTCCGGAAGCTCCGTGGAAAAATAGGCCCCTGGGTCTTCGTTTCGTCCAATTCCGAGAATATTTCGTTACTAGGATTTCTGAAACCAAAAACAGCAGTAAAACAGAACCGGCACTTCGGCATCTTGTTAATAGGTTAGTTCCGTAAAATGCACGAATATGACATAAAGTGTGCATAAAACATGTAGGTATCATCAATAATATGGCATAGAACATAAGAAATTATCGATACGTCGGAGACGTATCAAGCATCCCCAAGCTTAGTTCCGCTCGTCCCGAGCAGTAAAACGATAACAAAGATAATTTCTGAAGTGATATGCCATCATAACCTTGATCATACTATTTGTAAACATATGTAGTGGATGCAGCGATCAAAACAATGGTAATGACATGAGTAAACAAGTGAATCATAAAGCAAAGACTTTTCATGAATAGTACTTCAAGACAAGTATTAATAAGTCTTGCATAAGAGTTAACTCATAAAGCAATAAATCAAAGTAAAGGCATTGAAGCAACACAAAGGAAGATTAAGTTTCAGCGGTTGCTTTCAACTTGTAACATGTATATCTCATGGATAATTGTCAACATAGAGTAATATAACAAGTACAATATGCAAGTATGTAGGAATCAATGCACAGTTCACACAAGTGTTTGCTTCTTGAGGTGGAGAGAGATAGGTGAACCGACTCAACATAAAAGTAAAGAGAATGGTCCTTCAAAGAGGAAAGCATCGATTGCTATATTTGTGCTAGAGCTTTTATTTTGAAAACATGAAACAATTTTGTCAACGGTAGTAATAAAGCATATGAGTTATGTACATTATATCTTACAAGTTGCAAGTCTCATGCATAGTATACTAATAGTGCCCGCACCTTGTCCTAATTAACTTGGACTACCGGATCTTTGCAATGCATATGTTTTGACCAAGTGTCACAATGGGGTACCTCCATGCCGCCTGTACAAAGGTCTAAGGAGAAAGCTCGCATTTTGGATTTCTCGCTTTTGATTATTCTCAACTTAGACATCCATACCGGGACAACATGGACAACAGATAATGGACTCCTCTTTAATGCATAAGCATGTGGCAACAATTATTATTCTCATATGAGATTGAGGATATATGTCCAAACTGAAACTTCCACCATGAATCATGGCTTTAGTTAGCGGCCCAAAGTTCTTCTCTAACAATATGCATGCTCCAACCATGAAGGTGGTAGATCTCTCTTACTTCGGACAAGACGGACATGCATAGCAACTCACATGATATCCAACAAAGAATAGTTGATGGCGTCCCCGTAAACATGGTTATCGCTCAACAAGCAACTTAATAAGAGATAAAGTGCATAAGTACATATTCAATACTACAATAGTTTTTAAGCTATTTGTCCCATGAGCTATGTATTGCAAAGGTGAATGATGGAATTTTAAAGGTAGCACTCAAGCAATTTACTTTGGAATGGCGGATAAATACCATGTAGTAGGTAGGTATGGTGGACACAAATGGCATAGTGGTTGGCTCAAGTATTTTGGATGCATGAGAAGTATTCCCTCTCGATACAAGGTTTAGGCTAGCAAGGTTATTTGAAACAAACACAAGGATGAACGGTACAACAAAACTCACATAAAAGACATATGGTAAACATTATAAGACTCCATACCGTCTTCCTTGTTGTTCAAAACTCAATACTAGATGTTATCTAGACTCTAGAGAAACCAAATATGCAAACCAAATTAGCAAGCTCTAAGTGTTTCTTCATTAATGGGTGCAAAGTATATGATGCAAGAGCTTAAACATGAGCACAACAATTGCCAAGTATCAAATTATCCAAGACATTTTAGAGTTACTACATGTAGCATTTTCCAATTCCAACCATATAACAATTTAACGAAGATGAAACTTCACCATGAATACTATGAGTAGAGCCTAAGGACATATTTGTCCATATGCTACAGCGGAGCGTGTCTCTCTCCCATAAAGTGAATGCTAGGATCCATTTTATTCAAACAAAACAAAAAACAAAAACAAACCGACGCTCCAAGCAAAGTGCATAAGATGTGACGGAATAAAAATATAGTTTCGGGGGAGGAACCCGATAATGTTGTCGATGAAGAAGGGGATGCCTTGGGCATCCCCAAGCTTAGACGCTTGAGTCTTCTTATAATATGCAGGGGTGAACCACCGGGGCATCCCCAAGCTTAGAGCTTTCACTCTCCTTGATCATATTGCATCATACTCCTCTCTTGATCCTTGAAAACTTCCTCCACACCAAACTCGAAACAACTCATTAGAGGGTTAGTGCATAATAAAAATTCACATGTTCAGAGGTGACACAATCATTCTTAACACTTCCGGACATTGCATAAAGCTACTGGACATTAGTGGATCAAAGAAATTCATCCAACATAGCAAAAGAGGCAATGCGAAATAAAAGACAGAATCTGTCAAAACAGAACAGTCCGTAAAGATGGATTTTATTAGGCCACCAGACTTGCTCAAACGAAAATACTCAAATTGAATGAAAGTTGCGTACATATCTGAGGATCATGCTCGTAAATTGGCGTAATTTTCTGAGCTACCTACAGGGAGATAGACCCAGATTCGTGACAAGAAAGAAATCTGGAACTGCGCAAGTAATCCAAATCTAGTACTTACTTTTCTATCAAAGACTTTACTTGGCACAACAAAACTCAAAACTAAGATAAGGAGAGGTTGCTACAGTAGTAAACAACTTCCAAGACACAAATATAAAACAAAAATACTGGAGTAAAAACATGGGTTGTCTCCCATAAGCGCTTTTCTTTAACGCCTTTCAGCCTAGGCGCGTAAAGTGTATCTCAAGTATTATCGAAGGGTGGTGCACCTACAGCGGGGTTTGGAGTTTTCTCAACCATGCATAGTATATTGGATACATAAGTTTCAGCGTCTCCCTTTTCATTAGTCTTGGGCTTGCTACTCTCATCAAACAAATTTTCAGGAACAAGCCAAGCATAGTTATGTTCTAGTGCATCATTCATAGCTAGGAGTTTACATGGTATTGGTGCTTTGATCTCCCCACCATCATTAACATTATTAGTGTACCTTATCCTATCCATATCCATTTTTTCAAGGAGACCAACAA
Source organism: Lolium rigidum (assembly GCF_022539505.1). Lineage (NCBI taxonomy): Eukaryota > Viridiplantae > Streptophyta > Magnoliopsida > Poales > Poaceae > Lolium > Lolium rigidum. Next base: position 129,322,012 of record NC_061508.1, read on the forward strand.
AATTAGTATGAGAACCAAGCATATTAAATTTAGCAAAGACCTTTCTAGCTTCTCTTGCTAGACCACCAAATTCTCTAAGAAGGGTTTCTAAAACAAAATCTTTCTTTTCCCCCTCTTCCATATCACCAAGTGTAAGAAACATGTGTTGGATTATAGGATTTAGATTAACAAATTTAGTTTCCAACAAGCGAACTAAAGCAAGCAGCAGCAATTTCATAAGTAGGAGCAAGTTCTACCAAGTGTCTATCTTCAAAATCTTCAACGGTACTAACATGGGTGAAAAATTCTTCTATATTGTTCCTCCCAATTATAGACCCTTGTCCTACCGGTATGTTTTTTGTGGTAAAATTAAAAGGAAACATGATGAATCAAGTAAAGTAAATGCAAGTAACTAATTTTTTTGTGTTTTTGATATAGCGTGCAAGACAGTAAATAAAGTAAAGCTAGCAACTAATTTTTTTGTGTTTTGATATAATGCAGCAAACAAAGTAGTAAATAAAATAAAGCAAGACAAAAACAAAGTAAAGAGATTGAGAAGTGGAGACTCCCCTTGCAGCGTGTCTTGATCTCCCCGCAACGGCGCCAAAAAAGAGCTGGCGCGTAGTTGACGTGGGAGTTAGAAATCTTTGTGGTGTAGCTTTCTTCGGTCCCGGCAACGGCGCCGAAAAAGAGCTTGATGGCGTGTATTTCACACGTTCGTTGGGCAACCCCAAGAGGAAGGTATGATGCGCACAAGCAGCAAGTTTTCCCTCGTAAAGAAACCAAGGTTTATCGAACCAGAGAGGAGCCAAGAAGCACGTTGAAGGTTGATGGCGGCGGGATGTAGTGCGGCGCAACACCGAGATTCCGGCGCCAACGTGGAACCTCGCACAACACAACCAAAGTACTTTGCCCCAACGAAACAGATGAGGTTGTCAATCTCACCGGCTTGCTGTAACAAAGGATTAACCGTATTGCGTGGAAGATGATTGTTTGCAGAGAAAATAGTAAAACAAGTATTGCAGACAGATTTGTATTTCAAGATTAAAGAATGGACCGGGGTCCACAGTTCACTAGAGGTGTCTCTCCCATAAGATAAAAGCATGTTGGGTGAACAAATTACAGTCGGGCAATTGACAAATAGAGAGGGCATAACAATGCACATACATGACATGATAAGTATAGTGAGATTTAATTGGGCATTACGACAAAGTACATAGACCGCCATCCAACCGCATCTATGCCTAAAAAGTCCACCTTCAGAGTTATCGTCCGAACCCCTTCCAAGTATTAAGTTGCAAAGCAACGTACAATTGCATTAAGTATGGTGCGTAATGTAATCAACAACTACATCCTCGGACATAGCGCCAATGTTTTATCCCTAGTGGCAACAGCGACAACACAACCTTAGAACTTTCTCGTCACCGTCCTGGTGTCAATGCGAGCATGAACCCACTATCGAGCATAAATACTCCCTCTTGGAGTTAAAAGTAAAAACTTGGCCGGAGCCTCTACTAGAAACGGAGAGCATGCAAGATCATAAACAACACATGTGTAATAACTTGATAATTAACATGACATGGTATTCTCTATCCATCGGATCCCGACAAACACAACATATAGAATTACGGATAGATGATCTTGATCATGTTAGGCAGCTCACAAGATCCAACAATGAAGCACAATGAGGAGAAGACAACCATCTAGCTACTGCTATGGACCCATAGTCCAGGGGTGAACTACTCACTCATCACTCCGGAGGCGACCATGGCGGTGTAGAGTCCTCCGGGAGATGAATCCCCTCTCCGGCAGGGTGCCGGAGGAGATCTCCGGAATCCCCCGAGATGGGATCGGCGGCGGCGGCGTCTCGCAAGGTTTTCCGTATCGTGGTTTTTCGCATCGGGGTTTCGCGACGGAGGCTTTAAGTAGGCGGAAGGGCAGAGTCGGGGGCCGGACGAGGGGCCACACCATAGGGCGGCGCGGGCCCCCCGGGCCGCGCCGCCTTGTGGTGTCGCCACCTCGTGGCCCCACTTCGTGTGTTCTTCGGTCTTCCGGAAGCTCCGTGGAAAAATAGGCCCCCGGGTCTTCGTTTCGTCCAATTCCGAGAATATTTCGTTACTAGGATTTCTGAAACCAAAAACAGCAGAAAACAGGAACTGGCACTTCGGCATCTTGTTAATAGGTTAGTTCCAGAAAATGCACGAATATGACATAAAGTGTGCATAAAACATGTAGTTATCATCAGTAATATGGCATAGAACATAAGAAATTATCGATACGTCGGAGACGTATCAAGGGTCAGGGTTCCACCCCGGTGGATCATACATGGCATGGTCGTAATAAGATCCCTGTGCAGAAGAAGAAGATGAAGGTTCCACATGCCCGGAATACTGATGTGAAGAACTTGCTGCGTCGGATGACAAGTCGAGGGGATCCTCGGCCTCCTCCATGCCGTCCCCTGCGTGATGGCCGCACCTTTCTATGTATGCATCAAGTTCATCTTCTGTGACCGACCAACCGTTTCTGGAATCAAGGTTAAACAAAGCAGGTGCAGGCAATCCAACTAGCCTTTCGGATTTAATTACTCTCCACTTTTTCTTGAAAAAGGTTATCTCATAGGACAGGTTATTAAAGTTAGACCGATTAGAAACAAAGTCATGTTTTATCATGGAAACAATATCAAGTTTCTCTACAGAGAGCTGAACATCAAGAGGGTGAGGTTCTACACCATGCATAGCTAGCAAACGAGAGGCAATGAGACCTCCACAAATTCCTCCTTTATCACGGTTAGTAGCAAGCCTAAATGCTATCAAAGCACCCAAATTATAAGTTCTATCACGTTGCAATGCAGCAGCTAAGAAAACCAAGTCATGGATGGATAACTTATTTGCATTCTTTCTAGCAAGAACGCACTTGGTGATAAAGTAAGCAAAATAGCGAATAGATGGGAGTTGAATACTACGAATTTTACCACTCTCATCCGAGAAGCTTCTCCCTTGACAGATCATCTCGTATAGTTTCAAGAGTTGCTGTGGCAGCCCCCTAATCCTCTCACGTGATCCCCACTGTGGCACTTTAATAGCTGCACAAAAATCATCAAAGGGCAAGTTGATAGTTTTATTATAGATTTTATATTGAACCATGGGGTTAGGTTGGGACCAATGGTATTCAAAATCCTGCACCACTGACATGGTTAGTTTTGCATATTGGTAAGGTTCACCAACAACAAAATCTTCTAACCCTGCATTAGAAATTAGATTTTGAACATCCTGAAAAATTCCTGCACTCTTCATGAAATCGGTGCATGGGTAGTAGGAGGGGAATACCCCCTCTTCACGGTGGACTCTCATTACTTCATGCACCTCCAATTCATGTTCGTTGAGTTGGTGTCTATTCCACTCCATTTTCTGAAATTTTTCAACAATCATTATAAAAGTTGATTTTGAGACATATAAATGAGGGAGACTACTATAGGAACTTGATAGAGTACTAAACATGCATCAAAACTAATTTTTACAACTTGAATCAAGCATGCAAACTCACTTAACATGTCACCTACAATAGCAAATTACTCAAGATATACTCAACTATACAAAATTATATTTGGATAATCGGAGGAGTCACATACCGGAGAACAAATGCTCCAAATCTCAGCAGCAAAGATGGGCTGAGCAAGGAGATCGAAAATTTCGAGCAAGAACAGCAAGAAACTCGGGTTTGAACAATGTGTCGTGTTTTCCCGTGGAAGAGAGTGGAGTGGTAAGTGGATGAGTGAGTGGAGGGCTAGGTGGGGCCCTCACCACAGGGCGGCGCGGCCCCCTTGCTGCCCGCGCCAGCACATGGGGTGCAGCCACTGGGTGCCCCACCTGGTCAGCCCTGTGCACTCCCGAGTTGCATTTTAAAAAATAGGACCAGTGGTATAATTTTTATAAATTTTTGAAAACTTCGAAAAATGAACATTTCTGGGTGTTAAAATAATCAGTTTCAAGGCGTAAAAAGATTTCCAAAATTTCAAACAACTAAAGCATCTTGCAAAACAAGTAGTACTACAGCAAGTAAAACAAGTGTGGAGAAAGAAAGAAATGTTGTTTAGCTCTTCCGTGCATTTAAAATGTACTTGTTAACAAGGTTGATCAAGTCTTGCCACCAAATAAATTTTACATGACATAAGAAAACCTCAAATCAATCATGTTACCTTATATTGCATTCATATGGATCCAATCATAATATTTTGATATCCTTCCTTAGGCTCATATATAGGACAATCAATAACTCCCACTTTGATAGATCTCAAATTAGAAATGGTATTAACTGCATATACTTTATCAATTTTCTTAGGAAAATAAACAGTATGCTCCTTGTCATCAACATTGAAAGTAACTTTTCCTTTATTGCAATCAATAACAGCCCCTGCAGTGTTAAGAAAAGGTCTTGCAAGAATAATAGACATATTATCATCTTCAGGCATTTCCAACACAACAAAATCCGTTAATATTAAGCAATTATTAGCAACTTGAACAGGAACATCCTCACATATACCAACAGGAACAGCAATAGATTTATCAGCCATTTGCAAAGATATATCAGTTGGTATCAACTTATCTAAATAAAGTCTCTTGTAAAGAGAAAAAGGCATAACACTAACTCCTGCTCCCAAATAACATAGAGCAGTTCTAACATAATTATTCTTGATGGAACAAGGGATAGTCGGTATACCTGGGTCTCCCAGCTTCTTTGGAACCTTGCCATTGAAAGAGTAATTAGCAAGCATAGTGTAAATCTCCTCATTAGGAATTTTCCTTTTGTTAGAGACAATATCTTTCATATACTTTGAATAAGGAGGCAATTTAATAGCATCAGTCAAAGGGATTTGCAAGAACAAAGGTTTCATCCAATCACAAAATTTATTATAGTGTTCTTCCTCCTTTGATTTTAGTTTCTTAACAGGAAAAGGCATTTGCTTTTGAACCCAAGGTTCTCTTTCACTACCATGTTTCTTAGCAATGAAATCCTCTCTAGTGTACTTTTTATTTTTCGCATGCTTTTCAGGTTCATCTTCAACCTCTTCTTTATCAGAAACATCATTCTTATCATTATCTTTATCATGTTCATTACCACTTTCAGTTTCAGCATCAGAAATAGAAATACTATTAGGATCATTAGCAGGTTCAGAAGATTCTACAACAGTTTTATGTTTCTTCTTCTTTTTCTTAGAAGAGGCACTAGTTTCTTTAGTTCGTTGAGAATCTTATTCAACTCTTTTGGGATGCCCCTCAAGATATAGAGGATCCTGAGTAGAAACACCTCCTCTAGTTGTTACTTCATAAGCATGTTTTTCTTTATGAGTATTTTTTAACAAGTCATTTTGCACTTTAGTGAGTTGATCAATTTGAGTTTGAACCATATGAAAATGTTTAACAAGCATCTTAACATCATTGGAGGTTCTCTCCACAATATCATGCAATTTACTAATAGCTTGAGAATTTTCCATTAGATGATTCTCTACTCTCATATTAAAGTTTTCTTGCTTCAACATAATTATCAAATTCATCTAAACATTGATCATGAGGTTTTGAGTAAGGAATGTCTCCTTTATCAAAGCATTGAAGAGAATGTACCTCAATCGTGGATGAAGGGGAGTTATCTTACATAAATCTTCTATGGGAGGTAAATTCTTCACATCTTCAGATTTAATACCTTTCTCTTTAAGAGATTTCTTGGCTTCCCTCATATCTTCATTATTTAATTCAATCATACCCATCTTCTTCAATATTGGTGTTGGGGTTGGTTCGGTGTAGTCCAATCATCATGATTTTGGCCTATTCTAGCCAATAATTCTTCGACCTTCGTCTGGAGTTCTTTTTCTAAAAACACAACCAGCACAACTATCCAGGTATGCCCTAGACTCAATGGTTAGTCCACTATAAAATATATCAAGTAAGTCATGCTTTTCCAAATCATGTCCAGGCCGAGCTCTAAGAAGAGAGAAAAACCTTGCCCAAGCTTCAGGCAATTTCTCCCCATCTTCCTGGTCAAAATTATAAATTTTCTGCAAAGCAATATGTTGAGCACTAGCAGGAAAATATTTTCGAAAGAAAACATCAAGCAAACAACTTGGACTATCAATAAAATCAGGAGGCAAACTATTATACCAAATTTTGGCATCATCCTTTAATGAGAAAGTAAAAAATTTAGCAACAAAATAAGTACGCTTCTTGATATCATCAGAAAACAAGCTACTCAAGGTAGAAAGCTCATTCATGTGCTCTACAACACTATCTTTTTCAGTACCACAAAAAGGTGATCTCTCAACAATAGATATATGAGATAAATCAAGATAATCCTTATCCTTAATGTTTATAGGAGATGTGGCAAATTTAGGATCAGGAGACAGTTTATATCTAACAGCATGTTGTGCAAGAAGCTTTTTAATGTTACTTACACCAGTAGTAGCATTATATTTATCAATAAAATCATCATCAAGTTCCACATAATCTTCATCAGGATCATCACTAGAGTGTTCACTCAGGTGAATTAACAGGTGTAACAGTATTTTCATTAGGAATTTCAGTATTTTCAATTTGTCTAGACCTAGCAATTGTAGCATCTAGAAAAGGAACTAATGAACCATTATCATCAAGCACGGTAGAAGCATCATCAAAATTATCAGAGGAATTTTCAGATTCAGCAGAAGTACCAACACGTGAAGCTTGTGGTGGTGAAACTAGTTGACTTATCACAGATGGTGAATCAAGAGCAGCTGAGGTACTCAGAGTTATACCTTTTCTTGTAGTGGATGGTAATATGGCGACTTTAGTATCGCGAGGTTTACCCATGATGGAGGATTTGCAGCGAACAATGTCAATTCGGGTGAACTTTCAAATAAAGCTATGCTCCCCGGCAACGGCGCCAGAAAATAGTCTTGATGACCCACAAGTATAGGGGATCGCAACAGTCTTCGAGGGAAGTAAAACCCAATTTATTGATTCGTGATACGTCTCAAACGTATCTATAATTTCTTATGTTCCATGCTACTTTTATGATGATACTCACATGTTTTATACACATTATATGTCATATTTATGCATTTTCCGGCACTAACCTATTGACGAGATGCCGAAGAGCCGCTTGCTGTTTTTGGTTTCAGAAATCCTACAAAGGAAATATTCTCGGAATTGGACGAAATCAACGCCCAGGGTCTTATTTTTCCACGAAGCTTCCAGAAGACCGAGGGAGAAACGAAGTGGGGCCACGGGGCGCCGCCACACTAGGGCGGCGCGGCCCAGGGGGGGCCCGCGCGGCCCTAGCGTGTGGGTCCCCCGTGACTCCTCCGACTCCGCCCTTCCGCCTACTTAAAGCCTTCGTCGCGAATACCCCGCACCGAGAGCCACGATACGGAAAACCTTCCGCAGACGCCGCCGCCGCCAATCCCATCTCGGGGATTCAGGAGATCGCTCTCCGCACCCCGCCGGAGAGGGGAATCATCTCCCGGAGGTCTCTTCATCGCCATGATCGCCTCCGGATCGATGTGTGAGTAGTCCACCCTTGGACTATGGGTCCAAAGCAGTAGCTAGATGGTTGTCTTCTCCTCATTGTGCTATCATGTTAGATCTTGTGAGCTGCCTATCATGATCAAGATCATCTATTTGTAATGCTACATGTTGTGTTTGTTGGGATCCGATGAATATTGAATACTATGTCAAGTTGATTATCAATCTATCATATATGTTGTTTATGTTCTTGCATGCTCTCCGTTGCTAGTAGAGGCTCGGCCAAGTTGATACTTGTGACTCCAAGAGGGAGTATTTATGCTCGATAGTGGGTTCATGCCTCCATTGAATCTGGGACAAGTGACGGAAAGTTCTAAGGTTGTGGATGTGCTCGTTGCCACTAGGGATAAAACATCGATGCTTTGTCTAAGGATATTTGTGTTGATTACATTACGCACCATACTTAATGCAATTGTCCGTTGTTTGCAACTTAATACCGGAAGGGGTTCGGATGATAACCTCGAAGGTGGACTTTTTAGGCATAGATGCATGCTCGGATAGCGGTCTATGTACTTTGTCGTAATGCCCCGATTAAATTTCATAGTACTCATCATGATATATGTATGTGCATTGTTATGCCTTCTTTATTTGTCAATTTCCCAACCGTAATTTGTTCACCCAACATCCGTTTATCTTATGAGAGAGACACCACTAGTGAACTCGTGGACCCCGGTCCAATTCTTTACATCTGAAATACAACCTACTGCAATTGTTCTTTACTGTTCTTCGCAAACAATCATCACCATCCACACTATACATCTAATCCTTTGTTTACAGCAAGCCGGTGAGATTGACAACCTCACTGTTACGTTGGGGCAAAGTACTTTGATTGCGTTGTGCAGGTTCCACGTTGGCGCCGGAATCCCTGATGTTGCGCCGCACTACACTCCGTCACCAACAACCTTCACGTGCTCCTTGACTCGTACTGGTTCGATAACCTTGGTTTCTTACTGAGGGAAACTTGCTGCTGTGCGCATCACACCTTCCTCTTGGGGTTCCCAACGGACGTGTGTCTTACTCGCCATCAATTCGACACAAGGGGAGCCAAATAATATTTGTAAGCCTTAACAGCGGAGTTGTCAATTCAGCTGCACCTGGAAACAGACTTGCTCGCAATAGTTTATCAGTAGCAACAGTTTTATAGCAGTAGCAGTAGTGAAATATAAGCAGCAGTGTAATAAGGACAGCAGTTGTGATTATAGTAAATAGCAGGATTAAAATACTGTAGGCATAGGGATGGATGAACGGACGCTGCATGGATAAGATAACTCATGTAATAATCAAGACAAGGCATTTGCAGATAATAATAAAACAGTATCCAAGTACTAAATAACCATAGGCATGTGTTCCGTATATAGTTGTACGTGCTCGCAATGAGAAACTTGCACAACATCTTTTGTCCTACCAGCCGGTGGCAGCCGGGCCTCTAGGGAAACTACTGGTAATTAAGGTACTCCTTTTAATAGAGTACCGGAGCAAAGCATTAACACTCCATGAACACATGTGATCCTCATATCACAGCCTTCCCCTCCGGTTGTCCCAATTTCTGTCACTTTGGGGCCTCGGGTTCCGGACAACAATATGTGTATACAACTTGCATGTAAGATCATAAAACAATGAATATCATCATGAATCAATAACATGTTCAGATCTGAAATCATGGCACTCGGGCCCTAGTGACAAGCATTAAGCATAACAAGTTGCAACAATATCATAAAAGTACCAACAACGGATACTAGGCACTATGCCCTAACAATCTTATGGCTATTACACGAACAATCTCATCCAATCCCTACCATCCCCTTCAGCCTACAGCTGGGTATTTACTCACACATGGATGGGGGAAGCATGGATGGTCGATGGAGAGGCGTCGGTGGTGATGATGGCGATGATCTCCTCCAATTCCCCGTCCCGGCAGGGTGCCAGAATGGACTTTCTGGTCCCGAAATTGGGTTTCGCGATGGCGGCGGAGTTCTGGATGTCTTCTGGAAAATTGGTCGAACCCCCGTGCGTTTTTAGGTCAAGGGCTTTAAGTAGTCCAGAGGGGAGCGTCGGGGGCTGGCCGAGGCGGCCTCACCATATGGCGGCGCGGCCATGGGCCCACCGCGCCGCCACGTGGTGTGCGCGCTCGTTGCCCCCTCCGTCACATCTTCCGGCTCCGTGGGTGTTCTCGTGAAAATAGGCCCATTGCAATTATTTCCGGGGATTTTCCCGAAAGTTGATTTTCTCGCACAAAAATAAGACACCAGGGCAATTCTGCTGAAAACAACGTTAGTCCGTGTTAGTTGTATCCAAAATACACAAATTAGAGGCAAAACAATAGCAAAAGTGTTCGGGAAAGTAGATACGTTTTGGACGTATCAAGCACCCTGCAGGTGAAGATGGGGAAATCAAAGAACTGGGAGAAGCCCGTAGAACCACCGTGCAATGGCGGAAGGAGAACATTGTGTTTCCAGGTGAGAAGCCACCAAGCAGGCCACCTCGTCCGCCTCTTCCGCCACCTGTGCGTCTCCTCCGCGTGATGATTCTCCTATGCGCGATGATGATTCCCCCGTGCATGAGCGAGCCTCCTCATGAATCACGAGCGGCTCCCACGCGTGAAAATACTAGTCCGCCGTCTCCTCCTCCTCCTCGTCAGGAGTCTCCGCCGCCTCCACCTAAGCAAAAGAGGAAGCTAACCGCGACACCTCCTACAGCTCCGAAGAGATCATCAACTCCGATGAGGGCACAAACTCCAGAGTTGTTACCACATGAGCAGACTGATGAGCAAAAGGCGTTTCTTGCGCCGAAGAAGATGTTTATTCCACCGCATACAGTGAAGCACTTTTCCGAGACGAGAATGAAGAGAGCTGAGTTGAGAAGTGATTATGACCGCTCTCTTGGACAGTCCTCTAGAGCGAGCAGAGCGAAAAATGTCGCCTAGCTTGGACAGCAGGTCATTCAGTCCATACCCCACTTCGTCGTGCAATCCTATGATGATCCAGAGACGGCATCTATGATCGAACGGGAAGCTAGAGGTCAGGGAGCAGATGTTCAGTACCAAGATTACTATCCAACGGCTCAAGTCGTAAACAAGTATAGATATGGAAATAATCTCGTCAAACCTGGCGAGCTCGCGCGTCTAGGGACTCAGATGCGAAGGTTGCATGAATGGTACCTGAGAGCCTGTCGAAGAGGTGATCGCTACCTCACGGTGTATCTTAGAGATGAGCATTACTTCCGGGGGAGGGAGGAGATAAACCTTGAGTTAGAAGAACTATTTCAGTTATTCAATCAAGACGCCCTCGACAAAGCTGTCATCAGTTGCTACTGCCTGTAAGTGATTTATTTATGTAATTAAGTCTGTAGCTCAGCTCATTCATTTGCACTAAAAATTATCCTCACTATATTCTTTGTGTACGCTATATATTAATTATGCAGAATGAAGAAGCTCGAATGCAAAAGAGGCAAGCTCCACGAGCTGGGGTTCATTGACCCAGACACAGTTCATGAAGTTACGGTTCGAGACTTCCCCAAGGACACATAGGACAACATGCTAATGTTTTTAGTGAAGCAAAGAGGATATATTCTTTCCCTACAACTTCAAGTGAGTGTTATAACATACATTATGCTTGTGCAACTTCCATTTTATTCTCTTAATCATTGAGCTATGTTTGTGCAGATTCCACTTTATTCTCCTAATCATTGATCTTCACAAAGGAGTCGTAAATGTCATGGACTCGAAATGTAAAGAACATGCGGAATGGACGAACATGGCTGCCCTGCTCCAGAGGTAATTTCAATCAATTTCGTATCGGCATCTTCATCTGTTCTAATTCGACGATATCATCAACTAATCAATAACTCATTTACTCATTTTTTCTTTGCCGGGCAGGGCTTGGAAACGGTTCATCAATACTGTTCCGGGTAAATGGAAACCGGATCTTACATTTAAAGATTACCCTGTAAGTAGTACTATATATATAGCTATGTCCGTGAAACTCTATGATATTTTCTTTCAATACGATGCTTGATTATTAGTTTTATCGAACTATTTTTTCGTAAAGTGTATGAGGCAGGAACCCGGGAATAACTTATGTAGATACTACGTCTGCGACTTCATTCGTGAGATGGCCTGTCACAGGGATGCGGAGGATGCTATACACCACACTCGTGTACGTGAACAATATTTCACAATTAATCTTATTACCATCAATTGTATTGAGTTCCATTCATATATATTGATCTCCTTTTTTAATATAGATGATACGCCTGCGGGACACTCTCATAACGGAGGATCGCATACGAGCAATTCAAGAGGAAATCGCGGGATTCTTTCTTAACGAGGCCATTGCCCCAACTGGCGAGCACTATCGGAAGGTCGTAGCTATGTATTGAACAACTTCGTAAAGGCAAATAGATTTAGTAAAGAGATCCGACTTTATATTGTAAATATGCATGCATTACGTTTACTGTTGACGATGTCTATATATATTCACGACGATATTTTGTGGTTTCTTGAATGATATATGCATTGTTGAAACTCTGCCGCGGCAGAGAAACGCCCAGTTTCTCTGCCGCGGCAGAGAAACGCTGCTCCACCCTAAACCTGTGCCGCGGCAGAGAAACGGCAATTTTCTGCCGCGGCAGAGACCCTCCAGCCCCGGTTCGTACCACGAACCGGGACCAAAGGTCCTCCACCATGAGCCCCCTGGCCGCACCACGTGGCGGGGCCTTTGATCCCGGTGCAACTTTAAACCGGGACTAAAGGGTAGACCCTTTAGTCCCGCCTCGTTGGTCCCGGTTTGGAAACCGGGACTGAAGGCCCAAATGAACCGGGCCTATAGCCCCGTTTTCCACTAGTGGTTCCTTCTAATCAAGTACGGGTATGTGTCTTTTGACATGTCCTAATGGACATACTGCTCTGGCGCCAAACCTCTCTATGGTTTGAATTTGTATAAGTAACCGTCAAAATTGGATATTGAAACAATTTTCTTGTCTAAATCCTCATCTATATATTAATGGAGTGAGTTGTACAATGTATGTTGGATTTCAAAAATCATATACTATCTAGTCCCTCTGTCCCACGAAGGTTGATTAAATCCAAATTTTGCCAAATGGGACGAAGGGAGTAATAGTTATAACTATAAGTGGTTAATATGATCAAGTACAACTATCTGAATGGATAGTGAAATGGGAAATAGTTAGAGCAACCCTAGCAAATCCTCATATCTTCATTTTGATGACATTCTATAATTTTGGTGAAACTCATCATACTTAAGCTCGAATGGACTTGTGTTTTGCTCCACGGTCTTAAGGCTAGGTGTTTACTTCGGAGATATTAAAAACTGTCAATGAAGCGATGTTTTTTCAATATACAATTAGGTCTCCTTTGTTTATTCCATATATATCATTGTTGCTCATGCTTCACACTATATTATCGACGTCACTTTTCAATTGCATTACTCCTTTCGATTTAAATTAATTTACTTCACTTTGTCTAGATATGGATGTATCTAGATGCATTTGTTGACTAGATACATCCGCATCTAGATAAATTAGAGTCAATTAATTTGGATCAGAGGGAGTAATAAAACTGAACTCTTTTGTTCCATGTGTATTTGTTTTGATTGGTTTTTGTAATCTTGATTTCCTAGCATGCAGTTCTGAAGCAACATATGAGATACCATCTAGTGTTAGAAAGTTTCAAACATCTTGAATCATGTGACTGAAATAATACTCCATCTATGAAACTACCAACTCCATCTATGAAACATATTTTCTCGATGCGTGGTTTCAGACTAGATGTATATTTTGTTCAGTTGGTGCCAACTATAGTGTTGACAACATCTATACTTATCGTATTTTAAATATTTGGATATATTTTCAATCTTACGATGTTGTAGTTGATTCATGGGCATTATAACTTACCTCATGATCGAGAACAACCTTTTGGTGGGAATAGACATGTGTCTCATATTCACATAAACAAGTTGCTTTTATTGGGAATTTAGCAAGGTATGTACTTTCATCTCCGGTATAGGTCAATCTTGGTGTAGTAGTCGATGTGGCGTGGGTGTTTCTGTGTGTAGTGTGTGTTTGTGTCATCATTGTAAAATCGACAAAACTAACACGTGCTCATCTCAAGTGCTACAAGCATATTGGGTGCTACTATGCTGCCAATTAGGGTTGAAAACGGAACAGAAACGGGTGGAAACATGATTTATCGTTTTCTACTCCGCCTATCTTGCTGGATTGGGAAACAAAATCAGGAACCCCGGAAACGAATATGGATTCTGGAGTAATTAGGGTTAATATTTGGTGGACTTAATACGTGGTCTGGCCTGGTTTCATGTGCAAACATGGGCCTATCAAGAGCATGGACCTATCTGGATTATCTATATGGAAACTTTTCCTATTTATTTTTCCGGAATTTCGTTGCCGTTTCCGTTTCCCTAGGATATGGTTCCCCGTTTCCTTTGTTGTTTCTGTTTATGATTTTTTTGTTTCCATCTGTTTTTTGTAGAATGCCATTTTTTCCATTTTTTACTCTTCATTTCCTTTTTTTTTTGGATAAGGACAAAAAAATTCCAATGCGTCTTCAACCCTACTGCCAATGTACGGTAGCACCCTTAACAGGGGCATAGATTTAAAAGAATTAGGTGGTTGACAATATTTGTTTCTACGGGATTTTTGAATTTAAATTTAACCTACACAGAGAGAAACAAAAAGGACAAATATCAGCTATAAAGAGTGCCTCAAAATACTCTCTCTAGTTCATATTAAATATCGCTGATTTAGTATAAATTGGTACTAAGTCAATGATACTCCCTCCATACCGGTTTACAGGGCAATTACGTTTTTCGAGAAAAAACTTTGACTAACAATTTGGTCAATAAAATATGGGATATATATTACAAAAATTATACCATTGAAAACTTATTTTCAATATCAATCCAACGGTATTATTTTTGTGGCATATATCTTAATATTTTATTGACTGAATTTATAGTCAAATTTCTTTCTCGAAATGCGTAATTGCCCTTTAAACCGGTATGGAGGTAGTAGTTATTATGGATTGGAGGAAGTACATTAATTTGCGCTATTACCGTTTACTTTGTCATTTTTTGCTTCTATATGTCTATATCGTATTTGGACTGAAATTATTTTGGATTGTATACACCTCTCTTGTCGACCCTCTCAATTTGTTCTAAAGAAATTTTACAAAAAAAAACTGAGAGTTTTGTACCTAAAGTCTTTACTATTATACGTGAGACCGTACGTCGTAAAAAATGTTTGATGTCAAAGATTGGGGACCTCTTAACCGTACAATGACATGCGACTCATCTGAATCGTCCTCAATCCAATCGCGGGGGGAAACAAATATATGGATACAATCCTCTCTTTCCTTCTTTACATACCAACCAGGGACACATTCCCCTTGTTTTTCGATAACGAAATTACTCTCTCAGTTCCTTTGATTCGGGCGTTTTTCCTTTGATGTGCGGGTGAGATATTCTGTGATTTTGTTCATGCAGTATACTCCGATGTGGTTTATTCTGCATGTAATAATCTTTACTATTATATGTGAGTCCGTACATCGTTAAAAACATTTGATGTCAAGGATTGGAGACATCTTGACCGTACAATGACATGCGACTCATCTGAACCATCCTTAATCCAATCGCGGGGAAACACATATATGGATACAATCCTCTCTTTCCGTCTTTACATACCAATTAGGGATACATTCCTCTTGTTTTCCGATAACGAAATTACTCTCTCAGTTCCTTTGATTCAGGCGTTTTTTCTTTGATGTGCGGGTGAGATATTGTGTGATTTTGTTCATGCAGTATACCCCGCTGTGGTTTATTCTGCATGTAATAATCTTTACCATTATATGTGAGTCTGTACGTCGTCAAAAATGTTTGATGTCAAAGATTGGAGACATCTTAACCGTCCAATCTTACTAAACGTCTCCCGCTTGATATCTAGCCATCCATGGCCACAACCGAACAACCGCAGTTCACTTTCCAAAAATAAAACGATAGGAGCGGTAATCACGATATCGTAACAATCAGGAAGAAATCATATCCATAGATCACATTTAAAAATGTTAGAATTATTGCCTACCAATTACATCGACACAATCAATAGAAACAAATCACGGAATCTAAAGTTGTATATGATGCCCCCCATAGGGGACTTCACAGCGATTTGCGCTTCTAGACCGTCAGATCTCCCCACCTGTGTATCTTGTCCGTCCATTTTTCACTGGTGGAGGCCCTCGCGCGAACCCACTTTTTATCCATGGGTCGATGAAGTCCACCCGGCCCGGCGTTGGCGCGTCGTCCTCTCTGCTCGCGCCCCTCGCTCGCTAAATCCCGCCGCCACCCGAGCTCCGCCTCCTCCTCTGCCCCATCGCCGCCGCACCCCGCCTCCTCCTCTGCCCCAGCGCCGCCGTCCCCTCCTCGCGTGCTCGTCTCTGCCTCCCTCGTGATCTCCTCTCCGCGCCTGGGCGCCTGGGCGACGGCGAGCGCGCACCTGGAGATGGTGGCGGTGAAGGCGAGCGCGCACCTGGGCGACTGCGGCGGCGAGCGCGTGCCTGGAGACGACGGCGGCAGTAGGGGTGGAGGTCATCAATCGGCGCTCAATCAGGCTGCAACTGCCTCAGCGCTGGCGCTGCCGCTCTTCTGCCTCCGCTTCTCCGGCAGTAAAGGCCGCGGCGGCGGGCTTCTTTGCCATCCTGCTGCGCCTACAGAGAGATGGATGGGATTGGGGAGGAGAACCGCAGGGGCGAAGGTCATCGATCCGCGCTGCTTGGCCCAATTTGATAAGGAGGACGCCGCCCTCCTCCGCCTCACCTCCTCTGCTTCTGGGCTGGTGCAGCTGGAGTATCTCCGTGGGATCTCTCCGATAACAACCCAGCTTCACGATCTATCTCCACAGCTGCTCACCCCAGGTACCAGACACAAAAATCCAGGATGGATTCCTTTAACTATTTTCTTTGAATAGCTTTTTTCTCATGGATTTGTGCTCAACCCAGGGAATCAAGATGCAGGCGTGAAGGATATCAATAAACAGGTACCAAGTAAAGTAGTATTTACTATTGATATTTAGCAAACATACTTACGCTATAATGGTTTCCTGGTGTGCTCACATGCCTTTTGAACAGTATCCACCATATTAAAGGCATGAGTTTCTTTATCTTTGTGAAGATAGGCAGAAATCTGTTGGTGATCAATCAAAGACAGAAACACTTAGAACAGATTTTTATTAGCTTGGATCCTATGAACTACTTTGATTAGAAGTCTGAAAGTCGATCCCATCTCATTAATAATTCAGTGTAAGGACATAGTATTTGAGATTTTTAATATGTGATGCATTTCTTTTTAAACGTACTGAATTAACAAAAAGGCATTGTTTGAAAGATGATGCAATATTGCAAATAACTCATTGTGCGATTTTATTTGGAAAATGAGGTTAATAATGTGATGACATAGTTCCAGATGTACACTAGCATGAGATTACCCTACCTGATGTAATTTCTCATCTCACTGTTGTGCCATTCAAATTCTGTTACATGCGATGCTACATACATATATTCATCTATTTTTAAGATATACGTTCATAAAGAAGTATTTGTCTCCCTAACCTTTCTATTATGTACATGAATAGTCAAAATCTCATAATCTGATGCTGCTAAGGTTGGAAGGGCTTCCAACAATGTTGCTACTGGTTGTTTTGTTTTGCTTGTCGCGCACCCGCTGTCATGTGATAACTATTAGATTTCCTTCACTAGGCTTGGAATTAACTATCCATTCTCCCTCCGTTTATATTCTCTAGCAACCAGTCATATTGCACGAGAGAAAATCTGAACATCCAGTCCATATAAATAGTTGAATCTTGTGTGTTGTTAGTTATTAGGAGATAATCCAAGCTAAGTCACTTGGCTAGGAATTAGGAACAACTTAGTGCATACTGATTCCTGCATGGTTTGCGATGCTTCAGCCAATAGATGGTGGTCTTGCACATGTGGCAAAGAAATGCCAGGAAGAAGACTGCTATGGGTTGTTACTCGAGCATTGGTCTTCTCCCAGCTTTTCTTTTTTTAGCATGTTGATTTTTTTTTTGTGAAAATTAAGAGGACCAGAAGCAACTTCTAAGCATGTATATTTTGCAGCACGTGATCTGAAAATCAATTTTCATCTAATCTTATTGTATACAGGTTGATAGGTTTACTGCCAGGTTCAGATCTTCCGCTCACGAAATTTTCCCTTTGGGTAGCATACATCATGTAATTCATCATCATGAGACTCGGTTGAATATTTATTTCTTAGATCCTCCTGGATAATCTTAGTTGAATATTTATTTCTTACACCTTCAGAACTTAAACTCGGCTTTGATGGTACAATACTGAAGTGTTTGATGGATCGTGGATTCGTTAATTGATGCAAGCTCCGTGCAATATGGTCACTGAGCCTGAACCCAACGATGTTATCTAGGTAAGGTACCGAACTCCACCGTTACCACTTGTGTTACCAGCTTCTACTTTGTTCCTTCACTTGCTGCTATATAAGTATATTATTCATTCGTTGGACTTTTTTACTACTAGAGTAGGCATCTAATAATGCAATATGAAGAATATTCTTAA
Organism: Lolium rigidum; assembly: GCF_022539505.1. NCBI lineage: Eukaryota > Viridiplantae > Streptophyta > Magnoliopsida > Poales > Poaceae > Lolium > Lolium rigidum. The sequence continues at coordinate 129,340,174 of NC_061508.1, forward strand.
AGAACTGCAATACGATTGGGTGCACGCTTTATCCATGTAAAAAATGGAAAATATTGGTCTGTTTTTTGTATGCCTTCCAATACCACCGAAGAAGTCATGTGTTAGAATTTAAGAAATTTTGTTTTCAAAGCAGAGTTGCAGTTGACATATAATGCATTTTCATTTAACTACTTATTCTTTATACTGATTTACCCAAAAAAAATCCCTTTCTCAGTGGTTACCAGTTTGCTTTGTTCTTACTTATGTGGTCTTCTTTATTCATGAAGCACTAGATTGTTTATTTACATAGAAATCACGCCCTGTTGTGAAGAGCGTATTGCACTGGACCCTGAGGGGTAATTCCGTTTCCATGAAGTTCTTCTCTATTAGCTGCATCAATAATGCTTCCTTATGCATGCGTTCGATGCCAATGGAAACAAGCAACCTAATCCAAGCTAAAGCCTTTCGAACCTGCACTGCCATGGATCGTCATAAGACACAGCCAATCACCTAAGAGTTCAAGCAAGTGATTTGTTGGTCCAAAAATCTTAAATATAAGCTGAAGTGAGTAATATTGTTCACAACATTTAATTATAGGCCAGAAAATAGACTTATGGATATAAATACTACGCATGAAACACTTGTACATTTTTTGTAGAAGCTGTCCGGTTGAACTCTGTAAGGTTAGCTTTTTTTTACATATCATGGCATAACAGATTAGATTTAATTATGGATTCGTATAAGAAATTATTAACCGAGAAACACTACTACATATCAATTATTCAGGTGTGCATCCATCTGTATTGCAAAAGTAATAGCTCCATTGGCTACCTACACATAAAACGAGAGCTTCCCTCCTATCCATGGTGGCATCATGCAGGGCTGCTTGGAAGTACGTAACCTGATACAGCTATTTGTTTCATGCATTTGTGCGCCTTTGCAAATAGATGATTAGTAGCTACCATAAGATTTTCGAGAAAACGCAAAAAGCCTTTGAGTTTCATTTCATTGAAAAGGAGAGGGAAATAGGTTTGTTGTTACAATCCTTCTAGGAGGCAGAAACCAGAAAAGGGAAACAAAACACTTTAGTGTACATCCCAATATTGGGGCAGCAGAACACGTAGGCCTGGGGCCCCAGCCCTTGCCCAAAGCGCGGCTTCGTCTCGAATCTTGGCGATGGTGTTGGTGATGGAGGGCTCGGCGCCGTTGAAGACGATGTCGTTGCGGTGCTTCCAAATAACCCAAGGTGTCAGGAGCGCGATTGAGGCGAGTCCTTTGCGCATGGGGCTTAGGCGTGGCGGGCTTGGCTTTGTGCCACCAGGTAAGGAGGGTGTCGTTCTGCTCAGGTGGGTTGCAGGTTGCACGCAGCCAAGACAGGGTGCCGTGCCAGACCTGGCGGGAGAAGCATGATACGTCTCCGAAGTATCGATAATTTCTTATGTTCCATGCCACATTATTGATGATATCTACATGTTTTATGCATACTTTATGTCATATTTATGAGTTTTCCGGAACTAACCTATTGACGAGATGCCGAAGGGCCAGTTGTTGTTTTCTGCTTGTTTTTGGTTTCAGAAATCCTAGTAAGGAAATATTCTCGGAATCGGACGAAATCAACGCCCGAGCATCCTATTTTTCCACGAAGCTTCCGGAACACCCGAGAGCCACCGGAGGGGAGCCCCGGTGGGCCCGGATGATAGGGCGGCGAGGCCGGGGCCCGGGCCGCGCCCCTATTGTGTCACCGCCTCGTCGCCCCTCCGACTCCGCCTCTTCGCCTATTTAAAGGTCCCTGACCTAAAACCTCGAGACGAAAAAGCCACGGTACGAGAAACCTTCCAGAGCCGCCGCAATCGTGAAGCCAAGATCTGGGGGACAGGAGTCTCTGTTCCGGCACGCCGCCGGGACGGGGAAGTACCCCCGGAAGGCTCCTCCATCGACACCACCGCCATCTTCATCACCGCTGCTGTCTCCCATGAGGAGGGAGTAGTTCTCCATCGAGGCTAAGGGCTGTACCGGTAGCTATGTGGTTCATCTCTCTCCTATGTACTTCAATACAATAATCTCATGAGCTGCCTTACATGATTGAGATTCATATGATGATGCTTGTAATCTAGATGTCATTATGCTAGTCAAGTGGGTTTTACTTATGTGATCTCCGGAGACTCCTTGTCCCACGTGTGTAAAGGTGACGAAGTGTGTGCACCGTGTGGGTCTCTTAGGCTATATTTCACAGAATACTTATTCACTGTTATGAATGGCATAGTGAAGTGCTTATTTATATCTCTTTATGATTGCAATGTGTTTTGTATCACAATTTATCTCGTGTGCTACTCTAGTGATGTTATTAAAGTAGTTTATTCCTCCTGCACGGTGTAATGGTGACAGTGTGTGCATCGTGTAGTACTTGGCGTAGGCTATGATTGTGATCTCTTGTAGATTATGAAGTTAACTATTGCTATGATGGTATTGATATGATCTATGCCTCCTTTCGTAGCGTGAAGGTGACAGTGTGCATGCTATGTTAGTACTTGGTTTGGTTATGTTGATCTGTCGTGCACTCTAAGGTTATTTAAACATGAACATCGAATATTGTGGAGCTTGTTAACTCCGGCATTGAGGGTTCGTGTAATCCTACACAGTTAGTGGTGTTCATCATCCAACAAGAGAGTGTAGAGTCTAGCATCTATCTATTTATTCTGTTATGTGATCAATGTTGAGAGTGTCCACTAGTGAAAGTATGATCCCTAGGCCTTGTTCCTAAATACTGCTACCGCTGCTTGTTTACTGTTTTACTGCATCTTTACTTCCTGCAATATTACTACCATCAACTGCATGCCAGCAAGCACTTTTCTGGCGCCGTTACTACTGCTCATATATATTCATACCACCTGTATTTCACTATCTCTTCACCGAACTAGTGCACCTATTAGGTGTGTTGGGGACACAAGAGACTTCTTGCTTTGTGGTTGCAGGGTTGCATGAGAGGGATATCTTTGACCTCTTCCTCCCTGAGTTCGATAAACCTTGGGTGATCCACTTAAGGGAAACTTGCTGCTATTCTACAAACCTCTGCTCTTGGAGGCCCAACACTGTCTACAAGAATAGAAGCACCCGTAGACATCAAGCACTTTTCAAGGCGCCGTTGCTCGGGGAGGAAAGGTAAAAGGCACTCATACTTCGGTCCCGGGTAAAGTACTTTTCACGGCGCTGTTGTGTGTGTGCTCGAAGCTATTTCCTTTAGATCCTGCAATTGCATCTTTTTGTTTCTTGTTTACACTAGTTTGGCATAATGGACAACAATGAGCTTCTTATTCTATTTCCCGATTTAAGACATGGATGGTTTGATGCGAAAATTAAAAAACCTATGAAATCTTATTTGCATGCTAGTAGTAATATTAGTATGAACGCTTTGAACACCATTGTTGATAATGATATGGAAAATTCTAAGCTTGGGGAGGTCGGTTTTGATGAAAATGATCTCTTTAGCCCTCAGGGTATTGAGGAGAAAGTTTATGTTGATTATGATATGCCTCTCATATATGATGATTATAATGATAGTGGTCTTTTGGTGCCGCCTACTATGGAGAGTAAATTTTATTATGATTATACTATGCCTCCTACACTTGATGAGAATAATAATGATAGCTACTTTGTTGAATTTGCTCCCACTACAACTAATAAAACTGATTATGCTTATGTTGGGAGTAGTAATAATTTTATGCAAGAGACTCATGATAAGAATGTTTCATTTGATAGTTATATTGTTGAGTTTGCTCATGATGCTACTTGAAAGTTATTATGAGAGAGGAAAATATGGTTGTAGAAATTTTCATGTTACTAAAACACCTCTCTATATGCTGAAATTTTTGAAGTTACACTTGTTTTATCCTTCTATGCTTGTTGCATCATGCTTCATGAATTTGTTTATTTACAAGATTCCTATGCATAGGAAGCATGTTAGGCTTAAATTTGTTTTGAATTTGCTTCTTGATGCTCTCTTTTGCTTCAACTCTTATTTCTTGCGAGTGCATCATTAAAACTGCTGAGCCCATCTTAATGGCTATAAAGAAAGAACTTCTTGGGAGATAACCCATGTGTTTATTTTACTACAGTAATTTTGTTTTTTATTTTGAGTCTTGGAAGTTGTTACTACTGTAGCAACCTCTCCTTATCTTAGTTTTATTGCATTGTTGTGCCAAGTAAAGTCTTTGATAGTAAGGTTCATACTAGATTTGGATTACTGCGCAGAAACAAATTTCTTGCTGTCACGAATCTGGGCCTAATTCTCTGTAGGTAACTCAGAAAATTATGCCAATTTACGTGAGTGATCCCCAGATATGTACGCAACTTTCATTCAATTTGAGCATTTTCATTTGAGCAACTCTGGTTCCTCAATAAAATTCGTCTTTACGGACTGTTCTGTTTTGACAGATTCTGCCTTTTATTTCGCATTGCTTCTTTTGCTATGTTGGATGGATTTCTTTGTTCCATTAACTTCCAGTAGCTTTGGGCAATGTCCAGAAGTGTTAAGAATGATTGTGTCACCTCTGAATATGTGAATTTTTGATTATGCACTAACCCTCTAATGAGTTTGTTTCGAGTTTGGTGTGGAGGAAGTTTTCAAGGGTCAAGAGAGGAGGATGATATACTATGATCAAGAAGAGTGAAGAGTCTAAGCTTGGGGATGCCCCCGTGGTTCATCCCTGGATATTTCAAGAAGACTCAAGCATCTAAGCTTGGGGATGCCCAAGGCATCCCCTTCTTCATCGACAAATTATCAGGTTTCTTCTCTTGAAACTATATTTTTATTCGGTCACATCTTATGTGCTTTACTTGGAGCGTCTGTGTGCTTTTATTTTTTTGTTTTGTTATTTTCATTCTCTGAATAAATACATGCTTGTGTGGGAGAGAGACACGCTCCGCTGGTTCATATGAACACATGTGTTCTTAGCTCATAATGTTCATGGCGAAGGTTGAACTGCTTCGTTAATTGTTATATGGTTGGAAACGGGAAATGCTACATGTGGTAATTGATAAAATGTCTTGGATAATTTGATACTTGGCAATTTTTGTGCTCATGTTTAAGCTCTTGCATCATATACTTTACACCCATTAATGAAGAAATACATAGAGCTTGCTAAAATTTGCTTTGCATAATTGGTCTCTCTAAGGTCTAGATAATTTCTAGTATTGGTTTGAACAACAAGGAAGACGGTGTAGAGTCTTATAATGTTTACAATATGTCTTTTATGTGAGTTTTGCTGCACCGGTTCATCCTTGTGTTTGTTTCAAATAACCTTGCTAGCATAAACCTTGTATCGAGAGGGAATACTTCTCATGCATCCAAAATCCTTGAGCCAACCACTATGCCATTTGTGTCCATCATACCTACCTACTACATGGTATTTCTCCGCCATTCCAAAGTAAATTGCTTGAGTCCTACCTTTAAAATTTCTATCCTTTACCTTTGCAATATATAGCTCATGGGACAAATAGCTTAAAAACTATTGTGGTATTGAATATGTACTTATGCACTTTATCTCTTATTAAGTTGTTTGTTGTGCGGTAACCATGTTTCCCGGGGACGCCATCAACTACTCTTTGTTGAATATCATGTGAGTTGCTATGCATGTCCGTCTTGTCTGAAGTAAGGGAGATTTACCACTCATTTAATGGTTAGAGCATGCATAATGTTAGTGAAGAACATTGGGCCGCTAACTAAAGCCATGATCCATGGTGGAAGTTTCAGTTTTGGACATATATCCTCAATCTCATATGAGAACATTAATTGTTGCTACATGCTTATGCAATAAAGAGGAGTCCATTATCTGTTGTCTATGTTGTCCCGGTATGGATGTCTAAGTTGAGAATAATCAAAAGCAAGAAATCCAATGCGAGCTTTCTCCTTAGACCTTTGTACAGGCGGCATAGAGGTACCCCTTTGTGACACTTGGTTAAAACATGTGTATTGCGATGATAATCCCGGTAATCCGAGCTAATTAGGACAAGGTGCGGGCACTATTAGTATACTATGCATGAGGCTTGCAACTTGTAAGATATAATTTACATAACACATATGCTTTATTACTACCGTTGACAAAATTGTTTCTTGTTTTCAAAACCAAAGCTCTAGCACAAATATAGCAATCAATGCTTCCCTCTGCGAAGGGCCTTTCTTTTACCTTTATGTTGAGTCAGTTCACCTATCTCTCTCCACCTCAAGAAGCAAACACTTGTGTGAACTGTGCATTGATTCCTACATACTTGCATATTACACTTGTTATATTACTTTACATTGACAATATCCATGAGATATACATGTTATAAGTTGAAAGCAACCGCTGAAACTTAATCTTCCATTGTGTTGCTTCAATGTCTTTACTTTGATTTATTGCTTTATGAGTTAACTCTTATGCAAGACTTATTGATGCTTGTCTTGAAAGTACTATTCATGAAAAGTCTTTGCTTTATGATTCAGTTGTTTACTCATGTCATTATCATTGTTTTGATCGCTGCATTCATTACATGTGTTTACAATAGTATGATCAAGGTTATGATGGCATGTCACTCCAGAAATTATCTTTGTTATCGTTTACCTGCTCGGGACGAGCGGAAACTAAGCTTGGGGATGCTGATACGTCTCCGACGTATCGATAATTTCTTATGTTCCATGCCACATTATTGATGATATCTACATGTTTTATGCATACTTTATGTCATATTTATGAGTTTTCCGGAACTAACCTATTGACGAGATGCCGAAGGGCCAGTTGCTGTTTTCTGCTGTTTTTGGTTTCAGAAATCCTAGTAAGAAAATATTCTCGGAATCGGACGAAATCAACGCCCAGCATCCTATTTTTCCACGAAGCTTCCAGAACACCCGAGAGCCACCAGAGGGGAGCCCTGGTGGGCCCAGATGATAGGGCGGCGCGGCCAGGGCCTAGGCCGCGCCCCCCTATTGTGTCACCGCCTCGTCGCCCCTCCGACTCCGCCTCTTCGCCTATTTAAAGGTCCCTGACCTAAAACCTCGAGACGAAAAAGCCACGGTACGAGAAACCTTCCAAAGCCGCCGCCATCGTGAAGCCAAGATCTGGGGGACAGGAGTCTCTGTTTCGGCACGCCGCCGGGACGGGGAAGTGCCCCCGGAAGGCTCCTCCATCGACACCACCTCCATCTTCATCACCGCTGCTGTCTCCCATGAGGAGGGAGTAGTTCTCCATCGAGGCTAAGGGTTGTACCGGTAGCTATGTGGTTCATCTCTCTCCTATGTACTTCAGTACAATAATCTCATGAGCTGCCTTACATGATTGAGATTCATATGATGATGCTTGTAATCTAGATGTCATTATGCTAGTCAAGTGGGTTTTACTTATGTGATCTCCGGAGACTCCTTGTCCCACGTGTGTAAAGGTGACGAGTGTGTGCACTGTGTGGGTCTCTTAGGCTATATTTCACGGAATACTTATTCACTGTTATGAATGGCATAGTGAAGTGCTTATTTATATCCCTTTATGATTGCAATGTGTTTTGTATCACAATTTATCCGTGTGCTACTCTAGTGATGTTATTAAAGTAGTTTATTCCTCCCGCACGGTGTAATGGTGACAGTGTGTGCATCGTGTAGTACTTGGCGTAGGCTATGATTGTGATCTCTTGTAGATTATGAAGTTAACTATTACTATGATGGTATTGATGTGATCTATGCCTCCTTTCGTAGCGTGAAGGTGACAGTGTGCATGCTATGTTAGTACTTGGTTTGGTTATGTTGATCTATCGTGCACTCTAAGGTTATTTAAACATGAACATCGAATATTGTCGAGCTTGTTAACTCCGGCATTGAGGGTTCGTGTAATCCTACACAGTTAGTGGTGTTCATCATCCAACAAGAGAGTGTAGAGTCTAGCATCTATCTATTTATTCTGTTATGTGATCAATGTTGAGAGTGTCCACTAGTGAAAGTATGATCCCTAGGCCTTGTTCCTAAATATCTGCTACCGCTGCTTGTTTACTTGTTTTACTGCATCTTTACTTCCTGCAATATTACTACCATCAACTGCACGCCAGCAAGCACTTTTCTGGCGCCGTTACTACTGCTCATATATATTCATACCACCTGTATTTCACTATCTGTTCGCCGAACTAGTGCACCTATTAGGTGTGTTGGGGACACAAGAGACTTCTTGCTTTGTGGTTGCAGGGTTGCATGAGAGGGATATCTTTGACCTCTTCCTCCCTGAGTTCGATAAACCTTGGGTGATCCACTTAAGGGAAACTTGCTGCTGTTCTACAAACCTCTGCTCTTGGAGGCCCAACACTGTCTACAAGAATAGAAGCACCCGTAGACATCAAAGCAGCAGCCATAGAGCAGGTGTTGGATGGTTTCCATCTCTTGATCGCACAACAGGCAGCGGGGGTGGTGCTGCAGGCCTCGTCGCTGAAGACGAGCAACGGTCCAGCATCTGTCGAGGTGCGCGAGCCAATGGAAGAACTTGACGGTCGAGGGAGCACAAGTCTTCCAGGTTAGGCGCCAAGCCTCGCAAAGGGTGGAGCCGAGGAAGGTGGCCTTGTAGCACAATGCAGCCGTGTAGATGCCGCTGGCATTCCACTTCCAGGTCATGGTATCGGCTTGGTTGGTCAGCTGGACGCGATCGAGCCGACGCCAGAGCAGCAGGTATTCGCCAATTTCGTCGATGCCAAGGGTGTCGTGGATGTCGCGGGCCCAGCTATGGGCAAGGAGGCCGTCGGCGACAAGCCTGGTGCGGCGGCGGCGCTTGGGGATGCAGGCGTACAGGTGTGGCGCGATCTCGCTGATCGAGCGCCCGTCAATCCAGCGGTCCTCCCAGAAGAGAGCCGCGCGGCCGTTGCCGACAGACATGTGAGTCGAGGCGAAGAAAAGGGCACGCTCTTCGTGGGAGAATTGCAGGTCCAGGCCTTGCCAGGCACGGGAGGGGTCGGTCCGGCTGAGCCAAAGCCATCTAATACGAAGGGCAAGGCCGGCCTTGTCCATATTCCTGATTCCCAGCCCGCCGTGCTCGATGGGGCGGCAAACGCGGCTCCAGCTGATATGGCAACTGCCACCATTGGCCTCCTTGCGGCCAGCCCAAAGAAATCCTCGCTGGATCTTCTCGATGAGTTTGAGGGTTTTCTTGGGTGGTGCGTGGACGAGCAGCTGGTGGATGGGGATGGCGGTGTTACCCATTCACTTGGGTCGCAAGTGGCGGTGTTATATTTGAGAATGCAACACTCCAACTTTGAACTAAACATGCCTATGACTCTACAAGTGTTTACTTCCTCTCTTTCTATCTTGGAGAAACCTCCGATGCCAAAATGGTGAGTAAAGCCATGCTCTAGTACATGTCAAAAAGACGCTAATAAGGTTCAGACTAACATCAGAATTAAGTTGTCAGTCATACTTCAGTGGTTCTCTGTATATCTGAAGTTGCTAGCTGTTTCTTTTATAGAACTTATAAATTGGAGTGTACTTCCAGCCGGCTATGCTTATGGTTGTTTAATTTGGTCCTATGTCAATGTAGTATCAAATAATTTGTTTTCTGTGTTTTTTGAGAGAGCTTTCACCTGATGGCAACATCTCAGACTTGATGGAAACTCCTTTTGACAGAGGTCTCATGCTTATCACGTAAGGCTATAGGCCCAAGTTAAGACCTCATTAACTGATTGCTGCAGTTCTGCAGCATATATAGCTCAATGGAGCCATACCTCTAATTTTTGGAAAGATGATGATGACAAATTGACATTTCCAGGTACGGAACCACTCCCATGTGATTTAGCTTAATCTTCTATGTACGATACATTCACCTTCCACTGCAACGAGGTGTGTGAGGTTGGCATGATGCTATGAGAGGTACTAACTATCTCAGCGGTGAGCTCTTTATGCAATCCTGATCTTCATAAGCAGATGGCTGAAACAATTAGCTAAAACTAAAAGGTTCAGGGATACTTGATTGATGCGCTATCTAAACCATCTAATACCAGTTTCAGATATCTGGCTAAACATGTTTCCTTGGAATGTCTTTGATGGCTTTTAAGTGTTTTGGTACCACAATTTGCTGTTAGAATTCATTCATTGATTCTGGTTGATTGGATTAGACTGATCCATGTATAATTTCCAGTTGATTCAAGTAACTATATTTACAACTTTACGAAGCTACTGAAACAAGTTCTGGCTAAACCACCTATAATATTGATCCGTTTTGGTGCAATTAATCCAATGTTGCTTAGCATATAGTGATGTATCATGTTCTGCATCTATCGTCTTATGCATATTGCGACCATGCCTGTGATAGGGTTGACCCTAGCCTCCAGTGGCTCTGCCTTCCTCGAGATGGCAGGCCCATACGGCACCGGCAGAAAGCCTGCTGCATCTCAAGCCGGTGCTTGAAATGGGGGTTCCGATCCTGTCCACGTCGAGCTCGCCTAGCGCCTGCTCGCCCGGTGTTATCACCAGAATTTGACCAAGTCAGAGGTGGGCCGCGATCAAGATGGACTTGAAGAATATATATATAGAAGAGATACGTGAATCGGCCTTTTATACCAAGTTGGGCTTAATTGCCCATGTATACGTAACATATTAGATCGCATCTTAGTTTAGAAGTTAGAATCTTACTCGTGCACGGTTTGGTGCACGCCCACATTAGAAAGTCCGCTGGACTATAAATATGTACCTAGGGTTTATGGAATAAACAACAACCAACGTTCAACCACAAACAAATCTCGGCGCATCGCCAACTCCTTCGTCTCGAGGGTTTCTACCGGTAAGCATCATGCTGCCTAGATCGCATCTTGCGATCTAGGCAGCACTAAGCCTGCCCCGTTGTTCATGCGTTGCTCGTATCTGAAGCCTTTTTGATGGCGAGCAACGTAGTTATCTTAGACATGTTAGGGTTAGCATTGTTCTTCATATTACATGCTTTCGTAGTGCAACCCTTGCATGTCTAGCCGCCCTTACGCCTATCTTAGGCGTAGGGGCGGCACCCCGCTTGATCATAGTTTGGTAGATCTGATCCGTTACGATTGCTCCTTGTTCTACAAGGATTAGTTTAATATCTGCGATAGTTAGGCCTTACAAGGGGTCGGAGGATCCAGCGGCGTGTAGGGTGGCGTTTGCTAGTCCTAGAACGGATGTTCCGGGGATCAACCTCGTGTTGGTTTTTAGGCCCTGTCTAGGATCGGCTTACGGTCACCGTGCGCGAGCGCGAGGCCCGATCGTGAGTAGGATGATCCGATTATGCGGTGAAAGCCCCAGATCGTCGTAGATCTAATCAGCTTTACCTTGATCAAGCAGGACCACCATATATTCGGACACCCCGTCTGAATCATGGGTGGATCGGCTCTTTGAGCCGATTCACGGGATAACCCGAGAGCCGATCGAGGCTCGTATTTAACGTTTACGTGTGTGCCCCTGCAGGAAACTAAGCGAGGCATCATCCACACCTTCCCGACCAGGTATAGGTCAGGTGGCACGCCCTTGTGATAAACATCGGTGCGTGCGACCAGGAGGCTTTGCGGGCCGTCGCTCGGAGGACTAGGGCCAGCCGCAGCCCTAGTTGTTCCCGGCTCTACGGTGTTGCCCGTCTCTGCCCGCCGGTGGGTTTCGACGTCAACACATTCCGGCACGCCCGGTGGGACCGTCGACGACATCCACGACATCGCCATCTACATCCGAGATGGCGGAAGACACTCCGGTCACGTACGCGGATCTGCCTGATGAGCTCAAGAAGAAGCATGACGAGATCAAGGCAACCCTCGAAGCCGAACTCATCGGCTCCTTCCACCGAACCCGCACCCATGGCGTCAGGTGGAAGGGTTTCACACCCGAAGGCGCGCTCGATGGAGTGGACCTGTCCGCTCCGTCAGAAGAACGCACCGAGTCGGCTGCGGCAGGAGATCAACTACATGGTGGCTCATTCGCTGCACCGCCACTCCGAGAGCCTCGGTGAACACCTTGGAGCGTGTCGCTCTGCGCGTCGTCCGAGAAATCATGAGTCACCGGTACTCTCCGTCGGGACCGGCTCTGGGAACTTTCAAAGGAGAGATGCCGCTCCAGCCCCAGCCGTTCGCATGGGCAGCACCGGAATTGCCGAACTCATCGGCATACGTCGTCTACAAGGATGGTGGTGATCCTAGGGACTACCAATTCCTACACGAGCCGCCTAAGGAGATCCCGCACGGATACACGTGCGCATACGTACCGGATCGCAACGCCCGGGCACTCTCGAACCAGGCTGCAATATCAGCGGCCTCTGGAACGGCAGGAGGAACGTCAGGAGCCGATCCTGAGAAGCAATCGTGGCTGGCTAAGTACGCCACCCCGACGAACCTCCAAGGACCAGCTCCTGCAGTTGGCTTAGAACCAGAAAAGCAAGCATGGCTGGTTAAGTATGCCACCCCGGCGAATCTTCAGGGTTCGACACCTACGGCCATCACAGGCGGATCAGATCCGTGCAATTCGAAAGATCAGTTCGGCATGATGCCGAAAAGGAAGGCGTTCGGCTACACCAAGCCGTACCCCAACAGCTACGAACTGATCCCGCTGCCACCCAAATATCGGCTCCCCGACTTCACGAAGTTTAGTGGATCGGATGGTTCCAGCTCCATCGAGCATGTGAGCCGATATTTGGCACAGCTGGGCACGATCTCGGCGTCGGACGAGTTGCGCGTGAGGTTCTTCGCACAGTCCCTCACAGGATCGGCTTTCGGGTGGTACACATCGCTACCACCGAACTCCATCCAGACTTGGAAGCAATTGGAAGAGCAATTCCATGAGCAATATCACTCAGAGGCTTCCGATGTTGGTTTTGCCGATCTAGCGCAAGTACGACGAAGCGCGGGGAGACAGTGGCAGAATACGTCCGGCGCTTCGGGACCATTAGGAACCGATGCTTTTCGGCTCGTATAAGTGAAAAAGAAGCGATCGAGCCGGCGGTGGTGGGTCTCTCATCATCAATCAAGGACGTGGCCTCCCAAGCGGACTACCCTTCGTTAGCGCACATGGTGCGAAGCTGACCGCATATGAACAGCGCCACCCAGATGTTTACCAGGACAAATTCAAGCGGGTGGTGGCTGTGGTTGAGGCAGACGAAGATGAAGGTGCCATGGGAGATCAGGAGGTAGCAGTGGCTGAATGGACTCGAGCGACGGGCCCCGTGACCTGCAAATGGGTGAAGCCACAAGGCCCTCCAAAAGGGTTCGACTTCGACGTGACTAAGACGGAGCAGATTTTTGACCTCCTACTCGCGGAGAAGCACATAAAGGTACCCGAAGGCCACAAGTTCCCCACGGTGCAAGAGCTAAACGGAAGGCCATACTGCAAAAGGCATAACACGTTCTCCCACACCACCAACGACTGCAGGGTGTGGCGGCAGCACATCCAAGCGGCGATAGAGAACGGGCGTCTAATTTTCAACCAGTACGCCATGAAGGTCGATACCCAGCCCTTCCCCGCCGTGAACATGGTGGAGTATGCTTGCCATGCAGGGTGCCGACCGGGTTTCCTGTGCAATATCAACATGGTAGATCTTGGACACCACGCTGGCAAGGATGGAGATGAGGGCAGCTGCTCTCATAGCAAAGATACGGAGGAAGCCGCTCCACGCGATCGGCTCCGCCAAGACGGCAAGCGCTACGTAACAGAGGGAGAAGTGAAGAACATAAGATATCAGCGACCTCTCTCTGATCACCTCCTCAACAAGTATGTGAGTCAGTACGACCAACGCCGACGGTCCAGTGATGATGATGAAAGAGATCGTCTGGCCAGAGAAGCCAGAAGGCATCGTCGGCAGAATCGCGGTGAGGAGGAGCACGAGCGTTGTGCCAAGGGAAAGGCAAAGGAGCGAGACGGCGAGGACAGGCACTGGGATTGTCCTTTCTTCAGGCACTGCTGGGATTCAGGAATAAGCCGATTGCCAACAATCGGCAATTGCCCAGAATGCAACCGGAAGAAAAAGGAGGCAGCCAACGTGTCCGTGTTCGAGCGCTTAGGACCTCTCCCGCCACGGAGCAAACGAGCTGAGCCCCTCGGTTGGAAGATCTCGAAGATTCGGAAGACGAGGGAGAAGAAGAAGACAGGTATCACCGGCCACGGTGGTGCCCCGACGGACTCAGCCGTTCCCGAAACGCAGGGTTCAACGATTGCGCGGCCCGGAAGAAGCCGAGAGGTTATACTTGCATACATTGAGGAAGGCAAGGCCTGATCTGGCTGCAAAGGTTCAGCGAACCCTGGATGAAGAGGGTCGTCCACGGAAGATGGAGTGGCGCCCCAAGCAAAGGAAAGCCGATGATGAAGTATCGGCTGGCACAAACATGGTGCTCGTTCTTCCGGCAAAGCTTAGCGCTCCACGATCACACGATGCATTCAAGGTGGGCGACAGCAAGCGTGCCAACATGATAAAGTCGAGAGATTGGGCTGGTCTTATCGACCGGCCCGAACGAGTAACAAGAGCATGTCAATGAGAAAACATGGCGAGGCTGATCCTTGTGATCGGCCCCAAAAATTTGTGAAAGGAACTTACAAAACCTTCACCGAGCAAGCAACGTGGAGGCCGATTCCAGCAATCGGCCAAAATTATCCTCACCCACCGTTCTGCTTGGGTTCAACATGTTATCCAACAGAGCCGATACCATCAAATCTTTTGACAGAATCGGCTCGGGGGGGCACCCAGGTGGATAGAACACGAGGATATGCAGTAGAATTATCCCATCTCATCTTTGGTGATGGGTATTGGAGTATGGGGGCCGATGCGGCCGTAAAAAAAAAATCTGAAAATTCGAATTTTTCGAGCACAGCCGATGCATGGCCATCGACTCGAGAGGAGAGTAACTGTTACGATCAGAGGGTCAGTAGAGCACAAAAGGAGATTTTTAATAGAACTCCTCAATGGAGTAGTTTAAAGGCTCAGATCCTCTCTTCAAGAACAATGCCAGGAGCAGCCTGGACGTGCAGATCAAGGAAAGGAGCCGATCTAGCAGGAAGAACCGAAGAAGCTCGGGGGCAGCTCACCTTGAAGGCTCTCTGCTTTGAGAAGCCGATTTATGTTCAAATCGGCTGGCTCGCATAAGAAGCTCCCTCGGACATGATCAAGCCCGAGTCCATACAGCTAATTCGCATATCCTCGTCTCTCGTTTTGTTTTGGCTGAGACTCGGGGGCAACAGGCCTATAGGTGCCCCGTGTTTAAGAGCCGATTGGAGTTACCTCGGTTGTTATTGCATCATGATCGTCTCGGGGAGGAAGCCGGGAAGGAAAAGCCGTCGTCTGGTACGAGGTTTGGACCGTACTGGTGCTGCAAGGAAAGAAGAGATTGGTTCCTCAAATTAGCCGATGAATAGTCATCGGCTGCGGGACTGCAAAACGCCACGGTCGAGAAAGACAATAATAACCCGATTCGTCACTATCGGTCTTGGTGTGGCGGGCGGAAGGATGGAAATTGGATTAATGAAAGGAGAAATTGGAAGAACAATTCTCATTAATTCAAAGGAGCAGCTTTACAAGAAGAGCCGATGGCTCTCAAAAGAGGGATCTAGTGCCTAGTGCACTCGCTACGCTAGTCCTATTCTACTAGTCGTCGCTGTCCTCATCGTCGCCGTCGTCGAGGTCGTCGGCGCTGCTCCCAGGAAGCTCCTCGCCGCTGCTGCCCCAGCCGTCGGCTGGAGCCTCCTCCTCCTCCTCGTCATCATCATCGTCCTCGCTGTCCGCCCAGCCGCGGAAGCGCTTCGTTGGAGGATACCCAATGGAGGCGGAGGAATCATCTTCCTCCTCATCTTCTTCTTCTTCCTCGTCATCACCGTCGTCCTCGCTGTCCGCCCACATGCGTGAGCGCTTCTTCGGCGGGAGCCTGGTGGAGGGGGAGGCTTTGGTCTTCTCCGCTTCTCCTCCCTTCTTCTCCTTGTCGAGAGGAGATGGGGTGCGCCCGGAGCGGAGATCGTCCTTTTCTTTGTTCTTCGGCAACGGTTGGAGAGAGGTGCACTGAAGCGAGAGGAGGAAGAGGAAGACATGGCTGCGAGGAGAGAAGGGTTTTTGGTTTGGTGAACGAGAGCGAGCAAGGCGATGGAGTGGTGAACCGTTTGGCACGAATAAATAAAGAGAGTGTAGTGGAGATTTAATGCCATGACGGTTCTCGAGGACGTGAGGCCGGGATTGACGGTTCATACGAGAGAAGCCCGGGAGGCGAGGCGTAATGATGGAAGATTCTGCGGCAGTTACGCTGCGCCACGACATGACCCGACGAAAGAAAGCGTAATGATTTTGGAAATGTCATTTCCAAAACCGAGGGGGCATGTGTTATCACCGGAATTTGACCAAGTCGAGAGGTGGGCCGCGATCAAGATGGACTTGAAGAATATATATATAGAAGAGATACGTGAATCGGCCTTTTATACCAAGTTGGGCTTAATTGCCCATGTATACGTAACATATTAGATCGCATCTTAGTTTAGAAGTTAGAATCTTACTCGTGCACGGTTTGGTGCACGCCCACATTAGAAAGTCCGTCTGGACTATAAATATGTACCTAGGGTTTATGGAATAAACAACAACCAACGTTCAACCACAAACAAATCTCGGCGCATCGCCAACTCCTTCGTCTCGAGGGTTTCTACCGGTAAGCATCATGCTGCCTAGATCGCATCTTGCGATCTAGGCAGCACTAAGCCTGCCCCGTTGTTCATGCGTTGCTCGTGCTTGAAGCCTTTTTGATGGCGAGCAACGTAGTTATCTTAGACATGTTAGGGTTAGCATTGTTCTTCATATTACATGCTTTCGTAGTGCAACCCTTGCATGTCTAGCCGCCCTTACGCCTATCTTAGGCGTAGGGCGGCACCCGCTTGATCATAGTTTGGTAGATCTGATCCGTTACGATTGCTCCTTGTTCTACAAGGATTAGTTTAATATCTGCGATAGTTAGGCCTTACAAGGGGTCGGAGGATCCAGCGGCGTGTAGGGTGGCGTTTGCTAGTCCTAGAACGGATGTTCCGGGGATCAACCTCGTGTTGGTTTTTAGGCCTCGTCTAGGATCGGCTTACGGTCACCGTGCGCGAGCGCGAGGCCCGATCGTGAGTAGGATGATCCGATTATGCGGTGAAAGCCCCGGATCGTCGTAGATCTAATCAGCTTTACCTTGATCAAGCAGGACCACCATATATTCGGACACCCCGTGCGAATCATGGGTGGATCGGCTCTTTGAGCCGATTCACGGGATAACTCGAGAGCCGATCGAGGCTCGTATTTAACGTTTACGTGTGTGCCCTGCGAGGAAACTAAGCGAGGCATCATCCACACCTTCCCGACCGGGTATAGGTCGGGTGGCACGCCCTTGTGATAAACATCGGTGCGTGCGACCAGGGAGGCTTTGCGGGCCGTCGCTCAGAGGGACTAGGGCCAGCCGCAGCCCTAGTTGTTCCCGGCTCTACGGTGTTGCCCGTCTCTGCCCGCCAGTGGGTTTCTGACGTCAACACCCGGTTAGTGCCAAGGAACTTGAAACGTCACCAAAGATGAATTTTTTCATTCTAGAAGGTTTTAATTATCAAACGCAATTGTATTGATCATCCCCGGGTTATTCAAATCAATTCAGCTTTGGGCGGTTCATTATTTTTTCATGTCATAGCCTTTGAAGAAGCTCAAGCCCTCTTTTTCCTACTAGGTTAACTGTACCCAAAAGTAAATACTTCAATAGTGGTGCAGCTGCACACCAATTCATGTAAGGTGGTAACAGTTGAACAACATGGGGGAAGTGGGAACCATATCAGCTTCACTTTTCTAAAAAATATAGTGATTTAATTCAAAGAACTTATTCATAAGTAATGATGACAATCTCTCTAGCTTTATATAAAACGATAGATAATTAACATCCAATAGCTTTGGGTTTCCTCTTTTGTGTGTGAATGTTTAGGAATAATTTTTTGGTTCTGATTTTAGTTTCGAGTAACAACAATGCCTGGAGAAATTCTTTTACGTATATATCCATGGCTCATTTCTAGGTCCAGCTTCAGCCTTATTATCTTTAGGCCTTCCCATATGTCAATAAGATGGGGCAAATTATCTTTCTAAAAAATGGAAAAGTCACGACAACTTATACATGTTAGCTGGTGTGGATTTGTATCAAGGAAAAAAATAGCGCGCTATAACAAAATAGCGTGGGTGTAAAAATACGCTATTAGCATGCTATAGCGTGCTATTAACGTGAATAGTGCGCTATAGCACCGAAATAGCGTAGCGTCGGCTCTCCAGATATGCTATAGCGTGCTATTAGCGTTGGAATAGCGTTCTATTTTTTTCCATGATTTGTATACACCTGCAACTAGCATATCCTTACAGTTGTGTATCGTGCTATAGGCAAAATGTTAAAGCGAGACAATACCATTCAGTTATTTTTTGGCAGTAGATATTCAAGTCTTGTGCACTTTGTAAGGAACTGGGTGCTTTCAAGCAGTAGTATATTGAGCGTCAGGTTATCATCCTTACTTTAGCCGTGCTTGAAATGCTGCTGCACCTAAAATAGTCATATTATTTAGTACACATTAATTTGATATGCAGTGGTTATAATTTTTTATGAAGATTGTTTCTGCCTTTAAACATTATGTATGTTCATTACCATGCTTTATGGTGTCGTGGAGTAGTGTTTCATAAGATATGTAATGATTCAAGATTGTTTATGTTTCAACTCTGCACTGAGAGATATATGTTTTTTGGCAGCCGCTGAGATATATGATTTGATTTCCCGTGGGGAGAAGAAGAGAAGACAGATAGGTAGATCTATGGGAAAATTTATGAATACATGCATCTGGTGTGCCATTATTTTTTCAGGTATGATGAACACTATTGTTGTTGTAGTGCTAAATAGCGGTATGTATCTACACAGACCCTAATGGATTGAAGAGTAATATAATTTACTATCCGTACAAATAGACAACTTAGAATAATGTAGTTCCTGTAGAGCGTAATTGATTCTTCTCCTTTGCTTCTGGCTTTGTCCTCTCCCAATACTCCTTGTGTCTTTTGCGTTAGCACAGGCGGAAGAAGATATAGATGCTTGTGTTTATTTATTTCATTTATTGTATGTTGGAAGTCTGTATCTGCTTGATTTCTTCTTCCCATTTAGCATTATGTTTTCATGTTTATATTACTGGTGGTTGCTAATTTATGATTTTCCTCATGAATATATGAGCTCATGTCGGATTTGCGCTGGCTTATTGTTTCTTCCGTGCTTACATGATAACTGATTTTGTGATTTTTCACCATATAAAATTTCCGCTCTTAAATAATTATCAATGCTTTTATATCCTTTGGATGGAATAAGCAGTGGGAAAGTTCAAAGGCACCTTAGGTTATATTGGGGACAATTTCGAGTTTTTTATTTTATTCACATATAGGTTGAAATTGTACGATATTTGTGCACTCCTTTTCTTTAATATAACATGCTATTGAAAGAAGAGATATTATTTTTCTTATGATCACAAGATGATTCAGAGTTGTTAGTTTCTTCTTTGTCTTGCTTCTGTCCTTCCAAGTCCTAATCATGAATGTGCTCATTACCTCTATTTTTTGGAAAGATGATGATAACAAATTGACATTTCCAGGTATGGAGCCACTCCCATGTGATTTAGCTTAATATTCTGCGTATGATACCTTCACCTTCCACTGCAACGGGGTGTATGAGGTTGGCCTGATGCTATGAGAGATACTAACTATCTCAGCGGTGAGCTCTTTATGCAATCCTGATCTTATAAGCAGATGGCTGAAACGATTAGCTAAAACTGAAAGCGCTGCCGGGATACTTGATTGCTGCACTATCTAAACTGTC
The DNA here is from genome assembly GCF_022539505.1 of Lolium rigidum. NCBI lineage: Eukaryota > Viridiplantae > Streptophyta > Magnoliopsida > Poales > Poaceae > Lolium > Lolium rigidum. Next base: position 129,359,965 of record NC_061508.1, read on the forward strand.
TAATACTAGTTTCAGATATGGTTTAACATGTTTCCTTGGAATGTCTTTGATGGATTTTAGGTGTTTTGGTACCACGATCTGCTGTTAGAATTCATTCATTGATTCTGGTTGATTGGATTAGACTAATCCATGTATAATTTTCAGTTGATTCAAGTAACTATATTTACAACTTTACCAAGCTACTGAAACAAGTTCTGGCTAAACCACCTATTATAATGATCTGTTTTGGTGCAATTAAGCCAGTGTTGCTAAGCATATGGTGACGTAACATGTTCTGCATCTACTGTCTTATGCATATTGCGACCACGCCATTGATAGGGTTGACCTCCAGTGGATCTACCTTCTTCGAGATGGCGGACCCATATGGCACCGGCAGAAAGCCCAAGCAGATCTGAAGCTGGCGCTTGTGATGGAGGCTCTGATCCCATCCACATCGAGCTTGCCTAGCACCCAGTTAGTGCCGAGGAACTTGAAAAATCAGTAAAGATGAAATTTCTGATTCTAGAAGGTTTTAAGTGTCAAACGACAATTGTATTAATCATCTGGCACTTTTTCAAATCAGTGGAAGTAGTATATTTAAAACTATTTTCATGATTGTATATAAGTATTGTTGTTCCGTTTGTTTTTGTGTGGTTGGGTCTAATTTCACCTTATTAACTTTGTTTTCTAAATTCAATAAAACGCATTTCTATTTAGACGTAGATCGGTTCGAGTTTCACGGGATCGTGCGCCAAGGCGCACATCTAAATCTAGTAGCTATAATTCCAACGGGAATTACATTGCTCCTTATTTTCCTCAACAAACTTGGAAAGCAATCACTGCCAACAAACTCGAAAAGCAAAATCATGTTTATTCGCGGCAATATCCCCTCCCCATCGCGTCTCTATCCCGTCCCCGACTCATCATTCTGCTCGTGCACGACTTGTCGCCGCCGTCGTCGGCCTCCTATATACAGTGGCCTGAGGCAAGCTTGGTCGCCCCGTCACCACACCACTTGTTCTCCCGGGCTGCTGTCTTGGATCTTCCCAGGGTACATGCTGCCGGATTTCTTGCCCCTGGATCTTCATGTGTTTCCTGTCTTGGTTCGTTTTTCAACAGGTTTTCATTGCTTTAGCATGGCGTTCATATCTCAATCGATGATGATATCCAATCCTTTGTGCCGATGGTTGCCCTCAACGTGTGCTACCTGGTTGCCTGAACTTGAAACAAGTAGAAGACAATAAACAAAAGAGACTAAAACCTCCTGGTCTAAGTTTTCTAGCATTTGCTTTGTGATTTAGGGTACTCCATATATTCTACTAATATCTTTGTAAACATTCTCGTTGATGAATAAAATCTAGCAGGTTGTCTAAAAAAAAAATCTAAGCATCCATGGATATAGGTTCTGCTGTCCAAACCAAAACGGTACATGCTGTAAAGTATGAGAAAATTCCTTATTTGACACTACCTTAAAATCAACTTCCCTATTTGGCCCTAGAAAAAAATTTCTTCCCAATTTGACACATGATCTAAATTTCTTTCCTAAAGTGACACTCTAGTGCATTTCAGCAGTTACGGTGTTAAATAGGAATATGAAAAGACTACTTTACCCATGATGAATTGTGCAACAAAAGAAAAAGATTGGAAACCGTCAAAACCAGAACGAACACCCCATTATTATCTGAAAACCGGAATCAACCTCCCGACGGACATATTCCTCTACCTCCCGCACGGTTTCTCCCCATCCTTCCCAATCGCCATACGAAGCTCTGCCCCTGTTGTCACCGCACCACGCCCCGGAGTAGGTCCTGCCGCCAGACCAGGCCTCGCGCCGCCGCCTGCATAGCTTCTGGCTGGGGTCCCTCGCGTCTCCCGCCTTCAGCCCGACGTCCCACGCGCCGCCCGTCACCGGACCGGAGTCCCATGGGCATGCTCGCCAGCAGCCCTGTGTCCCGCGCGCCGCCTGTACATTCTCAACACGGTTGCCAGCCTATGGGTAAAGGCACATCGGTGGATTTTGCTTTTTTACATGGACTTTGCGTATTCCTAGTCTCTTGTTCGTTCTGTTCTAGTAGTACTACTTACGAAGGGGTATTTTGGTACACTAGAAAAATAATTGACGGAAGGAATAACGGCAGTGCCATCTGAGGAAGGAAATCAATTTTAGGTGTCAAATTGGGAAGAAATATTTTTCTAGGGCCAAATAAGGAAGGCAATTTTAAGGCAGTGTCAAATAAGAAATTTTCTCGAAAAGTATATCATGGTTGCCAAGTATATGCTTTAATCTCCATTTAAAGTAACGTGAAGACCAATAGTATGTATACATTCATCTTGGACATGAGTACAATATATTTGATACGCCTTGAAAAGCTGAATTCATATGGAAATGCAAGAACATTAATTATGCATGTGAAATGGAGCTGTCAGTTCTTATCTACTCGATTTACCTTTTCCTCTGATAAATTTTATGTGATATATGTAAACACAACAATGCAACCTGGTGCCGATGATGCAACCACAACGCCCCAGGTTATTGTGATTATAGATAAAGTCGGTAGCTGAAATATGGCACCCAGGAAGTGGCGGATGGTATATGTACTACACTGTACATTTTTTTCGCTTTTCAGGCTAAGGTTTTTTCTCATTTTCCTCGCATCATATATGTTGTATTGTTCCACATTATCATCTGTTCTACGGAATTACTATAGAAGTGAGCCTGCAAGCGAAGTTATTTTTTTGTTAGTGGTTCTTGTTGTTCTATTAGTGTCTGATTTGGAATTACTATCGAAGTACTAAGAGTTACTATAGTTACTCCTGGATCAGTATTTTCACTTCCGCATGTGGTCGTTTTTGTCTTCATTTATTCGGTTGGTCGGGATCATGTCTCCGTACACTTTAATTACTCTTCACTGATTTTTTTAAAGTTTTTAAAATATGATTTTTATTTCTTTAAAAAATAAATGGTTCTATGTAGCTCATCCTTCATTTCTGAGTTCCTATATTTATTATTTCTATATAAAGGACCTGGTTTTTAACCCCTCCAGTCTAATAAGTGGTCAATGTCGCGATTTCCAGATCAATGAATATTGTCTCTATTTTAATTATTTCGGGCCTACAAAAAGTTTAGTTCCTATTGTTATTTCAATATATAACTTTTAGATCATATTCACTTATGAAGACAATAGACCTCGACACGATGCTGTTGCTTGGAAATCATCACATGACACGATGCTGCTTGGAAACAAAAAAGTTCAGTTCCTGTTTGTATGCATGTTTTATATTACTATATTTAATTTTGTACTTTTATATATGTTTCACTTTTATAGGGCATGGACGAGACATAAAAAGATATTGTTGATGCTCCGAAAGAGCTCCCTAACATCGGACGTAATGTGATGTTTTTGGAAGAAAACACATACACTTAGTTTTAAATAACAAAAGAGGTGCATACTAAGGATTGTCTTTTTCATATGCATGTTCCATGTCACCATATTTTAATACATATCATTATTTTGTAGGTCATGAGATGATACAACACTAGTTAACTGAGATTGGCGGAATATGTTGGATGTATTATTGAGCCTCATGGGCGAGTATATATAGGCGTACAGGGATCATCTTGGAGTGCAAGACAAGACACGAGAGTCCTATCTCTATCCTAGACTATCCGTTTATACGTACACGGAATATATCTCTAACACTCCCCCGCAGTCGTAGCGGGAGCGTCGTGAACAACATGAACGACGGGACGGTCAGACTGGAGATAAACCGAAGTGGACCCCAGAAGGCTGACACTCCCCCGCAGTCGTAGCGGGAGCGTCGTGGACGGTGTCACGTCGCGGATGCTTGGACTGTAGAAGAAGCCGATGTGCTCATGCGAGGTGATAGCCCTTTGTGCCGATGTCGAGGTAGCCGAGAGCGTGTGGGTGCTGCAACTTTGGTCGGGGTAGCCGCGCGAAGGGGATGCCGTGGTCGATGTCGTGGTCGGGTGCCGGTGTCGAGGTAGCCGCACATGAAGCCGCAAGCGCATAGTGCGCGAGGAGAGTGACGGAGACGCGTCGAGGCAGTCGTGGAGGTTGTCGATGCCGAAGTCGATGCAGTCCGAGCCGTCGAGGACGAGGTGCTGCCCTAGTTTTGCCAGAACTAGGCGCACGTCGGGGACGAAGGCATACTCCGGTTTTGCCAGAACCGAGTACGTAAAGACGAAGTCGGCAACACGGTCGAGGCAGTCGTAGAAGAGGCGATGCCGATGAAGACGTTGTCGAAGCCGATGAAGACGAGGCGCTGGCCCGAGCTTGCCAGGCTCAGGGACGCGTCGGGGAAGAAGGCACGCGTCGGTGTTGCCAATACCGGGCGTGCGGGGGTAGGGACCATCATGGACCATGCGCCAGTGTCAGGGGGACCAGCAGAGGAGGCCTCCAGAGCGGTGGCGAGACGCAGAGCGGCGAAGAGGGAGAGGTGCCGATGCAGTCCGCGGTTGTCGATGACCCTGGCGACGAGGTCGTGGTGGACGGAGACGTAGAAGGCGGCGAAACCAGCAGCGGCGAGGAGTGGCCATGCTGGATGACTAGACTGTAGAGGTGGTCGGCGAGGCCTGCAACGACCGAAAGTGGTCATGCAGGTGGTTACCTGTGGAGGTGCGGTGGCGGTACTCGAAGTAGGCGAGGAAGAACCCGGCGGCTTGACGTAGACCTTGCGCTGACGGTGGCGTAGCGTGCCAAGGGAGCCGGCGCGGAGGTTGCCTGGGACGTCGGTGCGCGGTGACGGCGAAGTAGACTGCGTGCGGCGACGTCTCGGCTCGAGGGGCCGGCGTAGCTGCAGGTCGCGAGTCGGTGCAGCGGCGGGAGGCCACCAGCGACGTACATGCCTCGGAAGGCGCGTCGAAGGCCGGTAGCGTGGACCAAAGGCGGCGGCGCTGCGGCCCGAAGGGGCGACGCAGCGGCAGCCCGTAGCTCGATCGGTGGTAGGCGCGTTCTCGGGGACGTGCTTGGCGGAGACGTGCGCGCGGTCGGTTGATCAGACCGATGGCGGCGTTGTACGCGCCATGGCGTGGACGACGTGCCGCAGATTGGAGTCGTTGGCGACGTTGTCGGTGATGTCCCGGGCGATGACGGTGAAGACGGACCAGCGATGGAGACCGCACGGGCGAGACAGCCTGCTGCGTCGCACATAGGCGTCCCGTGTGTGACGCGTGCGGCCGTGCCACGCGGTTGATGAAGATGGCCGATGCAGTCGACGCCGAGGTTGGAGTAGAGGCGCGTGATGACGACGGCGGTGGGCGACTCAATCCGATCGATGATCGGCAAAACAAAAAAAGAAAACGCCGATCGAGCGACCGCCGGAGCAAAAAGAAAACCAATCTACGGATTGGAAAAAAAAAACTCGAGGGCAGCAGATCAACGGATCGGCGGACGAACCCTCATACGGGTTGCGCGGCCCCCGGAGTAGATCATGGAGATCGACCTCCCCGGAGGCGGCGCGGCGCGGAAGCTTGGGTGGCGGCTAGGTTAGGATCGGCGCCGCTCTGATACCATGTAGAACGATAGAGAGGGAGAGAGATTGGCGGAATATGTTGGATGTATTATTGAGCCTCATGGGCGAGTATATATAGGCGTACAGGGATCATCTTGGAGTGCAAGACAAGACACGAGAGTCCTATCTCTATCCTAGACTATCCGTTTATACGTACACGGAATATATCTCTAACAAGTGTTAATAACACTAGACTTTTTTTCACAAAATAATGTCCTCGTCCGTATATAATTTCACATCTCTTGTTCACATTTTTGTTTTTTGACGGGCAAAACCGAAAAGGAAACGTTCGGACACGACAGGTGAGCCGGCCGTGTGGTAAACGATGATTAGTCCTTGCTTGCATTTATGAAGTTTGTTAACCTGTTCACAAGGTAAAGGTTAGTATGGCGGTCAACGCAATGGTACAGTAATTTCATCGTCTATCAAGATGATTAAAGTGACACGGCGCGTGAAAGGCACGCCCATTTACTACTCATTTTACACGGCTTCTATTTAGTGGTGTACGATGATGGAGGAGCAGATGCCAAAGCTTGTTCAAAGAAAAATGTACACCTCTCGAATTACTTACTGTACAAGAAACCAAACAATAAATGGAGTTTTACCGACAGCTGAAAAGTGTTTCTGTACAAAACCTGCTCTAAACTCGGCCGCCGAAAAGCGGATTAACGGCGGCGACAAGGACATGTTCCTAATCTTTTTGTCTGGCAAAGCAAGTTCCTAATTTCAGTGTACTTTTTCTCAGGTCAAAAAGCCACGTCAAACACGCCCGCCAAGTGGCAGCGGGCACGCCCCGCCTTCGCACGCCTGTTCCGCGGCCTTGCCCATGGCGTCGCCGGCGACCTTCGTCGAGCCCTTACCGGGCGCGTCGGCCTCGCCACGCCTCGTCGAGCCCCACGCCGAGAACGTTAACGAGCGCGCCAAGAACGACGGCATGTTGGGCCACCGGCCGGACTGGCCGAGCCGGACGCTCCTCCCGCCGGCGCGGCCGCCCTCTCGGAACGCCGTGAGGCTCCTCGTGCGCCGCAGCTTCCCCGCCGCGACGACCTCCTGCAGGACGTGCTCGGGCAGTCTCAGCGTGTACCGATCCGCGCTCTCCGCGGGCGGCGCGAGCGAGTGTCCCGTGGTGTGCGAGCGCGGGAACTGCGCGGGAGTCCGGCCGGACTTGCTCCGCAGCGCGCGCTTCACGCTGCCGATCCGCACAAGCTCGGCCGCTTCCTCCCGCCTAATCCTCTCCTCCTCCGTCTCCTCGGCGTCGGCGATCACCACCATCACCTGCTCCGGCGGCGCCGTGGGAGTTTCCTGCGCCGGCACCGGCAACGTCGCAGCTAGAAGATCCTGCTCCGGGGTCGTCGACGCAGCAGCAGCACTCTCGGCCGCCGTCGGAGCCTCGGCGTCGACGAGAAGGTTCGCGCGACAGACGGGGCAGGTGACGTGCGACGCGAGCCAGGCGTCGACGCAGTCCGCGTGGAACGCGTGGGAGCACTTGGTCAGGAGACGGAGGATATCGTCGTCCTCGAACTCGCTGAGGCACACCGCGCACTCGAGCTCGCCCTTGCCGGCCTTGTGCGCCTTCACGTCGGCGTACGCCATGGTCGGGAACGCCTCCAGCGTGGCCGGGTCCAGCCCCCTCATCCTCCTCGACCGCGCGGCGGCCGAGGCGTTGAGGAACATGATCCCGCCCGGCCTGGCTCCGGCGCCGAGGTGCTCGCCGGGCCCGCCGAGCGGACCCCCCGCGCAGCGCCGGATGTAGATCGAGAAGAAGCCGAGGAAGAAGAAGGCGGTGACGAGCACGACGATGATGACCGCCATGGACGGGTTGAAGTTCTGCGGGTAGCTCGGTCCCCGGCCTGAGCCGCCCTGCGCCGCCGCGATGTCGGACGCCGCAGCGACGAGTACGACGAGGACGAGAAAGGAGCTGCAGCCATTACCGCGGCCACCCTTCCGGGCCATCGATGGTGGTTTTCTTCGATTCTCCTTTTGGGTGAGAGTATTAACGGAGGCGGCCGGCGGGAAACTGCAGAGTAACGAGTGTGTTCATATTCATACGTGGGAGGGAAGAGATAAAGGACACCCCGCGGTGATGACTGATGAGCTGAGCAAATGAGCTGCAATGCCTGGCAAAGAATCCTTAAATCCACCGTAAAAAGTGTCCCGTACGAGAGATATCCAGTGCTCCTATGAGAGGTGATGCTCGTAGGTAAATAATGACCTTTTGAAAAGGTTGACATAAAATCAATATTGTGTCTTGTTTCTTGAGGATCAATTCGTAGATCATGCTAATATCCATGTGAGATAAACAAAAATATATTCATCGTATTTTTCAGCTGTATAGACACTTACATCAATAGGTATATATTCTTCACACATCATAGAGCCGACCGTAAAAGACGTAAACTAGTACATAGTAGATCATCTATACAGGAAAAAAAATTCTTACGATTGAAAACCTATCATTACTCCTCCATAACCAAAGCCACCTTATAATTGTAAGCTCTCTCATCCAGATAAAAAATCTGTATACTTATAATCGATTTATGTAATCAGTTGCCAAATATTTGCACTGTTTAATTGTCTCTGACATAACACACCTTTTGTATTACCATGCGAGTTGCTTTTACAAGATTGACCTTGGTAAGGATTACTTTTTGAGGTTGGTGTAGATACCGCATGATTTTGTAAAAAACTTATTCGCATATAAACGAGAAATAGAAAGCATGTGGTTTTATTCTATATATTTTATCAAGGCATCTCCAGCTGCCTAACTCAAACGGGTCGTGACTTCCCGTTTTAGTCCTCGTGGATATGAGTACATGAAAACCCAAACCCAAGCTATGGGTCGGTATGGGCTCTCCTTGTGATGATGTTGATATGGATCTATTTTCTGCGGCGTCCACCATGACCATTGGTAATGGGAAAATTGCCCCCTTTTGAGACTCTTCTTGGCTCAATGGGAGGAATCCCAAGGATATTGCCCCGCTCATTTATGAGGTCTCTACAAGAAAGAAATGGAAAGTCAACCGCGCTTTGCTCAACAATGGTTGGATTGCAATTATTAGGATGGACATAAGTTTGACTGTGCAACACATTCATGAATACATCTTGCTTTGGGTGCAACTAAATGACATCCACCTAAACAACGAGGCCGATGACTACATCTCTTGGAACCTCACACCTAATGGGCACTACTCCACGACCTCGGCATACAATGCACAATTCTTGGGTGCCACTCACGCGACCATGAACACAAGTTGGTTTGGAAAGCTTAGGTGCCTCCAAATATCAATTTTTTTGCATGGTTGGCTATCCGAAATAAGATTTGGATGGCGGGCCATCTTGAGAGGAGAGGGTAAAACAATTGCAGGCTTTGTCCGCTTTGCAAGCAAACAAAAGAGGCGGCAGATTATCTATTCTCCCATTATCGTTTCACCAAAATGCTTTGAGTTATGGTAAAGTATTGGATTGGTATTTCCTCCATCCAAACCCATGCAAACCCATGCGTGGACGGTCAACCTCTCGCTCAAATCTTGGTGGACTATGATGACTTGTAGGGCTTCCCCAAATCGAAAGGCAATGGCTTCCCTCACTATGCTTGTGACGTGGACATTTTGGAAGGAGTGGAACGCAAGAGTATTCAACAACAAGCCGTGCCTCCTACTACTATTCTTGAGATTATTAAGAACAAGGTGAAACTTTGCATTGCCGTGGGGCTAAACATTTGAGTTTTGCAACAACGGGAGAGTAATCCCTTAGAAACAACATTTTTTCTTGTTCGCTTGTTTTGTCTTGTCAAGACACTCCTACTTAATTAATGAATCTTCTGCCACCCCATTAAAAAAAACTCCCTCTATCTTAAAATGTAAGGCGCCCAAGCTTTAGTTAAAAGTTAACTTATTTTAAGTTTAACCAAATTTATACGTAAAAATATAAACATTCACAATGCCAAATCAATATTAATAGATTCAGCAGAAAGTATAGTTTCTCAAAATATCCATTCGATGTTGTAGATATCTATATTTTTTCGTATAAACTTGGTCAAATTTAGAAGATGTTGACTTTTGGCTAAAACTTAGACGCCTTAGAGCATCTCTAACAGAGCCCGTATTTATCGGAACCGAATAAACTGAGTTCAGTCTCTCGAAAAACGAATTGAGATCGCATTTGGGCACGGCGCAGAATAGAAACCGTAAACCCAAACCGAACTCGCGAAAATCAAACGTCGCGGAAAATCGATTTTCGCGATTGCAGTCGATTTCATCCGATCAAGCTTAATTTGTTCATAATTCACAATAATGGTGGCAAAATACATCCGCATTGGACCTACATTACGTACTACGGACCTAATTAGACTAGAAATTAAGGTTCCCGGAGACTATACTGTCACTGGGCGTCGGCGGAGGGTTTATGGTCGCCGGCGGTTGCTAGGCGACGACGAGCGCCACCAACTCGATGGCCGCCGCGCCAGAGGCGCTCCCGCAGAGCAGAGGTGGTCCGTCTGTGTCGTCGTCATCGTCGCCGCTCGGGGGCAACGGCAGCAGCGGCGGGCTGCACGCGCCGGCAGCGGAGGGCGCCTCCGCTTCCCCAGCCGCAGCCGCCTTCGCGCGCGCTTCAAGGCGGCACGCCATTAGGTCCGGCCACTTGAGGCCCGCCCGCTTCCATGCGGCGTCGGAGCGCGACCGCCTGGCGCGCTCCGTTCCGCCCGTACGCCCGGCGGACGGCGACTTGCCCTTCCGCGCCGGATCGGTCGCCGCCCCTACCCACGCGTCTTGTACACGTCATTTCAGACGGCGGGGTGGTGGCCGTAGCGGTGGAGCGGCGTCCGAGCGCCCGGGATTGCTCGTCGGAGCGGCGGCGGGAGAGGAGCGGCGGGAGGGGAGTAGGGTTTCCGAACCGTACTCCCCTCCGCGAACCCTTTTAATAGGGGCCGTGCGGTGAGTTTCTCAGGCCCCTGAACTTCCAGTTCGCGTCGGCCCATGTTTACGAGCTCTGATCTGCGCGCATTTCACCCGAATCCGTAAATCCGCCGGAAAAGTTCGGTTCCGCCGGAATTTACGGGCTCTGTTAGAGATGCTCTTACATTTTAGAACAGAAAAAGTACTGTGCTAATTAGACATATCTATATATAAATAACGACCGTCGACTGAACCAGTGGTACTAGTGGATTGGAGATAATGAGCCGGCGGCGATGACTGATGACAAACTACACGACCTTTGCGTGGGCATGAAAGAACGGCGACGTCCACTGTTTTGAGCGGGGTCAAAGCCGACAGCTGAGGAAAGAAACGAAAATTCGGATGGTGTGGTGCGTTTTCTTCGCCAGGGTCCGTCACGCCTGTGACCGGGCAGCGCGATGCGCTGATCGCGGCTGTGTACCGAGATATCTACCGTTGGTACGTGCTTTTCATCGAGCTGAACAAGAACCTGCCATGCACGGATGTGTCTAGCTGAACAGCGATTGCCGTAGTAATTTGCTGACTAGTACTGCCAGTCTGCAACTGCTACTTATATTTTTCAAAACCAACGAGCAAGACAGAAAGTGATTGCTGTTTGATGCTTGCCGCATCACCAACGTCCAGCGTGTCACTGTATATGAGTTGCGAGGACTCGGAAAGCCAGCCCTTTTTTTTCTTCGTTCAGGAAGCGTTTTTCGTTGAAACTATTAGGTCGGCATGCACAAAGCTCGCTTCTAGAAACGAGAAACACCAACGAGACTACTTCCTTACGAACAAACAATTTGCAACCTAACCAGCGGCGGTGGGAGCTCCCCGTTCGTTGTCCACCAAACCATACGAGTTGTTTTGCTTGGTTGCTTCAGAGTTCAGATAAGGTCCGAGACTTTCTGAGGTTCGGCAAAGGCTGCACCGATGCACTGGTAGTAAAAGTTCCAAAGGATTTGCTGAAGACTGAACAGAACACGTAATGTTCGAAAATAAAATAAAAACTACATGTACACCCGGAACTCTTTACTTCAACTTGTGTGAACGAATAAATTCCTCAAAATTAGAGAGACACTATCAGACATCTTCCTTTTTCTAAATGGGTATTAAACTATTTTTTGCTGTATGTTTTACTGTATCATGTTAATATAGACAAAAGATACACTAGGCATCCTGTCACAAGAATCATGTAGTGTGGCCTTCCCAATGTTGAACTGCCTGAAGAGAAAAAGTATATATAACGTTAAAGACGCAAAATTATACTGAATCAAACTGCAAAAGGAAATAATAGCTGCATAAGCAACAAAAGCTTTGCAACAACAAAAAATAGCACAGGTGTCTCGCTAACAATAGCAGAGGATGCCGCAGTTCATCTACACTCTAGCTAGGAATGCAAGTGGGTCGGCACATTGGGCCACCTTACTTAGTTAAATCATGTTACTTCCCAAAAAAAAAATCTGGTAGATGCTTCCAACCGAATTGTTAGTTCATTTTATACGCGTGCTTGAGTTTTTCTCAAGGCAAATGAACTGGGATGGACTGGTAAAATTACTTTAAACTCGACTGGTAAATGGATTTATCCCACTCGCATCCGTAGCTCTAGCAGAGTCACCAAGTTCATAAGACATTTGTCATCGTCATCACTCATCAGGACAAGTTGTGAAATGAACGAGTTTAATGGAACGTGATAGTGATACATAACATATGCATATGCTGATAAAAGGATTACGACATGTAACCAGACAAAATTAATTGTCATGTAACTCCATTTATATGATGATAGTAAATTCTGAAGAACAAACTTCTTACCAATAATAAGATACCTATTTCTAAGGTTCCATCCATAATCCCAGTGGACACTGTTGCACCTGACTGTCCAATAAGACCAGCCAAAGGAGGCTTCCCCGAAGACCTCCAATTGAGCTTTTCCAAATAATTGGTATTGACCTTGTGAAGCGTTAGCCACGTTCCATTCGTTTACCCACTCTCCTGAATAATGACATAGCAAGTGTTTGTAAAGAGTAGATAAACTAAGTAACCAGTACGTAAACTAAGAAACCCCTACCGTTTAATGATACATAAAACCAAATGACATGTCTGGATTATTTTAAAGTAGATATAAGATGTATTACATATAAAAGAACAATTACAATTTACATTGCAGAACCTACCGATGAAAACAAGAGGTCCATTTGCACTATTCAAAGCCTGCACTTGAGGCAGTCTGTTCTTGTAAACGACCCGTATGTTCTCTGTTGCATTAAGCTTCTCATAATAAGGATCAAACAGATTGTAGTAATGCAAGTCCACAACAGTGTTAGTTGGACCCAGATCAGCCTGATAAAGCTCCATTGGGTCTGCATTTCCGATCCTCTGGCAGAATATAACATAAGCTGTCTCTGAATAACTTCGTACAATTTTGTATCCTCTTTTGTAATACGAAACTAGAATGTCTAGTGGGACTCCTCCTGCGGAAGGCTCATTGAGAAGCTCAATACCTAGGAGAGAGGGATTGTCTGCATACCTGCAGATAAAGACACAATGCGTCCTGTAAAACTGAGAAAGTAATGATAGGTGGAATCTAGTTGTTAATGTTATAAAAATGTCAGTGACTCAAAAAACACGGCTCTTTACTTTCATGCATCTCCTGATTAGTGAACAGATCATACATTGTTAACGTATGTTTGAAGTTGCCTTTTGCATATTATTCTAGTGACCAAGAGTGCATACTGGTGAAAGGGACAAATCCAGGACGTGTGAAATGTAGTGTCTATCACTGCTCATTGTCCACCGCCTTTTTATTTGTAAGATCTGTCAAGCATGAAAGAAATAAATCCTTCACAATATTGAGAATGAGAACTCAAAATCTTTTTCCACTTGCTGATGCACCTTATGTTACAAATGGACGCATCAAGAAATATTTCGTGTACACAAAGAAAAAATGTCTCCTATAACAAACAAGAAAAAAGAGTGAAACAGTTCATGTTACCTTTGAGCTAAAAAATTAATGACATCCAATGATTTTTGTATGTTAGCCTCTGAAGGCCAATCTACTGAACCATCCCTGCTAGCACTGTGTTCCATTCCGTTTTGAGATCCAGGAGCCGCATGAAGATCGATGATGCACTTTAAACCAAAAATCCTGATCCAAAAATCAGACCCACCATACAATGCAGTCTCAAAACCATAAAAAGCAGGATAACTATTTGCACAAAAATCAAGAACAGTTCAGAGGCTAGACCTACTGTGCCCAGTGGAATGCTCTATCAAGGTTATCGAGGGAGCCACCGACAAATGGAGCAGGTGGATCAGGATCATATGCAATCCACCATCCAACTGGAATCCTGACTGCATTTATTTTGCTTTGTGACAGGAGATGGAAATCTTTTACAGTAACAAAGTTCTTTCGGTGTTCCTGTAAATTGTGTAATACAGCAAATTAGCAGAGCATGCCAAGACACATGGGATAGAAACTCTGCAGTACAAACTGGGGAGGAGATGACACAGCTCTGAAACTATGAAACTTACCGTCAACACAGATTTTGCCTGCACAGGTCCATACCCATTAGCAAGCTGGTAATCTCCATGCAAGTAGTTGGCAACTATTGTCATTTCAAATGTTGCCATGTCATCACCCCATCCTGGTTGGGAACGATAATTCGAAGTAAGCTGATTATTGTTTGTGACCTGAACAATGGAGTATATGTCAACTATCCTGGTGGAAATGCTGATGCTTAAGCTGATTTGTTTCATTTCATAAAAGAAATCTGATGAGAGCGCATGACTGCTGACATCTCAAGACTATATTGAGAGCACAATCAATACCTGCAAATAGCTCCCATTTAAAAGTTTGATATGAAGCAATGAATTATTCCTTTCAATAAAAAATGTTTCCGAGTCTCCTGGTGAATCTGTAGTTGCTGAGATTACATCATCATTACTTCTTGTTAAGAACTGGCCGCTCAAGCTCCGGAATTGAAATTCACTGTCAGAAACTCTCCATAGCTGATAATAACGCCAATACAAATGCAATTAGGATCAAACTAACATATGAATAACTTTAGCCTTTACCCAGTCTCCACTATAAAATATTATTTGTTTCAATTGTGTTTATTTAGCCTCGAATACAATAATTATTTGTCAATTATGAAGACGGAAGACAGCTGCGGAACACAATGAATGGAAAAAAAGTAGTGCACTTGTTCAATATACTGAAGTGTAGTTTCTGCCACTGAGAAACTCACATTCACATACAAATTAGAACTGTCTCATGTGCACATTGTGAAGCGATATTTCTCTCTAACCTGTGTAAAAAACAGAATAATATTTCCCTCAAGTCCATGGGTACTATACAATGGCCCTTAAACATTGTGGCAGTTCTAAATTAACTAGGGCGTCCCGAGTCACATGAGTGACTTAAAGGCCTGATGAACTTCAGGACTGTAGACCAGGAATGAAATAGAGCCTTATATTGTTGAAGCAAATGCAACTTTGTGTGCAGTTTTTACCTCAACTCTTTAGAACAGAAAATGGTGGCTTTCAAAAAACAATGAAGGCCTAAATAGTGATCCCAATGCGTCTATTTATTGTTGTTTTGTCCAACCATTCAGCTTCCCGTATAGGCACCAATTATCAACTCACTTTTCGAATTCTTCATGTAAAAACAGTTTTCTTAGATAGTTCACCTTGAAAGTCTCCCATGATGAAGCAGCATCCTGATCCACAGCCACGCTCCCGCCACCACCACCAGCTGCACTCACGTATTTCTGGAGTGCAACAGACTTGAGCTGCACCTGCGTGCCATCCTGAAAGCAAAACACTAGCCACATGACAAGAAAGCAAAACACGCAGCAGCGTACAAAGCATGAGTAGCTCCGATTGAGAACCAGAGATGACCTACCAGCATGTCCCCATTCGGGATGCCATCAAACAGGGAAGGCTTGATCCACCCCTCGACGACCAACCAGCCTCCCAGGTTCACCGCCCTGACCTTGGTGAAGTCGTTGTCTGCAAAGATAAGCACGCAACTTCTTAAGCACCACCATGACGGCAAGATAGATCACATGGGGCGGGGTAAATTCTGACCTGATGACGAGTGTGACAGCTGGAGCACCCAAAGTAAGCCAAAGATCAGGACAGCAGTGTGTGGGAGACCCATGCGGGCAATGCATCGAGCAGATGGTGCGCGCAAGGGCTGGGGCAGGGGAGGAGGAGGAGGAGTAGCTTGTATAGGGCGAAAGCGACGGGAGATTCCAAGCCCACCGGTGGCAGGAACCGAGTGGGGTGTGGCATGGCATGGCTGGGGAGTCAGGGAATCTCGGCTTTTGCGCGGTGCTATTTTATACCTTCCTTATCGCCAAGTTCATCCCAAGGAATGGTGGGGTGGAGACGCAAACGAGCACCGCCGGCACCGGCAGGCAGGCAGCTCGCTCTCGTTTCAGCTGCCTGGTCCATGCCTGTTGCGCCGCGACTCGGCCACCCGCCGGCCGCCGCGATCGAGGCAGCGCGACGATGGTCTATGGCCACGGTTCTGGCCCGGCTTTCCATCAACACTGGCCCAAGATTGTCCTGGCCCAATGCATTGTTAGGGCATCGCCGCAAATTAGTGTCCGCGAGGATCCGTTTGCGCCGCGCGACGGAAGCCAGAAAGATCGTTTTTTGTCTACGCCTCCGTTTGCGCCTGGGGTACCTCCAGCGGTCCGACATATTTTCACGTGGGCATGAATTATGAAGTTTGAAAACAACAAAATAAAGAGTTTTAACGAAATCAAAGTTATTACTCTACATCCAAATTTTAAAAAGGCTACATGAAAATAAGATGGTATTCCTCTAGACATGGTCTTTATGGCCAGCCAATGCCCACTGATGCTCAATCAGATCCGTCTGCAGCCGTTTGCGCACGTTCTCGTCAGTGACTTCTACATTTATATGCAGATAGTTCTCCCAAGATAAAGTTCCAGGGAGTGGCGCAATCAGCTCACCTTGGAATTCTCAGTGGTTCTTATTGCGGCCATCAGGACGCTCGTTCTCAACGATCATGTTGTGCATAATCACGCAGCATGTCATCACCGCATGCATGGTCTTCAGCGACCATGTTCTTGCCGGGTGACGGACAATTGCCCACCGAGCTTGGAGCACACCAAATCCACGCTCCACATCTTTTCTGCAAGCCTCTTACATCTTGGCAAACCTCCCCATCTGCTTGGAGTTTGGATTACAGACAGTCTTCACTAGTGTGACCCAGTCAAGGTAGATGCCATCAGCAAGATAATATAGCTTGTCATATTCATTTCCATTGACCTCGTAGCTCACCCGGGGAGTTTTGCCTTGCATGAGTCTGTTGAAAACCGGTGATCGGTGCAACACAGTGATGCCATTGTTGGAACAGGCCATGCCAAAGAATGAATGTCAAATCCATAAATCTTGAGATATGACAGCTTCAAGAATGATAGTTCGTCCCTCCGCATGCCCGTTGTACTGACCCTGCCATCCAAATGGACAGTTCTTCCACTCCCAGTGTATACAATCTATGATGACAATCATTTCTGGGAACCCTCTAAACTCGTTGATAGACAACATCCGCCTTGTATCCTCAACATTTGGCTCCCTACAGTAATGCTATCCGAACACGGCAATCACAGCTCGGCAAAACATGTAGATACTCATCGAATATATCAACAGCCATTCCATATGATAGCATGCGAATAGCCGCGGAGCATTTTTGGTAGAGGTGAAGCCTGCGCACCTGTTTGCATCGGGCCTACATTGGAAGTAGGGATCGTAGTGTCTAACGGCCCGGAGAATGACCATGAACAGCTCCCTTGACATCCTGTACCGGCACCAGAACATTTTTTCCTTGAACACCGGATCGGTGAGAAGTAGTCTTGTGGAGCCGAAGCTGCCCTTCCACTCTGTTGCGCGACAGGTTTTTTAAGCGGCCCTTGACAGAGCCCCGGTGCACCAGCCTCTGGTTTGAATTGAACTCGTGGATCATGGAGGCCGCAGTAGTTGCCAATGTCTGCGTTGACTGATCGAACTCCTCATCGGAAGAGGAGTCAACGATCTTCGCGTGGAACTTCTCCAGCATCTGCCACATGTCCATCTGCGTGGGTACGAACTATGGATCAATGGCCGTGCACAATAGCGCCGAAAACAGGAGAAGACACCTACCGGCGCAATTGACCGAACAGGTCGTGGGCGGCGCGCAAGGGCGGCGCAACCAGCAACGTTTGGCCCCAAAATTGCTGGCAGGTACGCGCCCTAGCCAACCCCGAGTACGATCCTGCTCTCCCGCGCGGTGAGAACCGAGCCAACGACGAGTACCTCGCTGGGGCGGGACAACGGCGGGGAGGGTTAGGGTGGTGGTGTCGCACTAGGGCAGCAAAGAATAGGAAAAAGAAGCAAATCGAAGAGGTCGATTTCGCTATCCCTGACTTGCGGGACCGGGTAAGAAAAGCAGGACGCTCGGCGCGACCGCGGAGCGTCCGCGGAAACGCAAACCTGGCGCATATTTGGGACAGGTTTGCGTCGCTGCGACAGCCCGGTCACTTTGCGTCGCCACGCTGGAGAAGGGTCAGGCGTATTTTCGGTCACGGCGGACACAAACGGTCGCTCAGCGCCCGTTTGCGTCGCCTCGTTGGAGATGCCCTTACGAACGGATGGAACACCTTTCCCTTAAAAAAAGGTGGAACACCAGTGAATCCTTGTTTAAAAAATTCGAAAATCACATTTACGAGTTTATAAAAATTGACAAAAATCCGGATGTAGCCAATGGTTTATCTCAAAAACATGTAAAATATGAATTTCAAGTATGTTGCATTTTAGCTACACAAAATGACAAGCCGTGGATCTGAGTACATATGTTTTCAAATCTTTATTTTTTTATCAGCTTTTGTCAGTTTTTGGAGCCCACAATCCAAAGAATTTGGTACTCAAAATTTGCATACTTGTAGGTTGCATCATTGACTATGTCCCTTTTTTAAAAAAAATTGAACTATAAATATGTTTTCTATTTTATTAAAAAGAAGAGATACTCTCGAGCTCGAGAGTTCGGTCACGAACTCATAACAGTAATTGTACTGATTTTTGTGGGTAATGATTCTAAATATTTCATTTAATTTATTTGAATTTTGACTGTTGATTATATTAGAAATTATAATTATATTTACGTCTCTAATCAGGGGTGGATCTGGGCCCGGGCAGCCCGGGCTAGGTCTTAGCCCACGTAGTACCTGTACATTCCATGTAAAATTCACAGAAAATATGGATTACAAGCGGCCCAGCCCGTGTCCTTGAACCGAAAGACCGGGCTAGTCTTTTAGGAAAATCCTATACACCGACTAGGTCGGTGCCTACCAGGCACAGCACACCCATCCTGGTCGGGTATTGGGCCTGGCCTAGTTTAACTTTTTTTTCTTTATTTTTTCGTTTTCTGTTCTGTTTCTATTTCTTTTTTCCTTTTTTTCTATTTTCTTTTTTGTTTCCTTTTATTTTTCTTTTCTGTTTATTTTTTTTCAAAACCAAAAAAGTTCAAATTTGAAAATAGTTCAAATTCGAATAAATTCAAATTTTGAAAAGTGTTCAAAGCTAAGAATTGTTCATATCCAAAAAATGTTCATAATCGAAAAATGTTCACATTTAAAATATGTTCATTTTCTAAAATGTTCAAATTTTGGAAAAATCGAATTTTTGAAAAAATTGTTCATTCTAAAAAATGTTCAAAATTTATTCAAATTTAAAAGTTGTTCCAATTTGAAAATTGTTCCAATCTGAAAAATGTTCAAATTCTGAAAAAATCAAGTTTGAAAAAAGTTCAGAATTTTAAAATATTCAAAACTTAAAAACACAAAAAAAAACAGAAAAGAAACAGCAGGAAATTACGAAAATTCGAAATAGGCAAAAAAAAAAATCGTTGGGCCAGCCCAATACCTACCAAAGGGTGTGCGGCAACCGATATCCACTGATCGGGTCGGTGTACAACACCTCCCGTCTTTTAACGCGAAGAAAGGCAACGAGGCAACCATCAGGTTTTCTTATGTCAGCTAACTGCACAACCTATGGCTTGTCTGCAAACGCTCCCACACGAAACCAGGAACCGCTCCCACGAAAAGACAGCGGGCGATCTTTGCCGGCAAACTACACCGGCCAGCCGCTGATCCCTGCTTCCTCCGTCGGCCGTTCCGGCGACGGGAGGGGGTGAGGACCCCGGAGTATCGGCTCCGGCCAGTAGTTAGGGTTGGCAAGTGTTTTCTTGGAGCGCCGTTCTATGGTGAAGATTGCGTCGCGTCGGAATAATTTGCATTTGCGCTTTCTCCATCTCGGCGTTGCTCTAACCGGTGATGTCGGAGGGCAGGTGGCCTGGTCTTCTCGCCGTTCTTCGAATCTGGTGAGATTCGTGTCTGGCGGTTGGCGTTCGGCACTCTCGCGGGTGACGGTTGCGTTGGCTGCTGCAGTTATGTCTGGCGTCTTGCAGTTGGGTGTGAGGATGATGGCAGGCGGCAGCGTTTGTCTTCTTCGACTGAGTCTGAAGAAGATGACGGTGCTGGGATCTGGTGACCACGGGGAAGATCCTCGGCCGACGGGCCACAAAGTCTCAGGCTCGTTCTCTGCGACGACCCGGTTCATCGGCTCAAAAAGCATCATTGAATACGATGGTGCTCTCCCAGATCTAGGTGCGGTGGTTGTTCGCCTCTTTTTCCAGCACTACCATGATGGCAGTGGAGGAAGATGGACGATGTTTCGGCGAGGCACATGTTTCTCCAAGGGTGTACTTGTAGTTTTACTTCTTGTGAGTTTTCTTGTGCAAAGTTGCTTGATGCAAATGTTTGTCTTGTGTGGTGACCATATGTGTAATCTCTGTAAAAAGATTGTCTAATGAAATATATGGTTACATAAAAAAAAACCTATGGCTTGTCTGGCCAGGAATCCGCCTCACGCAGTGGCCGAATTTATCAACTCGAGCTCTGCAACTTGGAACGAGGAGAAGCTCAGGGAATGCTTCTTACCGATGGATGTTGACATGATCAAGGAGATTCCTATATCCAGCAGGAGACACGATGACTTCTGGGCTTGGCACTACGAGCAAAAGGGCGTATTCTCCGTGCGTTCGGCATATCGCATGTTGGTCGATACACGGGAGAAGCGAGAGGCGTGGCTGGATAGCAGGGCCACGAACTCGAATGAGGCGGGAATAACGAAGGAATGGAGCTCGATTTGGAAAACCCAAGTTCCGTCTAAAATTAGGGTCTTTCTTTGGAGACTAGCCAAGCAGTCTTTGCCGTCGAATGTGTTGAGGCATAGACGGGGTATGGCGGACGATGACCGCTGCCAGCTGTGTGGCGCCTGTGACTCTTGGAGGCACGCTCTGCTGGATTATTCTATGTCCCGATGTGTGTGGGCATTGTTAGATGAAGAAGTGACGGAGCACGTCAGCAGTTCGGACGATGGCAATGCAAGGGCGTGGATTGCAGGATTGATCAAAACCTTGAAGCATGATGATCTCACGACGGTGCTGGTTATGCTATGGGCCATCTGGCACGCCAGAAGGAAGGCGATCCACGAGCAGATTTTTCAGAGCCCTGTGTCGGTTCACTTGTTCGTGGAGAGGTTTGTAACGGACCTGAAACAGTGCAAGGAACTTAGGAAGAAGGAACCAGCTACCGTCACTGAGCAGCGGGCGCTGGGATGGATCCCGCCACCAAGGGGGATGATCAAGATCAATGTTGACGCTGCGGTGGGCAAGAATGGAGGCTACAGCACGGTGGCGGCGATAGCCAGAACGGAGGATGGAGTGTTCGCTGGGGCATCGACGCTCGTGTTCCCTGGAAAGTCTAGCGTTGAGATCCTGGAGGCGTTGGCGTGCAGGGAGGCATGCGCCCTAGCCAAAGACATACACGGCAGCAGGGTTATGGTGGCAACGGACTGTAAGAATGTTGTCACTAGCCTGGACGAGGGGACACTCGGAAGTTACGCTCACATTGTGAGAGAGATCAAGGAGTCTAAGGGTGATTTTGATGCTCTTGAGTTCCGCCACGAAGCTAGGATTTCAAATAAAGAAGCACACTGTTTAGCTAGAAGTCACGGTTTATGATGAACCAGGCCGCCGGGTGTGGCTAGTTAGGCCGCCAGAGGGATTCCATGTATCGATTACCTCTGATTAATAAAGGCCGTTTTCCCCGCTCAAAAAAAAAAAAGAAGCTAACTGCACAACCGTTAGATATGTTGGAAATTGTTGGGTTGACTGCATGTGTTTACGTTGTTTTGTTTTCTGGCAGTCCGTGCGAGCAGAAATGGGTTGTGTATGTTTGTCTTGCCTTTTCCCTATCGAGGTCTGGTTGCCACGAGGACACTGATTTTTTTCACACAAGGATTTTCCTTTTATTTTTTTCCCACCAGAGTAACAACCATCACCAATAATAATAAAAATAGATATGAAAAGAGACTAATATGAAACTACACTAATAAAAACAAAAACCAATCAGATCCGGATCTGCAGGGCGCACAACTCGACAAAAGCAAGGATAGAGAGGAGTACTTTATTTTAACTTCTGAATCTATTTCATGTCTAGAGGATTGAAGCTCTACGACCCCCTCGCGTCGCTCCTCACGCGGCGCCAGGGGGAAACCCTAGCCCCCAACCCCGCGCCCCCCTCCGTGTCCCTCCGCCGCCGCTGCCGCCGGCCTCTGCCGCGGCGGCGGCGGGCCCCGCCGCCGAAGGTTGTGGGGGGTTCTCTCTCCTGCGCGGCGCTGGTGGCTGGCTCTGCCGGGTGAGGCGGCGGCGGGCTGTCCGGCGAGTGGAGGCCGGGCCGGCGGCCCCGGACGGGCCGACGGCGCTTCGGTGGCGGGAGCTCGGGTGGTGGCCGCGGTGATGTGCTGCGGCGCGTCCCCGCGGATGGGGCCCGGCATCTTCGGCCACGGGGGTGGCGTCGCTGCCGGCTGGCCCAGGGAGCCTCCATCGTGGCGGATCTGGAGCCCCAGGCTCCAATCCCTGCGCTTGGCCAGGTCGGCGGTGCGGCGGCTGCGGCGTCGTCGGTTGGAGAGGTGGTGGATTGGGTGGTTGTGCTGCATGCTGGCCCCAGTTCGATCCATCTTGGATCCGTTGGTGCTTGACAGCGGCAGGGAGGCGGTGCTGTGGCGCTCTTGGTTGCGGATGTGCGGTTGCAGGTCGTCGCCTGGCAGCTCGGGTGGTTCGAGGTGAAGGATCCTGGGAGAAATCCTTGTCCGGGATTTGGTTCGGATTGGCGACGGCGACACCTGTGGGTGCCGTTGACTTTCTTGGAAGCGTCGTCCAGGGCTCCTCTCGTCACCTCGGAGTTCTGCCTCCCGGAGGGAAACCTCAGATTCTTGGGATCGGATGATGGAGGCGCTTCTGCGTCTCTCTCCCTGTTGAGGGCATCGTCTCGGAGTGGGCTTCGTCCGGGGGACTCGAGGATGGATGGTTGCTGAGTTGCCTTGCTGGGGGCGCTACGGGCAGTTTGGCAACGATGAGGCGTCAAGAAGAGTTTGGGTCGCGGCTTGGGCTTCGATAGCCGACGGGTCTTCCCGTGCCTCGCTGTGGAGCTGTGGAGTCGGAGCTGCGGTGGAGGGTGCCCCTGCGGCAACGATGACCAGCAACCGGTGGTGTGGTGGATGATTCGGTCGGCGCAAGCCCAGCATAGTTCTCTTGTGATGCTCGACGGCCAAGTCGGAGCTGTCTCTCGTTGGCGTGTGTGTCCGACTGTTGGCATTTGGCCAGGTCGGTCGGGGGTTTGTGCCCAATATTGTCATCTCCCATGATGATATTGGTGCATTTGTATCGATTTTTGGCCGGTTTTCCCGCTAATAAATCGGCCGTCTTCTTCTTTATCAATGAAAATGGCAAGTCTTGCCTTGTTTCAAAAAATATTTCATGTCTAGATACATCTGATTTAGATAAACCTCATATATCTATTTATACACCGATCTGAGTGAGTGAGTACTAAATAATCACCCGGTACTTCAGCTTTCGTAATACTCCAAACCCTTTCTCTGCGTCTCCATGTAGCATTTGCTGAAGTCATCGGGTCAGGGAGTAGATGTATGTCAGCGGCGCATAACGACGGATGTGGAGCAGGGAGAGGGAGACTGGGGCGGCGGCACCGGACGTATGTTGAGCGCCAGGAAGAGCAGACGGCACCGGAGTTAACGACGTCTAGGGCCTCCATGGAAGCCATGGCAGCCAGCAGCAGGTGCTCCGGCAGGCCCGACCAGTCCCGTTGGTCGTCGGCTTGGGCGTGCAGTAGGCACGGCTTGGCGGGGCTGCGGAACCAGGCATCCCCGGCGTGCCAGGAGGAGCAGACGACGTCGAGGACCCGCCGAAGTATATCGAAATAGCAAAGCAGGCGCGCGTACAGGAAAACAAGAAGTAGACTGCCAACACATACGGCACGCACGGGAATCATCGCCGGTGTACAAATATTGGATGGCTGGCGGTGGTGTTTGGGATCTGGAAGGGAGGCCCGTGTATGTACATATATACATACAGGCAGCGCGGGGGCTCGATATTTTGGAGTCTGAGCCGGAGACAGCCGGCTTCGCTCGTATCCGTGTCCTACACCGACATGCATGATGAGTTAATTCTCAAATCGCTTCGCCTCTCTTTCTTTCGTTCTCCGAGACAGTTAATTCACAAACCGCGGAAACGAGAGAGAAGGTTCTAAGAAATAGTTCTTGGTTACGCCGTTGTTTTCATGCAACAGAAGGTTCTGCTACAAATGATCAACCTACATTGAGATCCTTTAGTAGTCTTCTCGTCACCTTTCTGATATTATGACAACACTGCATAAGGCACTTTTAACTAAAAAAAATATCTTATGCAGTGCACCAAAACATCGCAATAGCGACGGTTTGCAGTCCTTATGACACGATGTCAGTATCTTATCCTAAACAAACTGCACAAACAAATCTTTCAATTAAAATATGAACATACCAAACACATGATAGCTAGACTTAAACTGGCTACGAAAAAATGATTTGAGGTCTTACTGAGTCAGAGTGAAACATGAGACACCATTGGCCCTAATCAACTAATTGACTTCTTATGCACTGTCACCAAAATACAATCCCTGTTATACGATGATAGCTATAGTTAACTAGGAAATTGAGTGAAAAATAGTAATGTGTAGATCTAACACATAAAACTAATTGTGCTTACAAAATGGATCCAGTGAACCTATGCTATACACATGAACACATAGATTAAACAATACACAAATGACATAAGTGGTGAAAAATATTACTATTTAACAAATTATTTTAATTTAGTTAGAACATGGTGCATCCCCTAGCTAAGAGTAGATCCGGCACTGCATACAACATAACATATAGAACATGGTACCTTACACATCAGATGACCCAGCATCCAGGTTTAACAATATTCTAATGAAACCATCCTTGCTAACTGTGGTAGTGATTAAAAAACCGAAACTCACCGATACTAACACAATATTCTAATGAGTGCGTCCTTGCTAAATGTGTTACACATCAGATTTGGGGTCAACTTAAACAAAAAAAATTATGAGAAAGAACATATACCTCCAGGAGATGGTGGAGCTACCGAGGACGAGACAGCTTGATCGGCAGTATTGGAGTTCGACGGTGAGGTTCGGCCTGCGAAATCGATGAACAAACCCCCGGCGACGGCATCTCCATTTCGGCGAGGCAGGACTACATAAGCTAGGTAGCAGCTTCTGCCACGCCGACCATATGCTCAAGGGGAGCAAGGTGATCTACATTTTCCTAAATCTGGAGTGGCGGCTATCGTGAGTGAGTCCGGACGGGGCCCTAGTGATCCTTATATATCCCAAAAAGATGGTAGGGCTGCGATTGATGGGCCCAAATTGGCCCCTAATCGTACCCGGTTTGCACAAGGAAAGTTGTGTGCGCTATGTACCTTCGCACACGACCATATTGCGCAAGGTCATATGCGTTCTTCGCACACGATTGCTTTACACCTGCACCTCCAGATGCTTCACACACGATTTATTTAAACTGAATCGTTTGCTATACGTTTGCACCCACATAAGTTTAGATCACACACAATTTATCTTTTAAGAAGAGTTCATAATTCATCTTCGAGACGATGCTGCCTGATGGATGTCCACCATCGACGACTATGCCCTATCCGGAGCCTGATGCCTCACCATCATCGACGACTATGCCCTATCCGGAGCCTGATGCCTCACCATCATCGACGCACAGGCCGCTAGTGTCTGATGCTTCTTCTTCAAAGGTGGCCCTGCGCCTTGCCAGCGCGGTCATCCACAGCTCAGCAAGCTCTTCAGCAGGAAATAGAGGAACACGCGTTGTGCGGCCGACCTTCTTACATTTCTTCCTGGTGCGCAGCAATCCACGCAGCCGGTCCTCGCGGAGAGTCTCGAAGGATTCATCCACCATGCGAAGCACGTCTTCTTCCTCATGTCGCCCCAACTTGATGGACTGCTGCAACACCATGTGTTCCTCCAAGTCCTCCACCCCCAACTAGATCATCATCCTCTGTAGCGTGCTCCTCCTGCTCTGGAGCATGCTCCTCCTCCAAATCACACCTCATGAGGTCGATGAGGCTTCCCCCAACACCATTGTGCTGTGAGGAATACTCCTCCTCCGCATCTGACGGCGCAAGATCGATGCAACCTAGAGTGGATTCGCAGGGAGGCATGGTGCAAAGGTGGGTAAGCCGCTGGACCGAAGAGTGAGCGACACATTTTATAGGCAAGGAGCTAAACGACGCGAAGATTTTGATTTCGCATCGAACACAATCAGTGAACTTGCATGAACATTTCGCGACCAAAGTATTCGCAAACGATTTTGCAGACAAAAACTGTTTGCACAGTATAGCTGACATTGTTTGCGATACCTTCCTCCGCGTACGATTCTCTTTGAACAAACCGTTCGCGATATTTCATCGTGCACATATTTGGCAGCTGCAGAATTTCCGCCCATCTCCACGCGCTCTTCCATGTCCTCTGAATTCATTTGTCCTTCTTCATTGTCTTGGTTGTATGTCAGTTGGAAAGATCGCTCCTCCTCGGTCACTGGAGGCGCTTGCTCCGCCATGTGAGGCGCCTACTCTGTTACAGGAGGGGCCTTCTCCGCCACCGGAGGGGCCTGGCTCTAAACAACGATGTTGCGCACTACTAAAAAAAACTTATTAGTGGCACACTGGTTTTGGCTATCAGTGGCCACTGCTAACAGCACTAGTGCGCCACTCATATGTGACACACAAATGGCACACTAGGTGGTGGGCCACTAGTAGTTGCTAACAGTGGCTCACTGCATCCAACATGTGCTATAGGTAAGTTTTAACTACAATGGCGCATTACTTCAGCGTGGTACTTTTTTTCACTAAAAAAATATATGCTGGCCACCACGTCCTATGAACTGCGGGTTGATTTCAAATATTACAGGGTCTACGTGTAAAAATGTGAGATCCATATCTAATCCATATCTTAATTATTACAAGAGCCTGGATGCTAATACATCAGTTCAACTCTAATCTAATCTCAAAATTACAGGGCCTGGATGCAAGAAGTTAGATCCAGATCGGATCAAATCCTCTACGCTGGCGGTGGTGCTCAATGGCGTTGAACGCGAGGTGCTCGACAGCGTGTTGGAGAGGAAGATATTGGGCCAGATCTCGACCTGCATAATCTCCTGGTGCGTGTTGGAGGCAGTCGTAATCCTCCACGCCGGCAGTGGTGCTCGGTGGCGTTTAGTTCTTCACCACGCGCCACCTCTGCACCACGCGCCGACGAGGCTTCGGCTCGGGATCCACCATGCTCGCGCCGTTCAACATGGAGGTGGCGTTGAGCCCAGAGGGACTGCGGCAGCCGGGCGAATCCGGGAACAGCGTGGAGGGGCCCGCCGACCAATTCCGTGAGGCACGCCTGGGCGCGGTCACCATCAGCTTCGGCAGTGGTGCGGCGATGGCGTACTCGTCCCACGACCATAGCCCCTTCCTCCCATGTGACGGAGTTCTCCTGGCGACGGTCAATTTGGCGTGCTCGTCCCACGACCAGTTCCACTTCCTCCCTAAGCCCTCACGCAACGGCGCGGGTCGAGAGCTCCCCAGGGAGAAGTGGAGGGGGGGGAGAGGGTTGGACTTGAACGACGTGGAGAGAGAAGTGGAGGAGAGGGATAGGAAGCGAGAAGTGGAGGACTTGGACGACGCGGAGAGGGAGAGAGAAGTGGAGGGCAACGGCGGCAGTTGGAACGCAGAGAGGGAGAGAGAAGTGGACGCGCGGTTGGGATTAGGGTTTGCAGGGTACGTGTCGACCGATGACCGGGGGTTGCAATGTACGTGTCCACCGCCGGTTGCTGCATAGGGGTTGTTTTGTTCTGTATTTTAGAACGAGCGGCGATGGCGCATCAGTACCAATGCAATATAACTATGGGTGTACAACTACCATTGGCGCACCACAACTAGGTAACTAGTATAATGCTACCTCTTACAGCCCGATCAGGGGCCTATGAAGATTATTCATCGACCGAGGTGGGCCATTATGTCGGTTCCAGAGAAGGATTCTTGAAGAACAAGGCAAGAAGACGAATAAAGAAGGAAAGTTTAGACATAGGATTCTTTGTAACCTAGTCGTACCCGGACGAACCTCTCGAGACCTGGCTCGCAATATAAGGGCCAGGAGAGGGTCTGCCGAGGGAGGGACAATCAATTTAGCCATAACCACCGTAAGTCTAGAGCTAGGACATACAAAACCTTAGCCTCTTGCCGAGATCATAGTCGAAACATTCGGCACCGCATTGGAACACGATATTCTCAATAATCAAGATCAGACAAGCAGGAAGTAAGGGTTTTAACTCACCGAGGACCCCGAACCTGGGTAAATCTCTCTCCCTGTTTGTTTGGTATCTGATGTCTCGTGTTAGCCTGCAGGGTTCCGTCAATCCTAAGCCCCAAAAGGTGGGCATTGCCGAGGAGTACCCTCGACAACTGCTATGTTAAATAGCAGTGGCACACCAGGAAGTTGTGCGCCACTGGTAAGCTTGTGGGAGGGGGTGGGTCTAGCAGAGCCATAGTGGTGGCGCACTGCTGACATGTGCGCCACTCTAACATGCCTACTAGTGGAGCGCTAAGTGTCGTTGCCTATTCGACGGTACTCCAGAGGAGGGATCCTCATGGAGGGGAGAAGAAGTAGGGGCCATAGGGCGAGTCCTCGGGACGGTGGTACGCGATTTACCCAGCTTCGGAACACCTGCTCGAAGACAGGGCCTACTTCTGCTTGTCTGGTATTATCTGGGCGCTTTCGCGATGTTACAATGAGTTGTGGTTGTGCCTCTAGGGCTCCCGGGATCCGGCTTATAAAGGCGCACAGATCTAGGGTTTACATGGAGAGTCCTAGCCGGAATACAAGTTGCCTAACTACGGTACAATGTCTTGCCGTGTACGTCAAGGATCCGCCTTCCATCTATGTACTGCTGGATCCGGATACTTCATGGGCCTCCACGGATCCGGCCTCCTTTGTAGGTCGTTGGGATCCGGCTCCTCGTTCCTGGGCTGGACTTCATCCTTCAGGATCTACAGCAACTGGGCCGCCCGATGGGCCACATGCCTCATCACCATCTGTGGGCCACCCGGGCTTGTCGGATCTAAGCCATGCCGTTGATATTACACATAAAGTATACCCACAACAGTAGCCCCCGAAATTCTCCGAGATTCATCATTCCTCCGACTTTAATCAACTCGGTTCCGAAGAGAATCTCGAAGAGCTTCTAAACTTTACTCGTTTCCAATGTCATCTTCTCGGAAATCATCTGTTCTTCAGTAATGGCGACGTAGCATATTTCCACCTTTCTCGCGCACAACTTCCTATTTTCCCGCGCTAAATTTTCGGAGATGCGAATCTTTAGCCGTAAATTTCGGGAGCGCGCAGTCAAGTTACATCCACGTCGTTTCACCGCTTTTAACCTAAGACACGTGTCACGCATCCAACGGCGTGACTGTTCCGTTTCCACCGTCGGATCCGAAACGCGAATCTCCGCGCGAGGTCTATAAATACCCCCGCACGCGGTAACTTCTTCATTCTTTCACCATCTCACCAACTTCATCTTCTTCCTTCGACCGCGCTGCCGATCGGATCTTAACTCCGGCGAGCTCACCCGCAGGAAGCTCCATTTGCCACCGTTCCAAGCCTCCCCTCACACCAAGATCATCACAGTTGAGCGGGAAATTCACCCCGCCGCCGATTCGTGGTCAAGTGGTGGAGTTTTCTTCAAGTTCGGCGACCTCGATTTCGCCGGAGTACCGCAGGACCACCGCGCCATTAACGGTATGTGCGCCGGCCTTGTAGAAGAAAGACTAGTCTAGCGTAGATCCAGTTACTCAATTTAGTTTTGCATGGGTGCAGGCGGAAGCATGTCACATGGTTCACCAAATTGTACTGGTAGTTCTCCGAATAGCACGGAACCCAGCACATTAGAACCAAGCTGCCCGGAACCCCTTGCATACTTGCCACCATATGTTTCCGACATCGGACTAGCTCAACCATTCTCCGCCTCTTCCAGCACCGCATTAGGCCGGATCCCCACCGTAAAAGAAATTCAAGAAGAACTCGAGGGACAAGCTAGGATGGCTGCGAAGGTGCAGGAGGCGGAAACGAAGAAGGCTTCCAAGGCCCGGAACCGTGAAGGCGAGAGGGGTCAGTGGTGGCCCTATGAAACCACGGATGCGGAGCTTAGGGATCTCCAGAACGAGGGCATGATCTCCTCACATTGGAGCTTCATGCGTGACTCCGACGTCCCCAAACCAGACGCGGACGAAAGGGTCCTGACAAAATCCTGGGTCGAGTGCGGTCTATCGCTCCCCTGTTCGGAATTCTTCCTTTCCATCCTCAACACATACGAACTTCAGCCCCACAACATCTGCCCAAACTCATAGCTCCTTCTTTTCAACTTTGCCACGCTCTGCGAAGGGCACCTCGGAATCCGACCAGATGTCCGATTATGGCAGTTTTTCTTCCGGGTGAAGAAAGAAACGAAGGACAAGGCCATGGTGAACTGCGGGAGCATGAATTTTATGCTCCGACCTGGTCGCATGTATCCACCCCATGACTCCCATGAATCCGTCCGGTACTGGAACGCCGGATGGTTCTACGAGAAGAACATCACAGTTCCGGGTGTCCACGAGGGACTGCCCAAGTTCGTCAACGAGCCCCCGGAAGAGCGCGACAGCTGGAGCTTTGTTCCCACGCTTGCCCAGTTTCCGATACTGGAGAAAGCAACGCGAAGAATTTCTTAGTTAGTCCACGATGGGCTAACCGGAACTCATCTCACTCTAAGCTGGTTCACTCGGCGGATCCAGCCACTTCGGTACAACGCGCGTTTAATCTGCGCATACACCGGGGCGGACGACCTTCTCCGAGTAACCCGCCACGACCTTCCGGCTAATTCCCTTAAGAGGAGAATCAAAACGCTCGTGAAGATTGGCCGGGGCCAACCGGTCCCGGAGTTAATCAAGGATATCCAGACAAACGACCAATGTCCTCCGGTAAGCTCTAGTTCCTTTGTCATTCTTAACTTCACATATTTTGTATGTGTTCTAACTTACTTTTAATTCCTCTTCCAGCTCGATACTTTGGCGGAGGAGAATTTCCGCGCCATACACCGTGTTCCCGTCAGCGGCGAAGCGGCGGAGGAGGATCCGGAGGACGATGACGAGGAAGAGGAGCGTGTACCCCGCAAGGCTACCCCTCGACCTACCAAGCATCCCCGCGCCAAAGCTTCCGGCTCCGAAGCCGGAGCTAGCGGCGAGGCCTCCGCCAAGAAGGCCAAGACAGTGAAGCCCCCCCCCCACTGGATTCCAAGAAGGCGGAGCGTGAGCGCATTAAACTGATGTCAACAGCAGGAAAGCGCTCGCGCCCTATCATTCCCGGCGCCACGTGAGTCTCCGAGTACGGCGCATCTTTGCTTTGATAGAACTTGTTATTTATTCATTTCCTCGTTTGTTTGCAAGAATCCGACTACCGCCACCACGCGGACCAACGTCCAAGGGCCCATCACCAAGTACATGAAGAAGTCTCCGACCATCGGCCCTACAACACCAGCTCCGCCAAGCACCTCACACGCGACTCCCCAACCATCTCCACCTCAAGCTGAGCGATCTCCCCCTCCTGCTACCGGAACTCCCGTGGAAATAATTCCGGTGAGTAGCGAAAATGTGGGGGAGAAAGCTCCGGGGCAAAGCAACATGCCCAAGAAGAAGCTGAAGTACAAGGCCGAGAGAAGGCGGAAGTCAACTCTTCGGAAAAAGCTGAAGCTGCAAGCAGTGACATTGTCGTTTTTCCGAAGAACTTCGGAGATCCGACTGATCTTACCTCCACCCCCAAAGCCTATGCCACTAAGTTTTTTAACAAGCTTAGTGAGGCGGAAAAGTGGGATCTTGAACAAGATCTGCTTAACGCCATGCTGAACAATGCCTGGGGAAAGCCTGATGCCGAGACGTCGGAAATTCAGGACTTCAAGAAGGAGATTGGTCAGTTCTGCGACAAGCTCCTCTGCAAGCCGAAGGTACTTCCCAGTAGCCCCCAAGTATATAGGCGGAAACTAGTCATTAGTTAGCACCTAAATACTTAGAGAAAACTCAAACTGAAGAAGATTTTTAAAATGTTGTAGTAGCCCCCAAGCATTATGGCGGAAACGTTTCCGGCACAATGCTTCAGAAGGACTTACTTGTAGAATATCCGGAATTTACTCCTGCTCTGTTTCTACTTACAGGAACAACAGGCTCTGCATTACGAGCTACATAAGAACATTGCCCTGCAGCGCCGTGTTACTTTGAGCCAGGGGAGAAAATTCAAATGTTTAAGAAGGAAAACGCGGATCTGAAGAAGCAACAGTCAGTTGCCCAAGGTTGGTTTCCGACTGGCTTGCTGATGTCTACGGGAGCTTCTATTCTTGTAGACAGTGTTGGGTCTCCAAGAGCAGAGGTTTGTAGAACAGCAGCAAGTTTCCCTTGAGTGGATCACCCAAGGTTTATCGATCTCAGGGAGGAAGAGGTCAAAGATATCCCTCTCAAGCAACCCTGCAACCACAAAGCAAGAAGTCTCTTGTGTACCCAACACACCTAATAGGTGCACTAGTTCGGCGAAGAGATAGTGAAATACAGGTGGTATGAACAAATGCGAGCAGTAGTAACGGCGCCGGAAAAGTGCTTGCTCGGCGTGCGATTGATGGTAGTAATATTGCAGGAAGTAAAGATGCAGTAAAACGAGTAAACAAGCAGCGATAGCGATATTTAGGTAGGGATCATACTTTCACTAGTGGACACTCTCAACATTGATCACATAACAGAATAAATAGATAGATGCTAGACTCTACACCCTCTTGTTGGATGATGAACACCACTAACCGTGTAGGATTACACGAACCCTCAATGCCGGAGTTAACAAGCTCCACAATATTCGATGTTCATATTTAAATAACCTTAGAGTGCATGACAGATCAACATAACCAAACCAAGTACTAACATAGCATGCACACTCTGTCACCTTCACACTACGAAAGGAGGAATAGATCACATCAATACTATCATAGCAATAGTTAACTTCATAATCTACAAGAGATCACAATCATAGCCCACGCCAAGTACTACACGATGCACACACCTGTCACCATTACACCGTGCGGGAGGAATAAACTACTTTAATAACATCACTAGAGTAGCACATAGATGAATAGTGATACAAAACACATTGCAATCATAAAGAGAAATAAATAAGCACTTCACTACGCCATTCATAACGGTGAATAAGTATTCACGTGAAATATAGCCTAAGAGACCCACACGGTGCACACACTCGTCACCTTTACACACGTGGGACAAGGAGTCTCCGGAGATCACATAAGTAAAACCCACTTGACTAGCATAATGACATCTAGATTACAAGCATCATCATATGAATCTCAATCATGTAAGGCAGCTCATGAGATTATTGTATTGAAGCACATAGGAGAGAGATTAACCACATAGCTACCGGTACAGCCCCGAGCCTCGATGGAGAACTACTCCCTCCTCATGGGAGACAAGCAGCGTTGATGAAGATGGCGGTGGTGTCGATGGAGGAGCCTTCCGGGGGCACTTCCCCGTCCCGGCGGCGTGCCGGAACGGAGACTCCTGTCCCCCAGATCTTGGCTTCGCGATGGCGGCGGCTCTGGAAGGTTTCTCGTACCGTGGCTTTTTCGTATCGAAGTTTTAGGTCAGGGACCTTTATATAGGCGAAGAGGCGGAGTCGGAAGGGCGACGAGGCGACGACACACTAGGGGGGCGCGCCCCCCCTAGGCCGCGCTGGGCTATCGTCTGGGGGCCCAGTGGCCCCCCTCTGGCGACTCTCGGGTGTTCTGGAAGCTTCGTGGAAAAATAGGATGCTGGGCCTTGATTTCGTCCGATTCCGAGAATATTTCCTTACTAGGATTTCGGAACCAAAAACAGCAGAAAACGAGAACCGGCCCTTCGGCATCTCGTCAATAGGTTAGTTCCGGAAAACGCATAAATATGACATAAAGTATGCATAAAACATGTAGATATCATCAATAATGTGGCATGGAACATAAGAAATTATCGATACGTCGGAGACGTATCGGCATCCCCAAGCTTAGTTCCTGCTCGTCCCGAGCAGGTAAACGATAACAAAGATAATTTCTGGAGTGACATGCCATCATAACCTTGATCATACTATTGTAAACATATGTAATGAATGCAGCGATCAAAACAATGGTAATGACATGAGTAAACAAATGAATCATAAAGCAAAGACTTTTCATGAATAGTACTTTGAAGATAAGCATCAATAAGTCTTGCATAAGAGTTAACTCATAAAGCAATAAATTCATAGTAAAGGCATTGAAGCAACACAATGGAAGATTAAGTTTTAGCGGTTGCTTTCAATTTGTAACATGTATATCTCAATGATAGTTTGTCAATGCAAAGCAATATAACAAGTACAATATGCAAGAATGTAAGAATCAATGCACAGTTAACACAAGTGTTTGCTTCTTGAGGTGGAGAGAGATAGGTGAACTGACTCAACATAAAAAGTAAAAGAATGGCCCTTCGCAGAGGGAAGCATTGATTGCTATATTTGTGCTAGAGCTTTTATTTTGAAAACAAGAAACAATTTTGTCAACGGTAGTAATAAAGCACATGTATTATGTAAGTTATATCTTACAAGTTGCAAGCCTCATGCATAGTATACTAATAGTGCCCGCACCTTGTCCTAATTATCTTGGACTACCGGGATCATCGCAATACACATGTTTTAACCAAGTGTCACAAAGGGGTACCTCCATGCCGCCTGTACATAGGTCTAAGGAGAAAGCTCGCATTTTGGATTTCTCGCTTTTGATTATTCTCAACTTAGACATCCATACCGGGACAACATGGACAACAGATAATGGACTCCTCTTAAATGCATAAGCATGTAGCAACAATTAGTGTTCTCATATGAGATTGAGGATATATGTCCAAAACTGAAACTTCCACCATGATTCATGGCTTTAGTTAGCGGCCCAATGTTCTTCTCTAACAATATGCATGCTCTAACCATTAAAGTGGTAGATCTCTCTTACTTCGAGACAAGACGGACATGCATAGCAACTCACATGATATTCAACAAAGGGTAGTTGATGGCGTCCCCGAAGCATGGTTATCGCACAACAAGCAACTTAATAAGAGATAAAGTGCATAAGTACATATTCAATACCACAATAGTTTTTAAGCTATTTGTCCCATGAGCTATATATTGCAAAGGTAAAGAATGGAAATTTTAAAGGTAGCACTCAAGCAATTTACTTTGGAATGGCGGAGAAATACCATGTAGTAGGTAGGTATGGTGGACACAAATGGCATAGTGGTTGGCTCAAGGATTTTGGATGCATGAGAAGTATTCCCTCTCGATACAAGGTTTAGGCTAGCAAGGTTTATTTGAAACAAACACAAGGATGAACCGGTGCAGCAGAACTCACATAAAAGACATATTGTAAACATTATAAGACTCTACACCGTCTTCCTTGTTGTTCAAAACTCAATACTAGAAATTATCTAGACTTTAGAGAGACCAAATATGCAAACCAAATTTAGCAAGCTCTAGGTGTTTCTTCATTAATGGGTGCAAAGTTGTTATCACCAAGATTTGACCGAGTCGGAGGTGGGCCGCAGTCAAGATGGGCTTAAGGAAATATACGTGGAGAATTATATGAATCGGCCTGTTGGGCTTAATTGCCCGTGTATCAGTAACATATTAGATCTATTTTAGTTTAGAGATAGAATCTTAGTCGTGCACGGTTTAGTGCATGCCCACATTAGAAAGTCCCCTGGACTATAAATATGTACCTAGGGTTTATGGAATAAACAACAACTCACGTTCAACCCCAAAAACAAACCAATCTCGGCGCATCGCCAACTCCTTCGTCTCGAGGGTTTCTATCGGGTAAGCGACATGCTGCCTAGATCGCATCTTGCGATCTAGGCAGCACAAGCCCCACGTTGTTCATGCGTTGCTCGTACTTGAAGCGTTTTTGATGGCGAGCAACGTAGTTATCATTAGATGTGTTAGGGTTAGCATTGTTCTTCGTTTAAGCATGCTTACGTAGTGCAACCCTTGCATATCTAGCCGCCCTCACGCCTATCTCGGGTGTGGGGGCGGCACCCGCTTGATCATTATTTAGTAGATCTGATCCGTTACGATTGCTCCTTGTTCTACAAGGATTAGTTTAATATCTGCAATAGTTTGGCCTTACAATGGGGGGAGGATCCGGTGGCACGTAGGGTGGCGTTCGCAAGTCCTAAACGGGATGTTCCTAGGATCAACTTCATGTTGGTTTTTTGGCCTTGTTTAGGATCGGCTTACGAGCACCGTGCGTGGCCGCAAGGCCCAACCTGGAGTAGGATGATCCGGTTATGCGGTGAAAACCCTAAATCGTCGTAGATCTCATTAGCTTCATCTTGACCAAGCAGGACCACCAAGTATTCGTGCACCCCGTACGGATCATGGGTGGATCGGCTCTTTGAGCCGATTCACAGGATAACTCGAGAGCCGATCGAGGCTCGTATTTAACGTTTACATGTATGCCCTGCGAGGAAACTAAGCGAGGCATCCTCATCACCTTCCCGACCGGGTATAGGTCAGGTGGCACGCCCTTGCACTTCGCAACGCCGCGTGTGACCGAGAAGAGCATTGCGGGCCGTCGCTCGGAGGGGTCTCGGCCAGCCGCAGCTCTAGGCTCCCCCGGCTCTACGGTGTTGACAAGGCCGCTGCCCGCCGGTGGGTTTTGGCGGTCAACACATTCTGGCACGCCCGGTGGGACAATCGTCTACATCAACCACATCGCCATCTACATCCGAGATGGCGGACGGCACGCCGGTCACCTACGAGGATCCGCTCGACGACCTCAAGAAGCAATACAACGAGATCAAGGCTACCCTCGAAGCCGACCTCATCGGCTCTTTTCGGAGAACCCGTTCCGGTGGCATCGGATGGAAGGGGTTCTCACCGGAAGGTGCACTCGATGGGATAGACCTCTCTACCTCGTCGGAGGAACGCACCGGGGGTACGCGGCGAGGAGATCAACTACCCGGTGGCTCACTCGCTACACCGCCACTGCGAGAACTTGGTCAACGTGCTTGGAGCGTGTCGCTCGCGCGTGATCCGGAGATCATGAGCCACCAGTACTCGCCGTCAGGACCAGCTCTCGGGACTCATCAAGGAGAGTTGCCATTCCCGTCCCGTCCACCGCTGCCATTTGCGTTGGCAGCACCTGCTGAAGTGCCGACTACACCGGCATTCCTCGTCTACAGAATTGGTGGCGACCCCAGTGACTACCAGTTCTTAATGGAGGCGCCTAAGGAGATCCCGCATGGATACGCGTGCATGTATGTGCCGGATTGTGGTGACTCGGGCACT
Source organism: Lolium rigidum (assembly GCF_022539505.1). NCBI lineage: Eukaryota > Viridiplantae > Streptophyta > Magnoliopsida > Poales > Poaceae > Lolium > Lolium rigidum. The sequence continues at coordinate 129,397,337 of NC_061508.1, forward strand.
CACAAACCAGGCCACAACATCGGGGACTCCGGCGAAGACGGGAGGAACGTCGGCGACAGAGCGAGACGTGGCTAACTAAATACGCCACACCGACGAAACTCCCGAGCCCGGCTCCTGCAGGCGGCTCGGAGCTGGAAAAGCAAACATGGCAGGCCAAGTACGCCACCCCGGCGAATCTTCGGAGTGCAACTCCTACGGCCAGCACGGCGGATCAGATCGGTACCATGCGAGAGACCGGTTCGGCATGATGCCGAAAAGAAGAGGCGATCGGCTATTCCAAGCCGTACCCGACGATTACGAGATGATCCCGCTGCCACCTAAATATCGGCTCCACGACTTCTCCAAATTCGGTGGATCGAGATGGCTCCGGCTCCATCGAGCACGTCGGCCGATATTTGGCTCAACTAGGACCGGCTTCGGTGTCGGATCAGCTACGCGTGAGGCTCTTTTCACGGTCCCTCACGGGATCGGCTTTTGGATGGTACACCTCTTTGCCGGCAAACTCCATCCGAGTCTTGGAAGCAATTGGAAGAGCAGTTCCATATGCAATACCATTCGAAGCTTCCGAGTCCGGCATTGCCGATCTAGCACAACTACGTCGAAGCGCGGGGAAACGGTGACGGAATACATCCGGCGCTTCGGGAATCTTAGGAACCGATGTTATTCGGTTCGTATAACTGAAAGGAAGCGATCGAGTTGGCGGTAGCAGGCCTTGCAACACAGCTCAAGGACATGGCCTCCCAAGCAGATTATCCCTCCCCGGCGCACATGGTTCAGAAACTATCGGCATATGAACAGCGCCACCCCGACCTGTACCAAGACAAGTTCAAGCGTGCGATAGTTATGGTCGATACGGAAGAGGATGAAGTGCTCGCGGGAGGCCAAGAGATAGCGATGGGCTGAGTGGACTCGGGGGGAACCCCTGTGGCCCGCAAATGGGTAAAGCCACCGGGGCCGCCCGGGGGATTTGATTTTGACATAACCAAGACCGAACAAATCTTCGACCTCCTGCTCAAGGAGAAACGAGTTGACGATTCTCGAAGGTCTCAAGTTCCCCACGGCGAAAGAGCTAAACGGAAAGCCGTACTGCAAATTCCACAACTCGCTTTCCCATGCCACCAACGACTGCCGGGTGTGGCGTCAGCACATCCAAGCGGCGATAGAGAAGGGGCGGCTAATTTTCAACCAGTACGCCATGAAGGTCGACACCCAACCCTTCCCCGCCGTTAACATGGTAGAAATCATCTACCCTGAAGGTTGCCAGCCAGGTCCCTCGTTCGGCATCAACATGGTAGGACCTGGAAACCACTCTGGCAAAGATGGAGATGAGGGCAGCTGCTCTCATAGCAAGGACACAGAGGAGGCCGCTCCACGCGATCGGCTCCATCATGATGGCAAGCACTATGTCACGAGAGGGAGAGGTGAAGAATATAAGATATCGGCGACCCCTCTCCGATCACCTCCTCAACAAATATGTTAGTCGGTATGACCAACGCCGGCGACCCAATTACGATGATAGAGAAGATCGTTTGGCTAGAGAAGCCGAGAAGACATCGTCGGCGAGGATCGCGATGAGGAGGAGCACGAGCGCTATGCCACGGAAGCATCAAGGGAGCAAGACGACAACGCCAGGCATTGGGACTGCCCCTTCTTCAGACACTGCTGGGATTCGGGAATGAGCCGATTGCCCACAATCGGCAATTGCCCAGAATGCAATCAGAAAAAGAAGGAGGCAGCCAACGTGTCTGTGTTCGAGCGCCTAGGGCCTCTCCCGCCACAAAGCAAACGCGCTGAGTCACCTCGTTGGGCAGATCTTGAAGATTCAGAAGACGAGGGAGAAGTGGAAGAAGACAGGTACCACCGGCCAAGGTGGTGCCCCGACGGACTCAGCCGTTCCCAAAAGCGCGGGGTTCGGCGATTGCGCGGCCTGGAGGAAGCCGAAAGGTTGTACCTGCATACGCTAAGGAAGGCACGGCCTGATCCGGCTGCAAAGGTTCGGCGAACCCTGGATGAAGAGGGTCGTCCACGGAAAATGGAGTGGCGCCCCAAACGAGAGGAAAGCCGATGATGAGACATCGGCTGGCACAAACATGGTACTCGTCTTGCCGACGGAGCTTAGCGCTCCACGACTCTACGGAGCACTCAAGGTGGACGACAGCAAGCGCATCAAGTCAGAGGTTGGGTTGGTTTTATCCAGCCTGACCAAGTAGCAAGATCAAACCAATGAGCAAACCAGGAGAGGCTGATCCTTGTGATCGGCCCCAAAAGATTTACGAAGGGAACTTACAAAACCTTCAACGAGCAAGCAACGTGGAGGCCGATTCCAGCAATCGGCCAAAATTATCCTCACCTACCTTTACGCTCGGGTTCAACATGTTATCCAATAGAGCCGATACCATCAATTTTCTTGACGAGAATCGGCTCGGGGGGCACCCAGGTATATGAAAATACGAGGATATGCAACGAAGCATCTCATCTTTTGTTGATGGGTATTGGAATATGGGGGCCGATGCACGGGTCGGCCGTAATAAAAGTGAAAATTCGAAAATTTTCGAGCACGGCCGATGCGGCGGGCATCGACTTAAGGACATGAAAGCCGATGCATGGCCATCGACTCAAGGGGAGTAACTGTTACGATCAGAGGGTCAACGGAGCACAAAGGGAGATTTTGTATGAAGGAACTCCTCAATGGAGCAGTTTGGAAGCTCGGATCCTCTCTTCAAGAACAACATCAGAAGCAGCATGGGCGGACGGATCAGGTCAAGGATGGATGACATTAGATTCACCAAAGGAAAGAAGCCGATCTAGCCAGCAAGAACTAAAGAAGCTCGGGGGGCAGCTCACCTTAAGGCTTTCCGCTCGGAGAAGCCGATTTGTGTTCAAATCGGCTGGTGCTACATAAGGAACTTCCCCATACATGATCAGGCCTAGGTCTATGCAGCTCTTTTGTGTATCCTCGTCTCTGTTTTACCTCGGCTGAGACTCGGGGGGCAACAGGCCTGGTAGATGCTCCATTGAAAGGCCGATTGAAGTACCATCGGCTGATCCTCGTTGCAACCTTCTTCACAAAGCGATGAACGCTCGCTAAGGAATTGAAGAATGGAAGGATGAATGTCGAAGGACCGATGCGTTGTTATCGGCCCATTACACATTGGCGAAGAGGGCAAATCGGCAAGGTCAGTAGGAGAGGCAAATCGGCTCAATCAAACTCAGAAGAAATCGGCAAACTCGAATTGGGGAAAAGTTCTTCATTGATTAAGAGGAGATTTCTTACATAAGGAGCTGATTGCTCTCAAAAGGGGAATACTAGGGGATCCACTGCCCCATCTACTACTACTGGCCCTATTCTAGAGGTCCTATCTATGGGCCATCACTGCCCTCGTCGTCGCCGTCGTCGCCACTATCGGCGCTGCTCCCGGCGGGCTCGTCGTCGCTCCAATGGCCGCCGACCGGGCCCTCGTTGTCTTCATCTTCTTCGTCAGCGTCGTCCTCGTCGGCCGTCGAAGTCGCTCAGATTGCCCGGCCAAGGGCAGAACCGCTTGGCCGGCGGCTCGTCGGAGGAGCCCTCGTCGTCGTCCTCCTCCTCCTCTTCCTGCTCCTCCTCCTCCCCGGGAGAGGTGAAGTCGCAGGAGAAGCTGTCGTCGTCACTCCCTCTTCCGTTTCCCCAACGGCGAGGAAGCGGAGGTCGCTCTCCCCGTCCGTCAAGGACTGGTCGTCCTCGGACCAGACGGAGAAGTCGTGGTCTGATTCCTCCCCCGCCGCAATGGCGCGGCGGGTGTTGGCTGCGTGGACCGCCGCCGCGTCGTACTCCGGCGTCGGCTCACGGGACGTGGAGGATTGGCTAGCAAGATCCGATGGAGCGAGAGGAGGAGGAAGACATGGTGGCTGGGAGGGTTTTTGGAGTGCTAATGCGGAGGAGATACAAAGGAGAACTGTTCGGAGCGGTTAAATCAAAGGAGGATATAGTGGAAATTCAATGCCACGAGCGGTTTCCGAGGAAGTGGTGCCTAAAAGAAAAAAAAAACTGCCGAGTCACGCGGAGAAGTTGAGAAGGCAAGGCATCATCATGAGGGATACTGCAACGGTTACTGCCACGACATGACCCGACGAAGGAAAGCGAGTGATTTTGGAATTACCAATTCCAAAACCAGGGGAGCATGTGTTATCACCAAGATTTGACCGAGTCGGAGGTGGGCCGCAGTCAAGATGGGCTTAAGGAAATATACGTGGAGAATTATATGAATCGGCCTGTTGGGCTTAATTGCCCGTGTATACGTAACATATTAGATCTATTTTAGTTTAGAGATAGAATCTTAGTCGTGCACGGTTTAGTGCATGCCCACATTAGAAAGTCCCCTGGACTATAAATATGTACCTAGGGTTTATGGAATAAACAACAACTCACGTTCAACCCCAAAAACAAACCAATCTCGGCGCATCGCCAACTCCTTCGTCTCGAGGGTTTCTATCGGGTAAGCGACATGCTGCCTAGATCGCATCTTGCGATCTAGGCAGCACAAGCCACGTTGTTCATGCGTTGCTCGTGCTGAAGCGTTTTTGATGGCGAGCAACGTAGTTATCATTAGATGTGTTAGGGTTAGCATTGTTCTTCGTTTAAGCATGCTTACGTAGTGCAACCCTTGCATATCTAGCCGCCCTCACGCCTATCTCAGGTGTGGGGGCGGCACCCGCTTGATCATTATTTAGTAGATCTGATCCGTTACGATTGCTCCTTGTTCTACAAGGATTAGTTTAATATCCGCAATAGTTTGGCCTTACAATGGGGGGAGGATCCGGTGGCACGTAGGGTGGCGTTCGCAAGTCCTAAACGGGATGTTCCTAGGATCAACTTCATGTTGGTTTTTTGGCCTTGTTTAGGATCGGCTTACGAGCACCGTGCGTGGCCGCAAGGCCCAACCTGGAGTAGGATGATCCGGTTATGCGGTGAAAACCCTAAATCGTCGTAGATCTCATTAGCTTCATCTTGACCAAGCGGGACCACCAAGTATTCGTGCACCCCGTACGGATCATGGGTGGATCGGCTCTTTGAGCCGATTCACGGGATAACCCGAGAGCCGATCGAGGCTCGTATTTAACGTTTACATGTATGCCCTGCAGGAAACTAAGCGAGGCATCCTCATCACCTTCACGACCAGGTATAGGTCAGGTGGCACGCCCTTGCACTTCGCAACGCCGCGTGTGACCGAGAAGAGCATTGCGGGCCGTCGCTCGGAGGGGTCTCAGCCAGCCGCAGCTCTAGGCTCCCCCCGGCTCTACAGTGTTGACAAGGCCGCTGCCCGCCGGTGGGTTTTGGCAGTCAACAAAAGTATATGATGCAAGAGCTTAAACATGAGCACAACAATTGCCAAGTATTAAATTATTCAGGACATTATACCAATTACTACATGTAGCATTTTCCGTTTCCAACCATATAACAATTAACGAAGCAGTTTCAACCTTCGCCATGAATATTATGAGCTAAGAACACATGTGTTCATATGAACCAGCGGAGCGTGTCTCTCTCCCACACAAGCATGTATTCATTCAGAGAATGAAAATAACAAAACAAAAATAAAAGCACACAGACGCTCCAAGTAAAGTACATAAGATGTGATGGAATAAAAATATAGTTTCAGGGGAGGAACCTGATAATGTTGTCGATGAAGAAGGGGATGCCTTGGGCATCCCCAAGCTTAGACGCTTGAGTCTTCTTAGAATATGCAGGGGTGAACCACCGAGGCATCCCCAAGCTTAGAGCTTTCACTCTCCTTGATCATATTGCATCATTCTCCTCTCTTGATCCTTGAAAACTTCCTCCACACCAAACTCGAAACAACTCATTAGAGGGTTAGTGTACAATAAAAATTAACATGTTCAGAGGTGACACAATCATTCTTAACACTTCTGGACATTGCATAAAGCTACTGGACATTAATGGAACAAAGAAATTCATCCAACATAGCAAAAGAGGCAATGCGAAATAAAAGGCAGAATCTGTCCAAACAGAACAGTCCGTAAAGATGGATTTTATTGAGGCACCATACTTGCTCAAATGAAAATGCCCAAATTGAATGAACGTTGCGTACATATCTGAGGATCACGCACGTAAATTGGCATAATTTTCTGAGCTACCTACAGAGAGGCACGTCGGAATTCGTGACAGCAAAGAAATCTGTTACTGCGCAGTAATCCAAATCTAGTATGAACCTTACTATCAAAGACTTTACTTGGCACAACAATGCAACAAAATTAAGATAAGGAGAGGTTGCTACAGTAGTAACAACTTCCAAGACACAAATACAAAATAAAAGTGCTGTAACAAAATAAACACATGGTTTATCTCCCAAGAAGTTCTTTCTTTATAGCCATTAAGATGGGCTCAGCAGTTTTAATGATGCACTCGCAAGAAATAGTAGTTGAAGCAAAAGAGAGCATCAAGAGGCAAATTCAAAACACATTTAAGCCTAACATGCTTCCTATGAAAAGGAATCTTGTAAATAAACAAGTTCATGAGGAGCAAAGTAACAAGTATAGGAAGATAGAACAAGTGTAGCTTCAAAAATTTCAGCACATAGAGAGGCATTTTAGTAACATGAAAATTTCTACAAACATATTTTCCTCTCTCATAATAACTTTCAGTAGCAACATGAGCAAACTCAACAATATAACTATCACATAAAGCATTCTTATCATGAGTCTCATGCATAAAATTAGTACTACTCCCAACATAAGCATAGTTATTCTTATTAATTGTAGTAGGAGCAAATTCAACAAAGTAGCTATCATTATTATTCTCATCATCAAATATAGGAGGCATATTGTAGTCATAATCAAATTTATCCTCCATAACAGGCGGTAACAAAAGACTACTATCATTATAATCATCATAAATAGGAGGCAAAGCATCATCAAAGTAAATTTTCTCCTCAATGCTTGGGGGACTAAAAAGATCATGCTCATCAGAACCAGCTTCCCCAAGCTTAGAACTTTCTATATCATTAGCAACAATGGTATTCAAAGTGTTCATACTAATATGTTCCATGGGTTTTTTAATTTTCGCATCAAACCATCCATGTCTTAAATCAGGAAATAGAATAAGAAGCTCATTGTTGTCCATTATGCCAAACTAGTGTAAACAAGAAACAAAAAGATGCAATTGCAGGATCTAAAGGAAATAGCTTCGAGTACTTACAACGGCGAAAATAGCTTAGTAGCCGAGATCCGGAGTGTGAGTACCTATTACCTTTCCTCCCCGGCAACGGCGCCAGAAAAGTGCTTGATGTCTACGGGAGCTTCTATTCTTGTAGACAGTGTTGGGCCTCCAAGAGCAGAGGTTTGTAGAACAGCAGCAAGTTTCCCTTAAGTGGATCACCCAAGGTTTATCGATCTCGGGGAGGAAGAGGTCAAAGATATCCCTCTCAAGCAACCACTGCAACCACAAAGCAAGAAGTCTCTTGTGTCCCCAACACACCTAATAGGTGCACTAGTTCGGCGAAGAGATAGTGAAATACAGGTGGTATGAATAAATGCGAGCAAGTAGTAACGGCGCCGAGAAAAGTGCTTGCCGGCGTGCGGTTGATGGTAGTAATATTGCAGGAAGTAAAGATGCGGTAAAACGGTAAACAAGCAGCGATAGCGATATTTAGGAACAAGGCCTAGGGATCATACTTTCACTAGTGGACACTCTCAACATTGATCACATAACAGAATAAATAGATAGATGCTAGACTCTACACCCTCTTGTTGGATGATGAACACCACTAAGCTGTGTAGGATTACACGAACCCTCAATGCCGGAGTTAACAAGCTCCACAATATTCGATGTTCATATTTAAATAACCTTAGAGTGCATGACAGATCAACATAACCAAACCAAGTACTAACATAACATGCACACTGTCACCTTCACACTACGAAAGGAGGAATAGATCACATCAATACTATCATAGCAATAGTTAACTTCATAATCTACAAGAGATCACAATCATAGCCCACGCCAAGTACTACACGATGCACACACTTGTCACCATTACACCGTGCAGGAGGAATAAACTACTTTAATAACATCACTAGAGTAGCACATAGATGAATAGTGATACAAAACACATTGCAATCATAAAGAGATATAAATAAGCACTTCACTACGCCATTCATAACAGTGAATAAGTATTCGTGAAATATAGCCTAAGAGACCCACACGGTGCACACACTCGTCACCTTTACACACGTGGGACAAGGAGTCTCCGGAGATCACATAAGTAAAACCCACTTGACTAGCATAATGACATCTAGATTACAAGCATCATCATATGAATCTCAATCATGTAAGGCAGCTCATGAGATTATTGTATTGAAGCACATAGGAGAGAGATTAACCACATAGCTACCGGTACAGCCTCGAGCCTCGATGGAGAACTACTCCCTCCTCATGGGAGACAGCAGCGTTGATGAAGATGGCGGTGGTGTCGATGGAGGAGCCTTCCGGGGGCACTTCCCCGTCCCGGCGGCGTGCCGGAACGGAGACTCCTGTCCCCCAGATCTTGGCTTCGCGATGGCGGCGGCTCTGGAAGGTTTCTCGTACCGTGGCTTTTTCGTATCGAAGATTTAGGTCAGGGACCTTTATATAGGCGAAGAGGGGGAGTCGGAAGGGCGACGAGGCGACGACACACTAGGGGGGCGCCCCCCCCCCCTAGGCCGCGCCGGGCTATCGTCTGGGGGCCCAGTGGCCCCCCTCTGGCGACTCTCGGGTGTTCTGGAAGCTTCGTGGAAAAATAGGATGCTGGGCCTTGATTTCGTCCGATTCCGAGAATATTTCCTTACTAGGATTTACGGAACCAAAAACAGCAGAAAACAGGAACTGGCCCTTCGGCATCTCGTCAATAGGTTAGTTGCGGAAAACGCATAAATATGACATAAAGTATGCATAAAACATGTAGATATCATCAATAATGTGGCATGGAACATAAGAAATTATCGATACGTCGGAGACGTATCACTTGCGAATGATTCATGATCCGAATTCCAAATTGATCTTTGATTTTTCGTGGATAGGTGCATCCCCTTCCCTCGCCGCAGCATCTTCCGAGCTCGAGACTCTGCGCTCCTCCCAGAAAGATCTAGAGGCGAAGCTCGCAGAGGCGGAGAAAAAGCTGGCGGAAAAGAACTCAGAACTCATCTAGAAGGAGGGTGAATTCGAGCTAAAGAGAAAAACTGATAGTGAAACCATCCAGAGGCAACAGAAAGAGCTTGGCGGACTCCGGAGTTACATGGAAACAGCGGAGAAGCACTGGGACTTACTCAACGAGGACGTCATGGGTATAACTCCGAAGTTCATATAATAATGTATCTGCTTAGCTCAATCTTTATTCTTATGTCCAACCTTCTCATGCAGAACCGTTGGGATACACCGAGGAACGTCGGAACCAGTTCCCCCAAGATGATTGATACGTACAAAAAGTATCTACTTTCCCGAACACTTTTGCTATTGTTTTGCCTCTAATTTGTGTATTTTGGATACAACTAACACATACTAACGCTGTTTTCAGCAGAACTGCTCTGGTGTCTCGTTTTTGTGCAGAAATTCAACTTTCAGGAAAATCCCCGAAATTTATGTCGAAGGTCTTATTATTCCAGAAGAATTACGGAGCCAGAAGGGCAAGCCAGGTGGAGGCCCGAGGCCCCCACACACCAGGCCGGCGCGGCCCAGGAGGGGGCCGCGCCGCCCTACTGTGTGGCCCCCTCGGCCGGCCTCCGACGCCCTCCTCTGGACTACTTAACGCCTTCGACCTAAAAACGCACGGGGGGTTAGAAGAAATCAGAAAAACCATCCAGTACGCCGCCACCGTCGCGAAACTCCGTCTCGGGACCAGAAACTCCGTTCTGGCACTCCGCCGGGACGGGGAATTGGAGGAGATCATCGCCATCATCACCATCGACGCCTCTCCATCGACCAGCCATGTTTCCCCCATCCATGTGTTAGTAATTCCCCCGCTGTAGGCTGAAGGGGATGGTAGGGATTGGATGAGATTGGTCATGTAATAGCATAAGATTGTTAGGGCATAGTGCCTAGTGTCCGTAATTGGTACTTTTATGATATTGTTGCAACTTGTTATGCTTAATGCTTGTCACTAGGGCCCGAGTGCCATGATCTCAGATCTGAACATGTTATCAATTCATGATGATATTCATTGCTTTATGATCTTACACCGCAAGTTGTAGACACGTATTGTTATCCGAAACCCGAGGCCCCAAAGTGACGGAAATTGGGACAACCGAAGGGGAAGGCGGTGATATGAGGATCACATGTGTTCACGGAGTGTTAATGCTTTGCTCCGGTGCTCTATTAAAAGGAGTACCTTAATTTCCGGTAGATTCCCTAGAGGCCCGGCTGCCACCGGCTGGTAGGACAAAAGATGTTGTGCAAGTTTCTCATTGCGAGCACGTACGACTAAATATAGAACACATGCCTATTGATTGATTAGCACTTGGATACCGTTTTATTATTATCTGCAAATGCCCTGCCTTGATTGTTACATGAGTTTCTCTCATCCATGCAACGCCCGTTCATCCATCCCTGTGCCTACAGTATTTTAATCTTGTTGTTTACTATAATCACTACTGCTGTCTTTGTTACTCTCCTGCTGTCGTTATTTCACCACTCGCTACTTGCTATAAAACTGTTACTACTGATAAACTGTTGCGAGCAAGTCTGTTTCCAGGTGCAGCTGAATTGACAACTCCGCTGTTAAGGCTTACAAGTATTCTTTATCTCCCCTTGTGTCGAATCAATAAATTGGGTTTTACTTCCCTCGAAGACTGTTGCGATCCCCTATACTTGTGGGCCATCAAGACTATTTTCTGGCGCCGTTGCCGGGGAGCATAGCTTTATTTGCAAGTTCACTTGGTTTGATATTGTTCGCTGCAAATTTTCCATCATGGGTAAACCTCGCGATACTAAAGTCGCCATATTACCATCCACTACAAGAAAAGGTACAACTCTGAATACCTCTGCTGCTCTTGATTCACCATCTGTGATAGATAAACTTGTTTCACCACCACAAGCTTCACATGCTGGTATTTCTGCTAGATCTGAAAATTCCTCTCATAATTTTGATGATGCTTCTGCTGTGCTTGATAATGATGGTTCATTGGGATCTTTTCTAGATGCTACAATTGCTAGGTCTAGACAAATTGAAAGTACTTGAAACTCCTAATGAAAATGCTGCTACACTCGTTAATTCACACGAGTCTGTTGAATACTCTAGTGATGATCTTGATGAAGATTATGTTGAACTTGATGATGATTTTATTGATAAATGCAATGCTACTACTGATGCAAGAAAAATTAAAAAGTTGCTTGCACAACATACTGTTAGATATAAACTCGTCTCCGATCCTAAATTTGCCACATCTCCTATAAACATTAAGGATAAGTATTATGATTTTTCTCTTGATTTGTCTCATATATCTATTGTTGAGAAAACACCTTTTTGTGGTACTGAAAAAGAAAGTGCTGTAGAACACATGATTGAGCTGTCTACTCTGAGTAGCTTGTTTTCTGATGATGTTAAGAAGCGTACGTATTTAGTTGCTAAAATTTTCCCTTTCTCATTAAAGGATGATGCTAAAACTTGGTATAATAGTTTGCCACCTGATTCTATTAATAGTCCAAAAGAATTGCTTGATGTTTTCTTCCGGAAATACTTTCCTGCTAGTGCTCAACATATTGCTTTGCGGAGAATTGATAATTTTGATCAGGAAGATGGAGAGAAATTGCCTGAGGCTTGGGCGAGATTTTGCTCTCTTATTAGAGCTCGGCCTGAACATGATTTGGAAAAGCATGATTTACTTGATATATTTTATAGTGGACTAACCGTTGAGTCTAGGGCATACCTGGATAGTTGTGCTGGTTGTGTTTTCAGGAAAAGAACTCCAGACGACGCTGAAGAATTATTGGCGAGAATAGGCCGGAATCATGATGATTGGTCTACACCTGAACCAACCCCGACACCAATATTGATGAAGAGGGGTATGATTAAATTAAATGATGAAGATATGAGGGAAGCCAATAAATCTCTTAAAGAGAAGGGTATTAAATCCAAAGATGTGAAGAATTTACCTCCCATAGAAGATTTATGCAAGATCACTCCCCCTCCATCCATGATTGAGGTACACTCTCTTGAACGCTTTACTAGAGAAGATATTCCGTATTCAAAACCTCCTGCTCAATGCTTAGATGAGTTTGATAATTATATTGTTAAGCAAAATAATTTCAATATGAGAGTAGAGAATCATTTAATGGAAAATTCTCGAGCTATTGGTGAATTGCATGGTATTGTGGAGAGAACCTCCAATGATGTTAAGATGCTTGTTAAACATTTTCATATGGTTCAAACTCAAATTGATCAACTCACTAAAGTGCAAAATGACTTGTTAAAAGATAATTCTAAAGAAAAACATGCTTATGAAGTAACAACTAGAGGCGGTGTTTCTACCCAGGATCCTTTATATCCCGAAGGGCATCCCAAAAGAGTTGAACAAGATTCTCAACGAACCGAAACTAGTGCTCCTTCTAAGAAAAAGAAAAAGAAACATAAAACTGTTGTAGAATCCTTCGAGCTCGTTAATGATCCTAATAGTATTTCTATTTCGATGTCTGAAACTGAAAGTGGTAATGAACATGATAAAGATAATGATAAGAATGATGCTTCGATAAAGAAGAGGTTGAAGAAGAACCCGAAAAGCATGCTAAAAATAAAAAGTATACTAAAGAAGATTTTATTGCTAAGAAACATGGTAATGAAAGAGAACCTTGGGTCCAAAAGCAAATGCCTTTTCCTGCTAAGAAACTAAAATCAAAGGAAGAAGAACACTATAACAAAATATGTGATTGGATGAAACCTTTATTCCTGCAAATACCTTTGACTGATGCTATTAAATTGCCTCCTTATTCAAAGTATATAAAAGATATTGTCCCTAACAAAAGGAAAATTCCTAATGAGGAGATTTCCACTATGCTTGCTAATTACTCTTTCAATGGCAAAGTTCCAAAGAAACTTGGCGACCCAGGTATACCGACTATTCCTTGTTCTATTAAGAATAATTATGTTAGAACTGCTCTATGTTATTTGGGAGCGGGTGTTAGTGTTATGCCTTTGTCTCTTTATAAGAGACTTTATTTAGATAAGTTGATACCGACTGATATATCTTTGCAAATGACTGATAAATCTACTGCTATTCCTGTTGGTATATGTGAGGATGTTCCTGTTCAAGTTACTAATAACTGCTTGATATTAACTGATTTTGTTGTGTTGAAAATGCCTGAAGATGATAATATGTCTATTATTCTTGGGAGACCTTTTCTTAACACCGCAGGGGCTGTTATTGATTGCAATAAAGGAAGAGTTACTTTCAATGTCGATGATAAGGAGCATACCGTTTATTTTCCCAAGAGGATTGAGAAAGCATGTGGAGTTAATACAATTTCTAATGTGAGAACTATCAAAGTGGGAACTATTGATTGTCCAATATATGAGCCTAAAAAAGAATATCAAACTCTTGTGATTGGATCCATATCAATACAATTCAAGGTAACATGATTGATTTGAGGTTTATTTCTTCTTATGCTATGTAAAATTTATTTGGTGGCAAGACTTGATCAACCTTGTTAACAAATTCATTTTATATGCATAAGAAGAGCTAAACAACATCTCTTTCTTCCTCCACTTGTTTTACTTGCTGTAGCACTTTTGTTTTGCAAAGTTCTTTAGTTGATTAGAGATTTCAAAAATCTTTTTCTGCCCAGTAATAATAATTTTGACAACCAGAAATGTGCATTTTTCAAAGTTTTGAAAAATTCACAAAAATTATACCGTTGGTCTTATTTTTCGAAGAAGCACCTGGGGAAACCTGGGAATGACCAGTGGGGCACCCCAGGGTGGCACCCCACAGGCCGACGCGGCCTGGAAGGGGGGCGCGCCACCCTGTTGTGTGGGGCCCTCCTTGCCCCACCACTTCATCTCTTTCTCCCATTCTCCTCTCTCTCCCGAAAAAACTCGTACTCACTTTCTCTCAATCGCGTTTCTGCTCAAGAGCTCAAGATTTCTCGATCTCTTTGCTCAGCCCAGATTTCTGTCTGAAATTTGGCACATTTGCTCTCCGGTATGTGACTCCTCCGATTATCCAAATAGAATTTTGTTTGGTTGAGTATATCTTGAATATTTTGCTGCTGTAGGTAACATGTTTAGTGAGCTTGCATGCTTGTTATAAGTGGTAAAAACTAGTTTTAATGCATGTTTAGTACTCTAGCAAGTTTCCTATAGTAGTTTCCCTCAATTATATGTCACCAAATCAAATTTTATAATGTTTGTTGAAAAATTTAAGAAAATGGAGTGGAATAGGCACCAACTCAACCAATAAGAATTGGAGGTGCAACAAGTTATGAGAGTTAACCGCGAAGAGGGAGTATACCCCTCTTACTACCCGTGCGTTGATTTTATGAGGAGTGCAGGAATCTTGCAAGATGTTCAAAAACTGATTTCCAATGCAGGGTTGGAAAGTTTTGTTGTTGGTGAACCATACCAATATGCAAAATTGACCATGTCTGTGGTTCAGGATTTTGAATTCAATTGGTCCCAAACTAACCCCATGGTCCGATACAAAATTTATAATAAAACTGTCAACTTGCCATTCAATGATTTTTGTGCAGCAATTAGAGTGCCACAATGGGGATCATGCGAGAAGATAAGGGGACTTCCGCAGGAGCTCTTAAGTCTCTACAAGATGATTTGCCATGGAAGAAGCTTCTCAGAGGATAGTGGTAAAATCAGTAGTATTCAATTCCCAGCTATTCGATACTTTGTTTATTTCATCACCAAGTGCGTTCTTGCTAGAAAGAATGCAAGTAAGTTATCTATCAAGGATTTAGCTTTTCTAGCTGCTGCTTTACAAGGTGATAGGACTTTCAACTTGGGTGCTTTAATAGCCTATAGACTTGCTACTAACCGTGAGAAGGGCGGAATTTGTGGAGGTCTTATCGCCTCTCGTTTATTAGCTTTTCATGGTGTAGAACCTCACCATCTTGATATTCAGCTCCCCATAGAAAAACTTGACATAGTCTCCATGATTAAGCATGAATTTGTTTCTGATTTGTCTAACTTGAGTAACCTGTCTTACAAGATAACATTTTACAAGAAAACTTGGAGAACAACTAAGAAAACTGAAAAACTAGTAGGATTGCCTGCACCTATTCTATTTAACCTTGATTCCAGGAAGGATTGGTCAGTCACGGAAGGTGAACTGAATGCATACATAGAGGGAGATGGCCATCATGCAAGAGACGACACGGAGGAGGCCGAGGAACACCTCGACCCGTCATCCGATGCAGCAAGTTCTTCACATCAACATGTTGGGCACGAGGAGCCTTCACCCTTTTCTTCTGCACCGGGACCTTATTATGACTACGCCATGTATGATCCACCGGCGTGGAACCCTGACCCTCGTTGGGGTTGATCTCCACTTAGGCCAAAAGCCTAAGCTTGGGGGGAGGTATACCGGCACCACTCATTCTTTGCATATTATGGTTGCTGGATACTTGTATATACTTGTTTAATTTCTTGAAGTGGTTTTCTAATAAGAGGAACATGATATTTGGGGAAGTGCTGATTGAAAACAGATTCTGGACTGATACCAAAAAAATTCTCAAAAACTGCCAGAACGTTATTTTGCAAAGCCAATTTTTGTGCATGTTCCCTAGGTTATTATCTAACTTTCATTAGTTGAACACTTTTCGAGATGAGCAGCGGAAGAATTTCTTAAAAATCGATTACTGTACTGCTGTCAAGTTTGACGAATATCTGCTCCTTTGTGTTTATGTGACTCTTTTAGTTTTCACTAGGACAATTGCCCGTGCGTTGCATCGGGAAAACAAAACATGGAGATAGATGGTTCCATTTTTTCGGGCACAAGCATGGTGACTTAAAGTTTTTGAATACCCCATACTATATACAAGGATTTCTTATCACTCTTATTAACCCTGCGAGAACCAATACACATACTATATAGTGGAATTTTTATCCCTCATACTAACACTCTGAGAACCAACAAAACGTGTCCTTTCCGTTCTTTTTTACCCTTATCAACCAGAGAAGATGTACCCACAAATTATGAGTCTACCATTCATATTTTTGAAAACCGGGTTCCATGTAGCCCAAGCTCCAAAATGCCCCGCTCAAGAAAATAGTACTCTCTAAATCATATCAAAGCATTTTAGTTAATTTTTTCATACAAAATGGACAAGCTCCTACTCCTGCTTGGGCTTCCACAGTTCTGCTCATAGATTTTCCATGAGAGGCCTGCAAAATAATTACATTAGTTGCTTTGAACAAGCGACTAAAGTAAAGATTCAGTCAGCTCATCTTGAAGGACTTGCAGAAAAAACCAAGGATCCAAATCTTGACAACAATTTGCAGAAGGTTTCACAAACAAAGTTCAGAGTCATCCTAAATACCCATCAGCTACGGATGCAATGGTGTGTCAAGAACTTAAGTGGATTTCACATAAAGCATACGTAAATCCTTATGAATTTTTAGAGTTAAATGAGTGACCTCCAGCATCAGGTATACCTGAAACTTTGATAGAGTATATATTAGTTTCTCAAAGTCCAAGGAAAATTCATGTGCTAGCAATTACATCTTTAGTAACATGGTCAACTATGAAATTATGCAGGCCGTGGAGCACACAGGAAGTGCGTTGAAAATTTAGTTATCAAACATGGAATGTCAAACTGGAATATAACTATTTTGGAAATCCCAAAACATAATGCATAGTATAGCGTAATGTGAGCTACCTTCCAATTTTTCAATGCCAGATGAAGGAAAATAAAGGCGTCGAAGGACTCATATATGGTTAAGGTACAAAATGCATACCGGGTACCAGTGCCAGATAATGATATGTGAACCCATCCCACTGGCTTCGAAAAGTCGACCATTTTAATTTCCTGGAAGCATGGTAAATATAATGTTCCAGAGGAAGCAGAGGAAGTACAATAATGCAATCTTCCAAACATAAAACCAGCTAGTGGCATAGCAGACATGACACATTATACAAGATTCGGTGCTAGATGGATGTAACAGCAGTATAAACTTAGCAATACTATATCAAATAAGCAAAGCATACGAATTATGTCTGGCCAGGCCCCAATCCCACCCCTGGTTTCTGCACACTTCCTGATGCATATACAATGTTGGGCACGTACACGCTAACTTGACACAACCCCGATAGAATTCGGTCCAATCAGGCGCATCGCACCACAGATTATACATTATACGGCACATTATACTATCATTCTGAATTCCCACTGTCCATAATAGGCTACACTCTACCAGTTTGTGTATACTGTACATATCATCATTCTGAAAGAAAGAGCACGAGCAGGTAGTTCCTATCCAACGAGAGAGTGGTCGGAAAAAGTCAACTTCAGAAGCTCGAGATAGGAAAAGCGAGCATATGCACATACACTAAGGCAGGAGCTAATCGGTGGTGAGGGAGAGACTGATGAGTCGCGGAAGGTCTCAGAGTAGTAGCCGCCTTCCGGGTACGGCTTCATACTGGGATTACTGGGCCTATATTTAATTTGATTTAGTCCGACTTGCAGACATTATATCCACTATATCATAAGACAATAATTTATTAGATGACTTCTTTTTTATAGCAGTGGAATTCTTAAGAGTGAAATATTGATGCTGTACCACAAAGCATAGTGTTTTACATCATCGCTTTTCTTGCTGGGGACCTCCAGCTTACAAGAACTCTTCAAACTATGCAAAGAAAAAACCTGATAGAACATAAATGAAAAGAAAATGGAGCACATACTTCCGGAGACTCTACTCAAGATTAGACAAGCTCAGCTCGTTTTGACTATCTCTATAGTATAGCTTGTCCTTTTCAGCAGAGAAATTTGGGGCACATATCTTTGCCTTCACAGTTTTCAGCTTCTCCTTTTCAGCAGAGAAAAATTCACCGCACACTATCTCTATAGTATAGCTTGCAGAGAAAACCATAATCACTCTGAGAACACAGAGAGGAACTTCTGTGAACTCGCCGAGTTATTTTGCTAAAAACAATACATGGGAAACCCAAGAAAGTACATTACCGCGGAACTAACTTTTCCAGCCTTTATTTACACTGTCTTCCGGCAAGTTGCATATTACTTAAGCTATAACAAATCACAAATCTAAACAAAATTGTTTTAGAAAACTTGATGAAATTGAAGGTCATCAGAGCAAATATATATTTGCTCCTTTGATTGCATCTCAGTTTAATCCATCAGGCAAAATTCCAATGAAGTAGCACCCAAAACTTTCTAGTATTGGAGATTGAAGGAAAAAAGTTAATGTCACAATGTCAATTGAGGAGTACATGGCACTTGGTCACTGAAATTGGCTTTGAACATGTATAATCCTATCTTTTTTTGTTTGGCCTACCAGATAAAAAATATTTTACTCCTATTTGCCAGTGTTGTTATATAAATTATTTGTAAAACTGAAAGAAAATTGTAAAGAGGATTATTCATAATAGTTTGAACTATTGATCGATGAAGCACCACTCGCTCCGGATAAATTGTAATATTTTACTCGTATTTGCCGATGTAGAAACCTCGAGTGTCTACATAATAGTTTGAACTATTGAACGATGAAGCACCACTGCTCCAGATAAATTCATAATGGTGGTGTGGGAATGATCCAATTGGCAAGCGCTCCAGCTGAAACCTTACTATTCGCCGTCTAACACACTCAAACCGCCAGAAGCCCGTAACAGGCAGGCAAAAAATTATAAGCACGAACAGATTCTCCCAACTCCAACTAACATCAATCAAAGCGAACCTTGGTCTACAAAAGGAAACACTGCAAGCGAACCTGACCTGGAATGCCAGAAAGTTGAGCATGTGGTGACAGCACCAGCAGGAAAAGTGGCGCTCACAGTCATAGTCGTCGATGTGGACGGTGGACACGTCGCGGTGGCACAGAGAGCCGGCGTGCATCAACCTGTTGAACAAAGTACGACGATACAGGTAGCTTAATTGTTCACCGACAACAATAATGATATCTTGCTGTAGATCTATGGATAAAAGACACGAGAGAACTACAATCCCGCACTTCAAAAGCATATATTAATTGGATTAACCTACAGACTACCACACTATGGCTGTTCGGTAACATGCAGTTCTCCAGCTACCGATGGCCTCCACATTCATCTCACAACCCTCAAATGGCGAGTAAATTGTAAGCACAAGCAAATCTTGTCAGCTCCAGCCAACCCCACCAAGCGGGATTAGATTGCAGTATTGCACAAAATAGAGCATCATATAATTGAGAATCATATTACCTTAATCAAGCCGGATACTTCAGGTAGACATCATGAGATCTGATGGGCAGGCAAAATTAGAGAGGCCCACCTTCTGAAGTAACAACGCACCAATTTTGAGAATGCACTCATGTGTTAAATTGACAAGTATGATTAACATAGAATAATCACCTTGACCTGTTCATATAGCTCCTTTTCCTAAGCCGGCGCTGCATCCCATGGAGAAGACCAGCAAGCAGCTGCAGATGCTCGGGGAGAGGAGGCGGTCATCCAGGGGAACCGACAGTATGGGCGGAGCTATGGAGGCAGACATGTCGACCTATTGCGTTGCCCAGCTCCATGGTGACCCGTACGGGGGGAGGTGCAGGGGAGAGGAGATGGCCCTTCCAATCGCGGTTTGCCCTTCACACTTCCCGTCTCTCTCCCCGGGGCGGATCTGGCGGGTGTGTGTGGATCTGGTGGACGTGGACGTGGACGGACGAAGCATCATGGGCGGATCCGGTCTCAAGCTCTGCGATGAGACCCATGTCCATGGCCACCGCCGGCCAAGGAGGGCAGACGGAAAGGGAAGATAGAGATGAGGGGAAGCACGTCTTCTCTTGCAGGATCGATCCAGTGTGGCGGCGGGGCCTGGACCACGGCGATGACGGTGAGAGGATTTGGTCAAGGGCAGGTCGAGGTGTCGGTGCAGGAGGTCCCGAACTCGGTCGGGGTTTAGTTGGGCTTGGCCGGTTGGCCCAGTTAGCTACGCGTGCGGGGCGAGGGACCAAGGACGACGAACGGACGAAAGTGGGGAGAATAGGGAATACCTTCGTTCTTTTTAAGTAGTGTAGATTCTCTTGTTTTTGCTTTGTTTCTTTCCTAAAACACAAAAAGACAAAAAATATTTCTGTTGTTTCTCTTCACCACTTGTTTACTTTGGTTTCTTGCTCTTATTTTGCTTTGTTTGCTATCGTTGGTTCGCTATAAGAAAATCCAAAAAGATTTTGCTTTGTTTGCTTGTTTCCTTTTGTTCTTGTTTCTAATTCGAAAACACCAAAAATATTTGCTGTTCTTCTTTGGTTTTGTAAAGTTCATTATGGAGTTCAGTGGTCTTCGGTGGCGGGAGCTTGGTTTTCATTCCATATTATTCAAGCTACACAAGTGAAAGGCAATAATGACGATCTACGACAATTCGACTGTGGTGAGAGGCTGGTATGAACTCTATTTGTTTTCATTTTTGTACATATACTCATCCATGTGAGCATGCTTAGTTGGTTCATGTGAGGTATATGTCATTTAAGAAAGTCTAGTAGTTCATGATCCATCATGATTAGCTCCAATTTATTAATATGAGTAGCATATCATAAATATTTGCTTGCATTGCTTTATTCATAGATAGGTATGACATTGTGGTATCCTCCTCTGAATAATTCACTTGAATCAACTTGGCACATGCTCACGCATGCATATGACTGAACAAGAAGTCAATTAAGCCTCGATGATTTACTTTACCTCAGAGTTCTTGTATCACTTTTATGCCTCCGTTAATTTATTTTGTCACAAGCATGATTATGACAGTTACTGCTCTCTTGATTGTCGCTTCCCATTCCATTGCTAGCCTTCACTTGTACTGAGCGGGAACGCTGCTCGTGCTTCCAAACCCCTGAAAACCAAGTTATTCCAGAGTGTCCACCATAAATACCTATGCATGGCATTTCAAACCATTCCAAGTAAATTCTCATGTGCTACCTTTAAACCTTCAAAATACTTCTAATTTGTGTTGATGTTTTATAGCTCATGAGGAAATATGTGGTGTTTATCTTTCAATCTTGTCATTTACTCCTGACAGACTTTCATAATGGACTAGTGGCACATCCGCTTATCCAATAATTTTGCAAAAAGAGCTGGCAACGGGGTTCCCAGCCCCAATTAATCAACTTTGATTAATAATTCTCTTCACATGTTTTCCCTGATTTATCAGTAAGCAACTTAAATTGCAAATAGACACTCCTCCATGGTATGTGATTGATGGAAGGCACCCGAGGATTCGGTTAGCCATGGCTTGTGTAAGCAAAGGTTGGGGGGAGTGTCATCCATAATAAAACTAAAGTACGTGTGTAAACAAAAGAGAAGAGGGATGATTTACCTTGCTGGTAGAGATAACGTCCTTCATGGGAGCCGCTCTTGAAAGTCTCGGTTGACGAGGTAGTTAGAGTACCCACTATCATTCGTTGACAACAACAAACACCTCTCAAAATAATTTTACTCGTGTTTTACAAATGAAAAGCTCTAGCACATGTTAATCCCTGCTTCCTCTCGCGAAGGGTCAATCTTTTACTTTTACATTGAGTCTCCATCCTTTCTTTGAGCACTTTCTTGAGAGCACAACTGTCATTCTTAGTATAATATGCTTGTCCCAAAATGTGATTAACTGTGGTATAACTTTGATGCTTTTATCTTTGATAACCTCTACTTCCAGTCTTTCCATGAACCTCAAAGGTGCCCGAGCATTTATGTTTTGTTGTACAAATACGGGCAAGCGAGATACCCCTTTATCATATCCTTTTATGAACATTGCAATCCTGCTGATAGACATGATTCATGATGCTTATTGTTAATTTGTTGGTACCTTTCCCATGATTGACATAGCTGTTAGATGATTTTATTTGCATATATCTTATTATGAATTGCTTAAGTACTTGCCATATCATGAGAATATTTACATCATATGAACAAATGTGTTAGTGAAAGTTCTTTTATCGCACTCAGTTGTTAACTGAATTGCTTGAGGACAAGCAATAAGCTAAGCTTGGGGAGTTGATACGTCCAAAACGTATCTACTTTCCCGAACACTTTTGCTATTGTTTTGCCTCTAATTTGTGTATTTTGGATACAACTAACACGGACTAATGCTGTTTTCAGCAGAACTGCTCTCGGTGTCTCGTTTTTGTGCGTAAATTCAACTTTCAGGAAAATCCCCGGAATTTATGTCGAAGGTCTTATTTTTCCGGAAGAATTACGGAGCCGAAGGGCAAGCCGGGTGGAGGCCCGAGGCCCCCACACACCAGGCCGGCGCGGCCCGGGAGGGGCGCGCCGCCCTCACCGTGTGGCCCCCTCGGCCGGCCTCCGACGCCCTCCTCTGGACTACTTAACGCCTTCGACCTAAAAACGCACGGGGGGTTAGAAGAAATCAGAAAAACCATCCAGTACGCCGCCACCGTCGCGAAACTGTCTCGGGACCAGAAACTCCGTTCTGGCACTCCGCCGGGACGAGGAATTGGAGGAGATCATCGCCATCATCACCACCGACGCCTCTCCATCGACCAGCCATGTTTCCCCCATCCATGTGTGAGTAATTCCCCCGCTCGTAGGCCGAAGGGGATGGTAGGGATTGGATGAGATTGGTCATGTAATAGCATAAGATTGTTAGGGCATAGTGCCTAGTGTCCGTAATTGGTACTTTTATGATATTGTTGCAACTTGTTATGCTTAATGCTTGTCACTAGGGCCCGAGTGCCATGATCTCAGATCTGAACATGTTATCAATTCATGATGATATTCATTGCTTTATGATCTTACCTGCAAGTTGTATACACGTATTGTTGTCCGGAACCCGAGGCCCCAAAGTGACAAAAATTGGGACAACCGAAGGGGAAGGCAGTGATATGAGGATCACATGTGTTCACGAAGTGTTAATGCTTTGCTCCGGTGCTCTATTAAAAGGAGTACCTTCATTTCCAGTAGATTCCCTAGAGGCCCGGCTGCCACCGGCTGGTAGGACAAAAGATGTTGTGCAAGTTTCTCATTACGAGCACGTACGACTAAATATGGAACACATGCCTATTGATTGATTAGTACTTGGATACGTTTTTATTATTATCTGCAAATGCCCTGCCTTGATTGTTATATGAGTTTCTCTCATCCATGCAACGCCCGTTCATCCATCCCTGTGCCTACAATATTTTAATCCTCTTGTTTACTATAATCACTGCTGCTGTCTTTGTTACTCTACTGCTGTTATTTCACCACTGCTACTGCTATAAAACTGTTACTACTGATAAACTCTTGCGAGCAAGTCTGTTTCTAGGTGCAGCTGAATTGACAACTCCGCTGTTAAGGCTTACAAGTATTCTTTGTCTCCCCTTGTGTCAAATCAATAAATTGGGTTTTACTTCCCTCGAAGACTGTTGCGATCCCCTATACTTGTGGGTCATCAATGATCTTCTTCAGCTCGCCGGAGACGACTGCAAGGACCTCATCTCAGCTTCCCGGAAGATTTGCCACAACTTGCCAATCAAGAAAAGCCGAACTTGCGAAGTTCGCAAGCTTATCTAGAGAATCGATATTCTTCCGGAGCTGGTGGTGGATCTGCAGGCGTCGTCGGCCCGAGGTGCTGCTGCCATGTCCTTGGCTATGTGCCTAGCACATAACCCGGGTCTTGATATTGATAGGGTGACTTCCGGTGTTCCTCCGGATTCAGACGTCAATGCGCTACTGGATGCAGTTAGCGGCTATGATACCCGCATCGCCCAGAGGATTCATCATAACGACTTCTACGACAAGGTAGTTCTTCCAGCCGACGAGACTCTCGAAGCGGAGCTTCTGAAGAAACATGAGGCAGAGGCTCGACCTGCGGAATCCGGAAGCCAGTATACTGGACAAGCTCCAAGGACAAAGGTGGCGCCGCATCTCCGGCGGAAGACGATGAAGAGAGTGATGACGATGTCTCCTCTCCGGCCAAGGGCGAAGAAGAAACCGATCCGAAGGTTGATGACAAGGGCGAAGCTTCTCCGGCTAAGGAGAAGTAGAAAACTTATTCCTGCAGGAAGAAAACAATGCATCATTTTGGCCCCATAGAGGGTTTGTAATATAACTTAAATTCTTAAGTAATTAGGGACGAAACACTTATGCATGGGCGTAAAAAACTTATCCTGCTATCCGTTAAGATTATTTGCATGTTTCGTTTGTTGAAAGCAAGTGCTGGTTTTTATGTTTTCCAGCTTGCTCACTTGACCTTCCACGAGCCGGAAGACCTTTAGCCGGAAATGCTCGCCAGCGGCGATGAAGCCCAATGGCAATCCGTCAATAACCGCGGAAACAAGCCCCCAGCGGAGGTGCCGGAAGTCGCTACCAGGAATCCATGAGTTCGCAATAGAAAACATTTCCACCAGAAAACTTAAGCTTACGTCCTAAAGGACGGTTTTGAAAATCACAACTTTCATACACGCCTAGGCGGAAATATCCAACTCTGCGGTTTTAGTCGGAAAACATACACGATCTAAAAATGAACAAGTAAAGGAGGTAAAAGACTCAAAGAGTGAACCAGATGCTTTATTTCATTGATCATGTATAACTATTACAGAGTATGTAACTCGAAAAAATTGCTAAGTGTGGAAAGGACGTAGCTGTGCAATGTTCCAGAGACGTTCTGTTTCATCATATATGTCATCCGGATCCTCTCGCTTGCGTTTCCGGTACCAATTAGCAGGTCTATCCTTTAGCTCCCGGAAATCGACAAGGTAGTACGATCCGTTATGAAGCACTTTGCTGATGACAAAGGGTCCTTCCCAAGGAGATTGCAACTTGTGATCTTTCACCTGGCGAAGGCGGAGGACCAAGTCTCCGGCCATGAACGAGCGATTCCGAACCCGATGGCTATGATAGCGTTGGAGTTTCTGCTAGTAAATGGTGGAACGTTGGTCAGCTAGATTCCGAGCTTCTTCGATCAGGTCCACAGAAAGCTGTCGAGCCTCGTCAGCAGTTTCTTCATTGTAGGCGGAGACTCGCGGTGAATCGTGGATGATGTCGGAGGGAAGCACGGCTTCGGATCCGTATACCAGGAAAAACGGAGTAATTCCGGTTGACCTGTTAGGGGTAATTTGTAAACTCCACAGAACAGAGTCTAACTCACCAGCCCAAGCTCCAGCTGCACATCGCAGTGGTTCTTCAAGGCGTGGTTTAATTCCGGATAGTATGAGGCCGTTGGCTCTTTCGACCTGACCATTGGATTGTGGATGAGCCACAGATGCGAGGTCAAGCCGGATCCCTACGTCATTGCAGTAATCCTTCAATTCTCCTTGTGCGAAGTTCGTGCCATTGTCTGTGATTATGCTGTGTGGGATGCCGAATCTCGTCACGAGGCTGCAAACAAATTTTAGTGCCGTAGCACCGTCGGCTTTTCTCACTGGCTTTGCCTCGATCCACTTACTGAACTTGTAAACCGTGACCAGGAGGTACTGAAAACCGCCAGGAGATGATTTCTTTAACTTTCCAACCATATCAAGCCCCCAGACCGCGAACGGCCAGGTGATAGGGATGGTCTTCAGCTCTTGGGTTGGAGCATTTGGTTGAGTAGCATAGTACTGACAACCTCGGCAAGTTTTTACCAGTTTGTCAGCGTCTTCTTTAGCTGCGAGACAGTAAAATCCGAGCCGAAAAGCTTTTACAACGAGGGACCTGGGGGCGGCATGATGCCCGCAATCCCCTGCATGGTTCTCCCTGAGGATTCAATGCCGTCTTGATTGGAGACGCATTTGAGAAATACCCCGGTTGCGCTTCATTTGTAGAGCTGTCCATCAACGATTGTGTAGAATCGTGCTATTCTGATGATCTGTCGTGCGAGGACCTCGTCTTCTGGCAACTTCTGATCAATGAGGTAGTCCAGGAACGGCTGTGTCCAGGCCGGAATGATAGCCATCACTTCCCTAGCCGGAGATACTGCCATGTCCGGGTTTTCCGGGTTAGCGCCCTTTACCGAGGGTTTCCGTAAGTGCTCAAGGAAAATGCCAGGCGGAATTGGTTTCCTGCCGGATCCGAGCTTGGATAGCATATTTGCTGCTGTGTTATCGTCTCTCCTGACGTACTGGACTTCGTATCCGAGGAAGCATTTGGCGATCTCGTCAACTTCGTCTGTGTAAGCCGCCATGACGGAGTTTCTGGCGTTCTAGGTTCCGGCTACTTGTTGTGCCACCAGGTCGGAATCTCCGCAACATATGATGTGCTTGATCCCAATTTCCTTAGCGATGCGCAGACCGTGTAGTAGAGCCTCGTATTCTGCCATGTTGTTTGTAGCTTCGAAGTGGATCTGCAGAATGTCCTGCAGTTCTTCTCCGGTAGGGGACTTTAGAGTGACTCCGGCTCCTGAGCCTTGATGCTGCTTGGATCCATCGAAGTGCATGACCCATGTTTCAGGTTCCGGCTCTAGATTTGCATCCGGAGCTTCTGTCCAATCTGCGACGAAATCTGCCAAGATCTGAGACTTGATCGCAGTCCTGGCTTTGTAATTGATGTCGAAGGAAGATAATTCAATGCCCCATTTTGCTGTGCGTCCTATTGCGTCAGCGTTGTTAAGAATCGTCGACAGCGGAGCCTTGCTCACGACTGTTACTGGATGCTCTTGGAAGTAGTGTCTCAACTTCCTGCTACCTAGGAACACGCCATAGGCTAGCTTTTGAAAGTGAGGATATCTTTGTTTGGATTCCATCAGTACCTCGCTAATGTAATAGAATGGCCTTTGGACTCCATACGTGTGTCATTCCTTTCGCTCCACCACGATGACTAGGCTGATGACTTTGTTGGAAGCTGCCAGGTAAAGGAGCATAGGCTCTGACTCTTCTGGATCTACGAGGATAGGTGGGGAGGTGAGTATTTCCTTCAACCCCTGAAGTGCTGCATCTGCTGCGTCATCCCAGACAAATTTGTCTGTTTTCTTCAGCAGCTTGTACAGAGATAGCGCCTTCTCGCCAAGACGGCTAACAAACCTACTGATTGTTGCGACACAACTAGTTAGTCGTTGCACATCTTTGAGACAAGTTGACCTTTTGATGCACAAGATTGCCTTGATTTTCTCCGGGTTTACTTCAATGCCCCTGTGAGAGACGATGAAGCCAAGGAGTTTTCCGGCTGGAACGCCAAAGACGCACTTCAGCGGATTCAACATCATCTTGTACCGTCGGAGGTTCTCAAAGGTTTCTGTGAGGTCGCTGATCAAGTCGGATCCTTTCCGGGTCATGACCGCGATGTCGTCGACGTAAGCGTGTACTTTCCGGCCAATTTGGTCTTTCAAGCACCGCTGCATCGTACGTTGGTAGGTGGCACCTGCATTTTTCAAACCAAAAGGCATGGTGACATAGCAGTAAGTGCCGAACAGAGTGATGAACGAGGTCGCCTTTTGGTCGGACTTCTTCATCCGGATCTGGTGATACCCGGAATATGCGTCAAGAAAACACAGAAGTTCCACCCCTGCCGTCGAATCAATGACTTAGTCAATGCGTGGCAAGGGGAACGGATCCTTCGGACAATGCTTATTCAAGCCGGAGTAATCGATGCACATTCTTAGTATTTCAGAATTCTTTTTGGGTACACGGACTGGGTTTCGGACCCAATCAGTATGGATAACTTCTACTACAAAACCTGCCTCTAGTAACTTTGCTAGTTCCATTCCTATGGCGCGGCGCTTCTTATCTCCAAAGCGTCGCATAGCTTGCTTTACCGGTTTAGCCCCCGGATTTATGTTGAGGTAGTGCTCGGCGAGTTCCCTAGGTACTCCGGACATGTCAGAAGGCTGCCATGCGAAGATGTCCATGTTAGCGCGGAGGAACTCGACGAGCGCGTCTTCCTATTTGGGGTCCATGTTGGCTCCGACCGAGACCTGTTTAGTGGTATCTCCTTCCTTGAAGTCGATTTTCTTAGTCTCTATCGCGGCCTTGAACGATGTTTTCTGTTCGGAGATCTACTTCTTGGTGGTGTGCATGTCTTTTGGATCCACCGCGGCTCTGTAGCCTTGCAGCTCCTCTCCAGATATCACAGACTCTGCGAAGGCGGCTTCGCCTAACTCGCACTCGTGAGCCTTCTTGTAGTCTCCGGATGCGGTAATCATACCCTTGGGACCCGGAATCTTGAGCTTGTTGTAGATGTAGCACGCTCTCGCGTGAAACTTGTGGTAGGTGGGCCTTCCGAAGATGACGTGGTAGGAGCTCTTGAAGGGCACGACCTCAAACGTGAGCATCTCTTCGTGAAAATTATTGATATCGCCGAAGGCCACGGGAAGTCTGATGCTGCCAAGGGAATTTGCCTTTTTACCCGGAACCACACCATGAAATTCAGTGGTGCTGTGTTTGAGCTGTTCCTTGGTAAGGTTCATCCGCTCCAGAGTCTCCAGGTACATGATGTTCAAGCTGGCTCCGCCGTCCATGAGGCACTTGGAGAAGTCATAGCCGTCGATGCGGGGACTTACAACCAAGGCATAACACTCTTTCGGAATGATGGTAGGATGATCCTGCCTGTCAAACGTACACGAAGTTTCCGACCACTTGACATACTGTGGCACAGCCGGAACTGTGGCGTTCAGGATACGGAGAGCTGACTTACTGGCACGGACTGTTGGGGTTCCGAGGAAGGTGTGGTACGCGCCCACGCTCTTTTTGAAGAAGGGCTTGGGTTTAGCTGCGGATCCTTCCTTGGGATCCGGCGAAGCATCATCCTCATCCATCGCCTCGGAACTGTCTTCCTCCTTGTCCTTGTTCTTGCCCTTGCCTCCTTTGCCGCGTGGGAGGTGCTTGCGGGCTCGTTTGTATCCTGCTTCCGGGTTAGTTTTGAGATTGTTGACCCACTTGCAGTTACGATTGGTGTGATCGGACTTGCCGGTAGCCGGATCAATGTGGGCTAGGCAGGGCATGTCTCTGTATTCCTCATAAGTTTGGGGGGCCCGGGTTCCGGCAGCGGTGACCTCATCACCACGCTGCTGGATGATGCGTGTAGTTGACACGTCCGTTGGGAACCCCAAGAGGAAGGTGTGATGCGCACAGCGGCAAGTTTCCCTCAGTAAGAAACCAAGGTTTAATCGAACCAGTAGGAGCCAAGAAGCACGTTGAAGGTTGATGGCGGCGGGATGTAGTGCGGCGCAACACCAGAGATTCCGGCGCCAACGTGGAACCTGCACAACACAACCAAAGTACTTTGCCCCAACGAAACAGATGAGGTTGTCAATCTCACCGGCTTGCTGTAACAAAGGATTAACCGTATTGTGTGGAAGATGATTGTTTGCGAGAGAAAACAAGTAAAACAAGTATTGCAAGCAGATTTGTATTTCAGTATTAAAGAATGGACCGGGGTCCACAGTTCACTAGAGGTGTCTCTCCCATAAGATAAAAGCATGTTGGGTGAACAAATTACAGTCGGGCAATTGACAAATAGAGAGGGCATAACAATGCACATACATGACATGATAAGTATAGTGAGATTTAATTGGGCATTACGACAAAGTACATAGACCGCCATCCAACTGCATCTATGCCTAAAAAGTCCACCTTCGAGGTTATCATCCGAACCCCCTCCAGTATTAAGTTGCAAAGCAACAGTACAATTGCATTAAGTATGGTGCGTAATGTAATCAATAACTACATCCTCGAACATAGCATCAATGTTTTATCCCTAGTGGCAACAAGACATCCATAACCTTAGGGGTTTCTGTCACTCCCCGCATTCACGGAGACATGAACCCACTATCGAGCATAAATACTCCCTCTTGGAGTTAAAAGTAAAAACTTGGCCAGAGCCTCTACTAGAAACGGAGAGCATGCAAGATCATAAACAACACATGTATAATAACTTGATAATTAACATGACATAGTATTCTCTATCCATCGGATCCCGACAAACACAACATATAGAATTACAGATGATCTTGATCATGTTAGGCAGCTCACAAGATCCAACAATGAAGCACAATGAGGAGAAGACAACCATCTAGCTACTTCTATGGACCCATAGTCCAGGGGTGAACTACTCACTCATCACTCCGGAGGCGACCATGGCGGTGTAGAGTCCTCCGGGAGATGATTCCCCTCTCCGGCAGGGTGCCGGAGGCGATCTCCTGGATCCCCCGAGATGGGATCGGCGGCGGCGTCTCAGTAAGGTTTTCCGTATCGTGGCTCTCGGTCCTTGGGGGTTTCGTCACGGAGACTTTTTATAGGCGGAAGGGCAGGTCAAGAGGCGGCACGGGGGCCCCACACCACAGGGCCGCGCGGCCAAGGGGGGGGGCCGCGCCGCCCTATAGTGTGGCCCCTCCGTGGCCCCTCTTCGTCTCTCCTTCGGACTTCTGGAAGCTTCGTGAGAAAATAGGCCCCTGGGCTTTGATTTCGTCCAATTCCGAGAATATTTCGTTACTAGGATTTCTGAAACCAAAAACAGCGAGAAAACAAGAATCGGCACTTCGGCATCTTGTTAATAGGTTAGTTCCGGAAAATGCACGAATATGACATAAAGTGTGCATAAAACATGTAGGTATCATCAATAATATGGCATAGAACATAAGAAATTATCGATACGTCGGAGACGTATCAAGCATCCCCAAGCTTAGTTCTGCTCGTCCCGAGCAGGTAAAACGATAAAAAAGATAATTTCTGAAGTGATATGCCATCATAACCTTGATCATACTATTTGTAAACATATGTAGTGGATGCAGCGATCATAACAATGGTGATGACATGAGTAAACAGGTGAATCATAAAGCAAAGACTTTTCATGAATAGTACTTCAAGACAAGCATTAATAAGTCTTGCATAAGAGTTAACTCATAAAGCAATAAATCAAAGTAAAGGTATTGAAGCAACACAAAGGAAGATTAAGTTTCAGCGGTTGCTTTCAACTTGTAACATGTATATCTCATGGATAATTGTCAACATAGAGTAATATAACAAATACAATATGCAAATATGTAAGAATCAATGCACGGTTCACACAAGTGTTTGCTTCTTGAGGTGGAGAGAAATAGGTGAACTGACTCAACATAAAAGTAAAGAGAATGGTCCTTCAAAGAGGAAAGCATCGATTGCTATATTTGTGCTAGAGCTTTTATTTTGAAAACATGAAACAATTTTGTCAACGGTAGTAATAAAGCATATGAGTTATGTACATTATATCTTACAAGTTGCAAGTCTCATGCATAGTATACTAATAGTGCCCGCACCTTGTCCTAATTAACTTGGACTACCGGATCTTTGCAATGCACATGTTTTGACCAAGTGTCACAATGGGGTACCTCCATGCCGCCTGTACAAAGGTCTAAGGAGAAAGCTCGCATTTTGGATTTCTCGCTTTTGATTATTCTCAACTTAGACATCCATACCGGGACAACATGGACAACAGATAATGGACTCCTCTTTAATGCATAAGCATGTGGCAACAATTTTTATTCTCATATGAGATTGAGGATATATGTCCAAACTGAAACTTCCACCATGAATCATGGCTTTAGTTAGCGGCCCAAAGTTCTTCTCTAACAACATGCATGCTCCAACCATGAAGGTGGTAGATCTCTCTTGCTTCGGACAAGACGGACATGCATAGCAACTCACATGATATCCAACAAAGAATAGTTGATGGCGTCCCCGTAAACATGGTTATCGCTCAACAAGCAACTTAATAAAAGATAAAGTGCATAAGTACATATTCAATACCACAATAGTTTTTAAGCTATTTGTCCCATGAGCTATATATTGCAAAGGTGAATGATGGAATTTTAAAGGTAGCACTCAAGCAATTTACTTTGGAATGGCGGATAAATACCATGTAGTAGGTAGGTATGGTGGACACAAATGGCATAGTGGTTGGCTCAAGGATTTTGGATGCATGAGAAGTATTCCCTCTCGATACAAGGTTTAGGCTAGCAAGGTTGTTTGAAACAAACACAAGGATGAACGGTACAGCAAAACTCACATAAAAGACATATGGTAAACATTATAAGACTCCATACCGTCTTCCTTGTTGTTCAAAACTCAATACTAGATGTTATCTAGACTCTAGAGAAACCAAATATGCAAACCAAATTAACAAGCTCTAAGTATTTCTTCATTAATGGGTGCAAAGTATATGATGCAAGAGCTTAAACATGAGCACAACAATTGCCAAGTATCAAATTATCCAAGACATTTTAGAGTTACTACATGTAGCATTTTCCAATTCCAACCATATAACAATTTAACGAAGAAGAAACTTCGCCATGAATACTATGAGTAGAGCCTAAGGACATATTTGTCCATATGCAACAGCGGAGCGTGTCTCTCTCCCATAAAGTGAATGCTAGGATCCATATTATTCAAACAAAACAAAAACAAAAACAAACCGACGCTCCAAGCAAAGTACATAAGATGTGGCCGAATAAAAATATAGTTTCAGGGGAGGAACCCGATAATGTTGTTGATGAAGAAGGGGATGCCTTGGGCATCCCCAAGCTTAGACGCTTGAGTCTTCTTAATATATGCAGGGGTGAACCACCGGGGCATCCCCAAGCTTAGAGCTTTCACTCTCCTTGATCATATTGCATCATACTCCTCTCTTGATCCTTGAAAACTTCCTCCACACCAAACTCGAAACAACTCATTAGAGGGTTAGTGCATAATAAAAATTCACATGTTCAGAGGTGACACAATCATTCTTAACACTTCTGGACATTTCATAAAGCTACTGGACATTAATGGATCAAAGAAATTCATCCAACATAGCGAAAGAGGCAATGCGAAATAAAAGACAGAATCTGTCAAAACAGAACAGTCCGTAAAGATGGATTTTATTAGGCCACCAGACTTGCTCAAATGAAAATTCTCAAATTGAATGAAAGTTGCGTACATATCTGATGATCATGCACGTAAATTGGCTTAATTTTCTGAGCTACCTACAGGGAGGTAGACCCAGATTCGTGACAGCAAAAAAATCTGGAACTGCGCAGTAATCCAAATCTAGTACTTACTTTTCTATCAAAGACTTTACTTGGCACAACAAAACTCAAAACTAAGATAAGGAGAGGTTGCTACAGTAGTAAACAACTTCCAAGACACAAATATAAAACAAAGTACTGTAGCAAAATAACACATGGGTTATCTCCCAAGAAGTTCTTTCTTTATAGCCGTTAAGATGGGCTCAGCAGTTTTAATGATGCTCACATGAAAAATAGAGTATGAAGCAAAAGAGAGCATCAAGAAGCAAATTCAAAACAAATTTAAGTCTAACATGCTTCCTATGCATAGGAATCTTGTAAATAAACAAGTTCATGAAGAGCAAAGTAACAAGCATAGGAAGATAAAACAAGTGTAGCTTCAAAAATTTCAGCACATAGAGAGGCATTTTAGTAACATGAAAATTTCTACAACCATATTTTCCTCTCTCAT
The DNA here is from genome assembly GCF_022539505.1 of Lolium rigidum. NCBI lineage: Eukaryota > Viridiplantae > Streptophyta > Magnoliopsida > Poales > Poaceae > Lolium > Lolium rigidum. Next base: position 129,430,846 of record NC_061508.1, read on the forward strand.
AATAACTTTCAGTAGCATCATGAGCAAACTCAACAATATAACTATCACATAAAGCATTCTTATCATGAGTCTCATGCATAAAATTATTACTCTCCACATAAGCATAATCAATTTTATTAGTTGTAGTGGGAGCAAATTCAACAAAGTGGCTATCATCATATATAGGAGGCATATTGTAATCATAAAAGAAAATTTTCTCCTCAATGCTTGGGGGACTAAAAAGATCATGCTCATCAGAGCCAGCTTCCCCAAGCTTAGAATTTTCCATAGCATTAGCAACAATGGTGTTCAAAGCATCCATAGTAATAACATTCCCATTAACATGCATATAAAGTTCCATGGGTTTTTTAATTCTCTCTTCAAACACATCATGTCCTAATTCAAGATAAAGTTCATAAAGATCTCTCATATTTTTGTTGTTTTCCATTATGCTTAACTAGTGAAATAAAAACATGCATGATATTAAGTAAAGTAAAACAAGTAACTAATTTTTTTGTGTTTTTGATATAGCAAACAAGATAGCAAATAAAGTAAAGCTAGCAACTAATTTTTTTGTGTTTTGATATAATGCAGCAAACAAAGTAGTAAATAAAATAAAGCAAGACAAAAACAAAGTAAAGAGATTGAGAAGTGGAGACTCCCCTTGCAGCGTGTCTTGATCTCCCCGGCAACGGCGCCGGAAATTTGCTTGATGCGTGTAGTTGACACGTCCGTTGGGAACCCCAAGAGGAAGGTGTGATGCGCACAGCGGCAAGTTTCCCTCGCAAGAAACCAAGGTTTAATCGAACCAGTAGGAGCCAAGAAGCACGTTGAAGGTTGATGGCGGCGGGATGTAGTGCGGCGCAACACCAGAGATTCCGCGCCAACGTGGAACCTGCACAACACAACCAAAGTACTTTGCCCCAACGAAACAGTGAGGTTGTCAATCTCACCGGCTTGCTGTAACAAAGGATTAACCGTATTGTGTGGAAGATGATTGTTTGCGAGAGAAAACGAGTAAAACAAGTATTGCAGCAGATTTGTATTTCAGTATTAAAGAATGGACCGGGGTCCACAGTTCACTAGAGGTGTCTCTCCCATAAGATAAAAGCATGTTGGGTGAACAAATTACGAGTCGGGCAATTGACAAATAGAGAGGGCATAACAATGCACATACATGACATGATAAGTATAGTGAGATTTAATTGGGCATTACGACAAAGTACATAGACCGCCATCCAACCGCATCTATGCCTAAAAAGTCCACCTTCGAGGTTATCATCCGAACCCCTCCAGTATTAAGTTGCAAAGCAACGGACAATTGCATTAAGTATGGTGCGTAATGTAATCAATAACTACATCCTCGAACATAGCATCAATGTTTTATCCCTAGTGGCAACAAGCACATCCATAACCTTAGGGGTTTCCGTCACTCCCTGCATTCACGGAGACATGAACCCACTATCGAGCATAAATACTCCCTCTTGGAGTTAAAAGTAAAAACTTGGCCGCAGCCTCTACTAGAAACGGAGAGCATGCAAGATCATAAACAACACATGTATAATAACTTGATAATTAACATGACATAGTATTCTCTATCCATCGGATCCCGACAAACACAACATATAGAATTACGAGATAGATGATCTTGATCATGTTAGGCAGCTCACAAGATCCAACAATGAAGCACAATGAGGAGAAGACAACCATCTAGCTACTGCTATGGACCCATAGTCCAGGGGTGAACTACTCACTCATCACTCCGGAGGCGACCATGGCGGTGTAGAGTCCTCCGGGAGATGATTCCCCTCTCCGGCGAGGTGCCGGAGGCGATCTCCTGGATCCCCCGAGATGGGATCGGCGGCGGCGGCGTCTCAGTAAGGTTTTCCGTATCGTGGCTCTCGGTGCTGGGGGGTTCGTCACGGAGACTTTTTATAGGCGGAAGGGCAGGTCAAGAGGCGGCACGGGGCCCCACACCACAGGGCCGCGCGGCCAAGGGGGGGGGCCGCGCCGCCCTATAGTGTGGCCCCTCCGTGGCCCCTCTTCGTCTCTCCTTCGGACTTCTGGAAGCTTCATGAGAAAATAGGCCCCTGGGCTTTGATTTCGTCCAATTCCGAGAATATTTCGTTACTAGGATTTACTGAAACCAAAAACAGCGAGAAAACAGCAACCGGCACTTCGGCATCTTGTTAATAGGTTAGTTCCAGAAAATGCACGAATATGACATAAAGTGTGCATAAAACATGTAGGTATCATCAATAATATGGCATAGAACATAAGAAATTATCGATACGTCGGAGACGTATCACTGGACCCTGCCGGCTCCGCCTCCACGACCGCGGCCTCTTACACCTCCTTGACCTCCGCGCTGGAAAGCCATGGCGACCATGTCGGATCCGCCACTTCTCTGGTCATCGGGGGGATTTTTCCGCTTGCTGCCACTGCTGTTACCGTTATCACGGTTCTTCTTTTGCTGATGCAGGGGAATTGCTGTAGCTGCGAGATCTCTGCCTGCATCGTCATTGGCGGTAGTGTGATCGCTGGCGATGGTGATCATGTCATCCAAAGTCAGTTTGTTTGCATTGACCAAGCAAGTGAGCTTGTGCCGCAGCAGTCCTCCCCTCTGCAATCCACCTATAAAGGCGTGCATAGCTATGCGATTATCAACGTTCTCGCACTCGTTCCTGGTTGCTAACCATCGGGTGAGGAAGCTCCTTGATGTTTCACCCTTCTTCTGGATACATTCCTGTAGGTCGCTTGTCGTGGCAAGTCTCTTGTAGGTGCCCCTGAAGTGCTTCTCGAAGGCGTTCTTCAGGTCGAACCAGCAAAAGATGGAGTTCTTATCAAGGTCGCTGAGCCAGATCCGGGCTGGACCTACAAGGTACAGCTGAAGCATGTGGCAGCCGATGTTAGGGATTCCTCCGGCGAAGGTTACTGCATTGTAGTAGTCCTCGATCCAGGTATCCGGCCTTTCGGTGCCATCATAATGCTTCAGGTTTCCGGGTAGCTTGAGGTTCATCCTTGGCTTTGGTTCCTCTCGAATCATCCTGCCAAAGCACTTTGGGCCGATGTAGTCAGATCTGTATTCATTGAGACGTTCCCGCGCGCCACGCGAGCCATTGCGGGGAGATTTTGAGCGTGGGCGAGATCTCCGGCCACCGCCTCCGCATCCACCTCCGCCTCCACCGCTAGGTGGTAGGGAGGGAGACCTGCGAGGGGGCCGATGCGACCTCTTGCTTCCGCCTTCTGATTCTCCTCGCCCCTCACGATGCTGACTCCGGCATCGGTGGCTGCCTTCACCATGGTGCTGGCTGCCTTCGTCGTTCCGGCTTCTGCGAGGCTCCGGGTCGCGCTCCTCGTGTCGGCTCCGACGGGGTTCCGGCGTGCGCTCTCTGTTCTTGTTCCTCTGAGGGAACACGTTGTCGCGGATGTTTATTCCACCAGGCCCATGGGGTCTGGCGTTTCCGGCTGGACTACGGCGGCGAGGAGCTGGAGGACGCGGGTATCCGGTGCGCGATTCATCATCGCGGTGCTTGCTTCTGGAGGCATCCTTTTGCGCAGTGGAAACGCATAACTCCTGATTAGATTCCAACTTGCGTGAAGTGTCTGCCTTGCTCTGTTGCTGCACCGCTGAAGCGACGAGCGTGCGGAGGTGGTTGATGTCGATTTCCTCATTCTTCTTGTTTAGAAGTTCCGCAGCCTTCTGCATGTTCTCCTTCGGAGTTGTGAGCGGCTGCAGGTTGGAGGGGGTTGCGAAGGTGATCTTGCGGGGGCCAATGGCTTCCCGCCGGATCCTATCAGCTTCCTTTATTTTGGCCTCCCAATGTTCTCGGAGTTTTTTGGCCTTCTGCAAGGAGTCAACGGCTTCACGTTCTCTTTTGAGAAAGTTATCCATTACTTCTTGAGCTTCTTGCCTTTCCTCCAGCATCGCAGCTGCGGTGGTGGAGATTTTCTTGGCGGTAGCCAGCATCTCCCTTCTTGTTGCTTCGAGAGCTACAGGATCTGCGGCTTCCTCCGGAGTTATAGGCTTGTTCAGGACTTTTGTGTGAACTAGGGCTCCTATGCCCGCTTTCTCCACGAGCTCTTCCGGGGTCAGGTAATCCTTGTCCCCGGAAAAGTTGTCTTCTCCGGATTCCGACGCAGCGCGGCGATGAGGTCGCGATGGCGGAGTATCCGAATTGGACACTATCGGGAGGGTTGCTGCAGCGGGAGCTTCTTCGTCAGCGTCTTCGCCTAACCCAGTTATGGTCGCTAGGACCTGCTAAGGTGGGGTGGAATCCGCCTCAGCTTCCTTGTCGCCTTCTAGCTCCTTCAAAGCTTGGTCAAATTCCTCCATGTTCATGGATGGAGTATAGTCGGAAGTCGGGCTGAGGTTGCCCAGGATTGATTCTTCTACATCTCCGGCCTCCTCTTGCTGATCCAGTGCGCTGCAATCTCCGACAGCCTCCTGCTGTTCCGGGGCGTCGCCGGTTCCGGCAGCCTCAACCTGTATGGGTCCTGCGTCCTCCGGAGGAGGAGCGGTTCCAGCGGTATGTGCGAGGAAGTGCACGAAGTGACACCTTTGCTTCTCTAACACCTGGGAGACCCAAGCGGAATCTTCCTTAGGAAGTTCCAGCATCTCAGATCGGATCTTCGCGACTGCGTCCTGCTCAGCGGCGGTCGCGTCAGCGTTACTTACCAGGGCGTTTCCATCGGAATCGATGGTTTCGCCGATGAAGACGTGTATGCCGCCAATCGGGACGATGGAGAGCTTGATGGGGTTGGTCCTAGCCGGAATCCAGCATTCGTCCTGGGGGACGATCGGAAAGTTCCCGGCGTAAAGGACACGCCCCACAGCGATGGATTCGTCGTAGCTTCCCATGGCGGAACCATCCCGGTTCCGGCCTACAGAAGCCGCTGGCCACACGGTGGGCGCCAACTGTCGTTGCCTATTCGACGGTACTCCAGAGGAGGGATCATCATGGAGGGGAGAAGAAGTAGGGGTCATAGGGCGGAGAGTCCTCGGGATGGTGGTACGCGATTTACCCAGCTTCGGAACACCTGCTCGAAGACAGGGCCTACTGCTGCTTGTCTGGTATTATCTGGGCGCTTTCACGATGTTACAATGAGTTGTGGTTGTGCCTCTAGGGCTCCCGGGATCCGGCTTATAAAGGCGCACGGATCTAGTGTTTACATGGAGAGTCCTAGCCGGAATACAAGTTGCCTAACTACGGTACAATATCTTGCCGTGTATGTCAAGGATCCGCCTTCCATCTATGTATTGCTGGATCCGGATACTTCATGGGCCTCTACGGATCCGGCCTCCTTTGTAGGTCGGTTGGGATCCGGCTCCTCGTTCCTGGGCTGGACTTCATCCTTCAGGATCTACAGGAACTGGGCCGCCCGATGGGCCACATGCCTCATCACCATCTGTGGGCCACCCAGGCTTGCCGGATCTAAGCCATGCCGTTGATATACCCATAAAGTATACCCACAACACTAAGGCTAGGTCTTTTTCTAGTAGTGGCGCATGCGGGTATTGCGCGATGCACGAGAGGCGAGCGATCTCCTTGATGCGAACCATGATAAAGTGAACTGCGTGTGTATCGTAATAGTGAGGTGTGCAAACATTACGGCGGCGAGGGGTTTTCGGTAGCCTGGCCGAGTAAGCCAACTAATCGGCAACGCGTGGTATACCGGAGAAAAGCATAGAGGCTTAAAAACTCGCCGCAAAATGTTCACACACGATAACGTTAGTCAAAGTTGTGTGCTAGTCATAGTTGTGTGCGATGAAAGTCCTATACGCTGACCCTTATTTCTAAAGGTCCAAAATAATTTTCTTGTGCTTTATACCTTCGTATAAGTCTGTCTAAAGACCAAGCACATGATTCGTTTTTTATGGCGTCAATCTTATTCTGGCAAAACCTATACACCGACCAGGTCGGTGGCTACCGGCCACCGCACACCCCCTGGTCGGGTATGGGCCAGGCCCATTTGGGTCTGTTTAGTCTGTGTAGTTCGTTTTTCCTTTATCTTTTATCTTTTTTCTTTTCTGGTATCTTTTTCTGTTTTCTTTTCTTTTTTCTGTTTTCGGTTTTGTTTATATTTTTTCAGATTTGAAAATTTTAATTTTTAAAAATTATTCAAATTGAGAAAATGTTTAAATTCAAAACCGTTCAAATCTGAAAATCGTTCAAATTTGAAAATCGTTCAAATTTGAGAACCGTTCAAATATGAATTTTGTTCAAATTCAAAATTGTTAAAATTTTAAAATGTTCAAATTTAAAATTTGTTCGACTTTAAAAATGTTCAAATATAAAATTTGTTCAAATTTAAAATTTGTTCACATCGAAAATTGTTCAAAGTAGAAAATTATTCAAATTAAAAAATTAAAAATTGTTCAGATCCGTATATGGGCCTGGCCCAGAAGGCAGTTGGGGTGTGCGGTGCCCCGTTTGCCACCGACCTGCTCGGTAGCGAGCAGCCCCCCTTATTCTCACCATACACGGAGACGGTTTTCCGTGTGCCACGGAGAACCTTAATAGGCCCGATCTTTACGAGTGGCTAATCCTCGCTGATGCACATAACTCATCGGGTAGCATGTTATATCTGTATGATACGCTTTTTTCCTTTCCTGGTGTATGCTTTTGTGTTTGCAGAGTTTCTTCCATGATCAGCACATCAGACGAGTGACATTGGCCGGATTTTTTTTTGATAAAGGGATTATATTAATATTAAAAGATACCAATTACACTCAGCCTCTGCAACAACGCACCACCCTAATGGCACTACGGATGCACACAGTCAAAAAAGGAAAAATAAAACTAAGAAACAAAAGTCCCGCTACAGTATCTCGGGTCTAGCAACAGCAATACATCCACCGCCAAGACAACACCTGAAATACAGACTCTCCAAAAATGACGCTACCAAGAAGGGGCAGTGCTCTAACACCGTCGTCGCCCGATCAAAGATCTTAGGTTTTCACCCTGAAGATAGTCCCCGCTCTCAAAACAATACCTCTAACAAGGTCATTGCGAGGCACAACCAGTTAAGGGCAGACCTTGGGTTTTCACCCTGAAAGGTAGGACTCTGAACTTCACCTGTGTTGTCGCCCCCACTTTCATACCGCTGCGTGAAGCCCGGAACACCAAGCAAGTCCCTCAACAGCGCGGAGACTTGAACCTCCCTTAGCTAGTCCTCCCCTCCGGCCTTCATGAAATTCTCTTCTACCGACTTTCATCATGGATCCACAGTCACTTGATGTCAACACGGAAAAAGAGCTTCGCGCCGCTCCCTCCAGAACCAATCGGTCGGAATAAAAGTATGGGTGCGCACGACCGAATACCACTGATCCAGTAAACTCCAGGCAAAAGCACTGTTACATTCGCCGGCGGAGCCTTCTGGAACTCAACACTCTGGCCAGATCACGAGTCCAGGCCTCCGGTAGGTCCTCCTCTTCACGCAAGAGAGGCCCTAGGACCGCCGCCTTTATTCAGGTCGGACCCCCACGTCGGCGACCACCCTGGGCTGGCCACTCGAACCCTCCACCGGCGACACCATCGCCGGCTTCCAAGCTACTCCATCTCGCCGCCGGAATGCGGTAATAGATCAATAGATCCACCACCACCAACCGCAGGACGATCCTCTCCGGCGAAGAAGAGGGTCACCTCCACCGTCGAACCCAAGGCTGCTGCCCCGGGCGTCCTCGTACCGCGGGAGAAGCCCAAGATCATCGCCCCTCACCGGCGAGAGGCGGAGGGAAAGGCGCTTTCCGCCTCCTCCAGCCACCACCGCCGGCATGCCGCCGATGGGAGGCGGGGAGGCCGCAGCTGGATCGTCCCCGGGAGGGCCGCCGCCGCCCCAGGAGGTGGAAGGGCCGCCGCGTGAGAGACTCCTTGGCCGCCGTTCCCGACGCGTCACGAGGGAAGGCCCCCGCCGCCGCCACGCCCCGAGATCTTTGCCCTGGCGACGCTTCCAGCGGCAGCGGAGGGAGGGTTGGGAGGCGGGGTGCGGTAGGCTAGGGTTGGGGTTGGGAGGGTGAACTAAAGAAATATGAATTGCGTGAAACCTCTGTCAGCTCATGACGGGGTGGAGTACATAACCTAAAAAAAGCATCCCTCTTCTAAAAAAGGTGATGCCTAGTAAAAAAGCACTATTGTACATCAACATGTTAAAAATATTAGAGCATCTCCAGCCGCTTCCTTCAAAGTATCCCCAAACGATGCACGAGCGAGTGTTTGGGGGACGCGTTTTATTCCTTCCGCGTTTAGGGACGTCGCTCCCCGGCCTCATCTCCCAAATGCGGCCCCCAAACTTGTTTTTACGTTAAACTACTTTTTTGAATTTGTTTGCATTTTCATTTCAATAGAGAGGAGGAATGTTACACAAACTAATACAAAATTGGGAACATGGTTTTACACAAACTAATACATAGTTTGAAACATGATTTACACAAACTAATACATTGTTAAAATATTGCAAAATGAGAAACCTAACAATAGTTGTTGGCCTCGCAGATTTCATATGTTCGCTGCCAAGAAAGAACACTCTCAAGCACTCTGAGTTACCCAAACTAGAAAATCCAACTGGTAATGATAGTCATGTTGGTCTTATGCATGGAGAACATACATAAACCTCCGTGATCATTTTCGCTGCGAAGAAAGAACACTCGGGGTGTTCAATCGTTGTCCTCTTCGTCGTCGCCGTGGTAGTATCGGTGGCAGGACGTGTCGTCGAACAACTTCACGTTCATCTCCTCGTAGCCTTGGTAGGAGAATGTGAGGACGCATCCGTCTTGGAGTTCGTGGAAGCGCGTGAACTTCTCCCAGCTAGTGTGGAGGTACATCTGCCGCGTCCATCGAAGAGCACGTCCACCGGCCACAGTCAGCCAGCCTCCCGTAGCTGCAGCGCGGCCGGCTCGTTGCCGGCGACGAACCCGACGAACTTGTCTGGCAGCCTTAGGATGCAGAGTGGGTCGCCATTGAGGACAATGATGAACTCGAACTCCCACTCCCCCTTGGAAGACGATGACATCGCAGGTGACGGCGACCGTGCAGGCCTTGCTGCTCCAGCACGGCCACGTTCGGGATCGCGGCCTCGGCCTTGGCCTCGGTCTCTATCAGCCATGGAATGGCCCTCGACTCTTGAGATGGTGGCGGCTAGGGTTGGGGATAGAGGCATGATGCGTGTAGTTGACACGTCCGTTGGGAACCCCAAGAGGAAGGTGTGATGCGCACAGCGGCAAGTTTCCCTCAGTAAGAAACCAAGGTTTAATCGAACCAGTAGGAGTCAAGAAGCACGTTGAAGGTTGATGGCGGCGGGATGTAGTGCGGCGCAACACCAGAGATTCCGGCGCCAACGTGGAACCTGCACAACACAACCAAAGTACTTTGCCCCAACGAAACAGTGAGGTTGTCAATCCCACCGGCTTGCTGTAACAAAGGCTTAACCGTATTGTGTGGAAGATGATTGTTTGCGAGAGAAAACGGTAAAACAAGTATTGCGGCAGATTTGTATTTCGGTATTAAAAGAATGGACCGGGGTCCACAGTTCACTAGAGGTGTCTCTCCCATAAGATAAAAGCATGTTGGGTGAACAAATTACGGTCGGGCAATTGACAAATAGAGAGGGCATAACAATGCACATACATGTCATGATAAGTATAGTGAGATTTAATTGGGCATTACGACAAAGTACATAGACCGCCATCCAACTGCATCTATGCCTAAAAAGTCCACCTTCGAGGTTATCGTCCGAACCCCTTCCAGGTATTAAGTTGCAAAGCAACGGACAATTGCATTAAGTATGGTGCGTAATGTAATCAACAACTACATCCTCGGACATAGCGCCAATGTTTTATCCCTAGTGGCAACGAGCACAACACAACCTTAGAACTTTCTCGTCATCTGTCCCAGGTGTCAATGCGGGCATGAACCCACTATCGAGCATAAATACTCCCTCTTGGAGTTAAAAGCAAAAACTTGGCCGAGCCTCTACTAGTAACGGAGAGCATGCAAGATCATAAACAACACATATGTAATAACTTGATAATTAACATAACATGGTATTCTCTATCCATCGGATCCCGACAAACACAACATAGAGTATTACGGATAGATGATCTTGATCATGTTAGGCAGCTCACAAGATCCAACAATGAAGCACAATGAGGAGAAGACAACCATCTAGCTACTGCTATGGACCCATAGTCCTGGGGTGAACTACTCACTCATCACTCCGGAGGCGACCATGGCGGTGTAGAGTCCTCCGGGAGATGAATCCCCTCTCCGGCGGGGTGCCGGAGGAGATCTCCGGAATCCCCCGAGATGGGATCGGCGGCGGCGGCGTCTCGGTAAGGTTTTCCGTATCGTGGTTTTTCGCCTCGGGGTTTCGCGACGGAGGCTTTAAGTAGGCGGAAGGGCGAGTCGGGGGCTAACGAGGGGCCCACACCACGGGCGGCGCGGGCCCCCTTGGCCGCGCCGCCATGTGGTGTCGCCGCCTCGTGGCCCCACTTCGTATGCTCTTCGGTCTTCCGGAAGGTTCGTGGCAAAATAGGCCCCTGGGTCTTCGTTTCGTCCAATTCCGAGAATATTTCGTTACTAGGATTTCGAAACCAAAAACGAGCGAGAAAACGAGAACCGGCACTTCGGCATCTTGTTAATAGGTTAGTTCCGGAAAATGCACGAATATGACATAAAGTGTGCATAAAACATGTAGGTATCATCAATAATATGGCATAGAACATAAGAAATTATCGATACGTCGGAGACGTATCAAGCATCCCCAAGCTTAGTTCTGCTCGTCCCGAGCGAGGTAAAACGATAACAAAGATAATTTCTGAAGTGATATGCCATCATAACCTTGATCATACTATTTGTAAACATATGTAGTGAATGCAGCGATCAAAACAATGGTAATGACATGAGTAAACAAGTGAATCATAAAGCAAAGACTTTTCATGAATAATACTTCAAGACAAGCATCAATAAGTCTTGCATAAGAGTTAACTCATAAAGCAATAAATCAAAGTAAAGGTATTGAAGCAACACAAAGGAAGATTAAGTTTCAGCGGTTGCTTTCAACTTGTAACATGTATATCTCATGGATAATTGTCAACATAGAGTAATATAACAAGTGCAATATGAAAGTATGTAGGAATCAATGCACGGTTCACACAAGTGTTTGCTTCTTGAGGTGGAGAGAGATAG
>NC_061508.1:129442110-129478763 GCF_022539505.1 Lolium rigidum
AACAATCCAATGTTAAAAAGAATGAGAATGTGCTGGGCCTACTGGATCAAGAAGGATTCAGTACCCATCGAATGAAATACTTGGTCTATTGAGCCAGAATGAATAAATAAATATAAACTATCCGTGTTTTTCCAGCAAAAAAAACTAACAGCCATGATTTTAATTTAAATCTGAACTAAAATCGCGACAAGAGTTATGTAATAGAGGGAGTATATTATTATATAGTACTACCTCTGTAAATAAAAATCACATTTTGTCTAAATTTACATGTATCTAGACATTTTTAGTACTTTCTCCGTAAAAAATGTCGGAGATTTATCTAAACTCCGTATATGTCCGTAAACTAATGATGGTCTAGATACATCTAAATTTAGATAAATTTGCAGACCTCTTATAGATAAATGTAGTATATAAATACATCTGAACTTAGACAAATCTCTGATATCTTTTTATGCACGGAAGGAATACTACTACTACACCATCGTGGATTTATGTTAAAATATAAAGTAATATAGAAAACGTAGGCCATGATAAAACAAAAGATGTTCTCAGAAAGAGGGCATTTTTTAAGGATCTGATTGAGCCGCTCTTACAAGTTGACCAACATAACTGACTAACTGAGGTCACTTATCGCATAATCCCATGTGCGTGGCATGTTGGGCAAAACTGCAAAGACAATTATACTACTGTTTTTTTTTTGCGGGTAAATTATACTACTATTAAGCTCCCGTTATTTAGGCACATAAGCAACGTGTCCATCCGGGCAACGCGTACGGTCACTGATTTGCGATCACTGATCAGGACTGTTGAGTTGGTGTTGGTTCGACGACCTTTGACGGAGGAGTGTAGTACAGTATAAATGATTCAACTTCTATCATGTTAATTCGTATCCGTCCTTTTGGCTCACCTAAAGGCATGGACGGCCAAAAGCCAAGCGTGACTGCTTCCAGTTTCAGCCCATGAGAAACCTTATCTGCTTCTATAAGCTATACGTGCGCGCGCGTGTAGCGATCGGGCAAGGGTGATGTGCGTCTCTGTCCGAAAGTCGCTTATCTGCGACTCCGAAAATGTTAAACATTGGAATGAGAAACCTACTACGGAGTACTACGCATCAAAACATCAAGAGAAGTAAAGACAGAGACACAACCGTTCGCCTCGACGATCTACGAATCAGCAACATAGTATAGTAGTAATAGGAGTACGTGCGTAGATCCGGCAACGTGTATAACCGAAACTTTCTTTTGTACATTCCTCGGTGGAACGTGCCAATTCTGTGGCAAAACCTGAAACGTGCAGCGGACGAAGGGCGATCGTCCCTGCCGTTAGTGTGAAAATCTAGAAGGCACTCTAATCCAGATTTCAAACCGTGTAGTGGCCATGTGAACAAAGGTGCTGACTCCGTATACACGGAACTATAGAGTATAGACTAGTCCACCGTGCTTTTTTCAGTCCAAGATTGAAAGATGAAAAATCCATGGCAAAAGCATCCCTGATTTCATTCGTTGGGACTACATCTTAGATATTTTTCAACAACTCGGGTTTTCTCCTCGGTCTAGGAATTGGATCACGGCCCTCTTATCCACCGCTACGTCAAGAGTGCTTTTTGATGGTATCCCGCGAGACCCAATAAAGCATAGCCAGTGAGTACAGCAAGAAAACCCGTTCTCTTCCCCTCCTCTTTGATATCATCATTGATTTCTTGCAACGTATCCTTCAATTTGCAACTGACCAGCTGTCAAAGGGGCTCTTTTTAGGACTTCTCTCTACGCCGATGATGCGGCCATTTTCATGGCCCGCTCCGGGAGAACATCTCCACACTTTCTCAAATGTCAACAACTTTTGGTAATGCCACGGGCCTTGTGACAAACTTTGCAAATAGAATGGTGGCGCCTATTCGTTGCGGTGAGATTGGCCTTGAGAATGTTCTCCAAGACCTTCCGGTTTTTGCTACGACATTCCCAATGAAGTACATTGGCCTCCCTCTTGCGGTGAGTAGTCTAAAAAGATCCCACTTCCAATACCTCAAAAATAAAGGAATGAAACGGCTTGCCCCTTGGAATGGGCGGTATTTTAACATGGCGGGTAGGAAGGCGCTTGTCAAATCGGTGCTAACTTCCCAAGCTATTTACCCTCTCACCGCTCTTGATGTTCCGGTGGAACCTCTACAAGCTATCCTAAAAAATCATTAGAGTCTTCTTTTGGGAAGGCAACAAAACAGTAACCAGAGGAAAATGCGAAGTCAATTGGACGATGGTTTGCAAGCCTACTTCTCTTGGAGGTCTCGAAATTTCAAACATGGACAAATTTGGAAGAGTCCCTCGTCTAAGATGGTCGCGGCTTGCTTGGAATGCGTTGGAGAGACCTTGGGTTGGCATGGATAACTCCTACAACAAACAGTATATGGAACTCTTCTACTCCTTGAATAAAGTTACCATCAGAGATGGAAACAAAGCTTCATTTTAGGGTGCTCCTTGGGCGGGTGGGCTTAGCCCGAAAGTCATTGCTTCTTCCATATACGCCATGTCCAAGAAAAAGAATTGGACCGTCCGCAAGGCCACATCGCCGATGATGCTTGGGCTGCCCAAATTGATACATCCAAGGTCTCTCTTTGCACCATCCTCGAGAATTTACGAACCTTTGGACGTTCACCTCACAACTTCATTTGGTTGATGTGCATCAGACTCTATTCTTTGGAAGCTCACCAACTCTGGGGAATACTCTGGGGATCAATCTGCTCGCCTATATGGACTCTCTAGTTTGATAAAATTGGGCCACTCCCCAGTGCAAATTCTTCTCTTGGATAATTATCAAAATCGGGTTTGGATGGCGGGCCGTCTAGAGAAAAGGGGTTGGCCGAATGGAAGAACTTTCCCCTGCCGCTAGTCTAGCCGTATTTGGAACATGGCTAAAGAATGACTTGGATTGACGCACTTGGACCCCTTGGCTTGGACCAGTTTTGATGATCCTTTTATCTCATGCTGGAGCAATGTGGTCCTCACTAGGCATGAGCTTGACATTTTCAGGTTGGAGAAAGCGAGCTTTCATTAAGCAATCGAACGATAAGTGTTATCCGGTCTGTCCCTCGTACTCACTCCGTCTAGAGATACATCTAAATTTTTACAGAGTTGGGATATTTTTAGTGGAACGAAAGGAGTATTTGAAAACACTTTCTACGAAAGAAAAGGAGAGCTTAGTCCTTCCCTACGCGGCAAGTGCATGCTCCATTGCTCTGCTTGTGTTCTTCATCGTTCTTCACTACCCTTGGAGCTCGGGTTAGTTAGAGCATCCCCACTCGTTGGCGCTCCCCACGCCCAAATCCGACGAAATTTTCGTCCGGATTGGATGAAGATTTGGCGTGGGGAGCGCCGAAGTTCCAGCCGTCCCCCCGGCAGGAAACCCCCAACCTCGACCATTTGACATATTTCAAACAAATTCAACATAAAATTTAACAAGTTCGGCAAACAAGAGTACGAAAATTGCTGAAACAAATTCGGCGATAATCAGTACAATGTTGATGGCGTGTATTTCACACGTTCGTTGGGCAACCCCAAGAGGAAGGTATGATGCGCACAGCAGCAAGTTTTCCCTCAGAAAGAAACCAAGGTTTATCGAACCAGGAGGAGCCAAGAAGCACGTTGAAGGTTGATGGCGGCGGGATGTAGTGCGGCGCAACACCAGAGATTCCGGCGCCAACGTGGAACCTGCACAACACAACCAAAGTACTTTGCCCCAACGAAACAGTGAGGTTGTCAATCTCACCGGCTTGCTGTAGCAAAGGATTAATGAATTGTGTGGAAGATGATTGTTTGCAGAGAAAACAGTAAAACAAGTATTGCAGCAGATTTGTATTTCAGTATTAAAAGAATGGACCGGGGTCCACAGTTCACTAGAGGTGTCTCTCCCATAAGATAAAAGCATGTTGGGTGAACAAATTACAGTCGGGCAATTGACAAATAGAGAGGGCATAACAATGCACATACATGTCATGATAAGTACAGTGAGATTTAATTGGGCATTACGACAAAGTACATAGACCGCCATCCAACGGCATCTATGCCTAAAAAGTCCACCTTCAGGTTATCGTCCGAACCCCTTCCAGTATTAAGTTGCTAACAACAGACAATTGCATTAAGTATGGTGCGTAATGTAATCAATAACTACATCCTCGGACATAGCATCAATGTTTTATCCCTAGTGGCAATAGCACAACACAACCTTAGAACTTTCATCACACTGTCTCGGTGTCAATGCGGGCATGAACCCACTATCGAGCATAAATACTCCCTCTTGGAGTTACTAGCATCAACTTGGCCGAGCCTCTACTAATAACGGAGAGCATGCAAGATCATAAACAACACATATGCAATAACTTGATAATTAACATAACATGGTATTCTCTATCCATCGGATCCCGACAAACACAACATAGAGTATTACGGATAGATGATCTTGATCATGTTAGGCAGCTCACAAGATCAAACAATGAAGCACAATGAGGAGAAGACAACCATCTAGCTACTGCTATGGACCCATAGTCCAGGGGTGAACTACTCACTCATCACTCCGGAGGCGACCATGGCGGTGTAGAGTCCTCCGGGAGATGAATCCCCTCTCCGGCAGGGTGCCGGAGGAGATCTCCGAATCCCCGAGATGGGATCGGCGGCGGCGGCGTCTCGTAAGGTTTTCCGTATCGTGGTTTTTTCGCATCGTGGGTTTCGCGACGGAGGCTTTAAATAGGCGGAAGGGCAGTAGTCGGGGCCGACGTGGGGCCCACACCACATGGCGGCGCGGCCCCTTGGCCGCGCGCGCCTTGTGGTTTGGCCACCTCGTGGCCCCACTTCGTATGCTCTTCGGTCTTCTGGAAGGTTCGTGGCGAAATAGGCCCCTGGGTCTTGATTTCGTCCAATTCCGAGAATATTTCGTTACTAGGATTTCTGAAACCAAAAACAGCAGAAAACAGAAACTGGCACTTCGGCATCTTGTTAATAGGTTAGTTCCAGAAAATGCACGAATATGACATAAAGTGTGCATAAAACATGTAGGTATCATCAATAATATGGCATAGAACATAAGAAATTATCGATACGTCGGAGACGTATCAAGCATCCCCAAGCTTAGTTCTGCTCGTCCCGAGCAGGTAAAACGATAACAAAGATAATTTCTGAAGTGACATGCCATCATAACCTTGATCATACTATTTGTAAACATATGTAGTGAATGCAGCGATCAAAACAATGGTAATGTCATGAGTAAACAAGTGAATCATAAAGCAAAGACTTTTCATGAATAGTACTTCAAGACAAGCATCAATAAGTCTTGCATAAGAGTTAACTCATAAAGCAATAAATCAAAGTAAAGGCATTGAAGCAACACAAAGGAAGATTAAGTTTCAGCGATTGCTTTCAACTTGTAACATGTATATCTCATGGATAATTGTCAACATAGAGTAATATAACAAGTACAATATGCAAGTATGTAGGAATCAATGCACAGTTCACACAAGTGTTTGCTTCTTGAGGTGGAGAGAGATAGGTGAACTGACTCAACATAAAAGTAAAAAAGAATGGTCCTTCAAAGAGGAAAGCATCGATTGCTATATTTGTGCTAGAGCTTTTATTTTGAAAACATGAAACAATTTTGTCAACGGTAGTAATAAAGCATATGAGTTATGAAAGTTATATCCTACAAGTTGCAAGTCTCATGCATAGTATACTAATAGTGCCCGCACCTTGTCCTAATTAGCTTGGACTACCGGATCTTTGCAATGCACATGTTTTAACCAAGTGTCACAATGGGGTACCTCCATGCCGCCTGTACAAAGGTCTAAGGAGAAAGCTCGCATTTTGGATTTCTCGCTTTTGATTATTCTCAACTTAGACATCCATACCGGGACAACATGGACAACGAGATAATGGACTCCTCTTTAATGCATAAGCATGTGGCAACAATTATTATTCTCATATGAGATTGAGGATATATGTCCAAGACTGAAACTTCCACCATGAATCATGGCTTTAGTTAGCGGCACAATGTTCTTCTCTAACAATATGCATGCTCTAACCATGAAGGTGGTAGATCTCTCTTACTTCAGACAAGACGGACATGCATAGCAACTCACATGATATTCAACAAAGAATAGTTGATGGCGTCCCCAGAAACATGGTTATCGCACAACAAGCAACTTAATAAGAGATAAAGTGCATAAGTACATATTCAATACCACAATAGTTTTTAAGCTATTTGTCCCATGAGCTATATATTGCAAAGGTGAATGATGGGATTTTAAAGGTAGCACTCAAGCAATTTACTTTGGAATGGCGGATAAATACCATGTAGTAGGTAGGTATGGTGGACACAAATGGCATAGTGGTTAGCTCAAGTATTTTGGATGCATGAGAAGTATTCTCTCTCGATACAAGGTTTAGGCTAGCAAGGTTATTTGAAACAAACACAAAGATGAACGGTACAGCAAAACTCACATAAAAGACATATTGTAAACATTATAAGACTCCATACCGTCTTCCTTGTTGTTCAAAACTCAATACTAGATGTTATCTAGACTCTAGAGAAACTAAATATGCAAACCAAATTAGCAAGCTCTAAGTGTTTCTTCATTAATGGGTGCAAAGTATATGATGCAAGAGCTTAAACATGAGCACAACAATTGCCAAGTATCAAATTATCCAAGACATTTTAGAGTTACTACATGTAGTATTTTCCAATTCCAACCATATAACAATTTAACGAAGAAGAAACTTCGCCATGAATACTATGAGTAGAGCCTAAGGACATACTTGTCCATATGCTACAGCGGAGCGTGTCTCTCTCCCACAAAGTGAATGCTAGGATCCATTTTATTCAAACAAAACAAAAAACAAAAACAAACCGCGCTCCAAGCAAAGTGCATAAGATGTGACGGAATAAAAATATAGTTTCGGGGGAGGAACTCTGATAATGTTGTCGATGAAGAAGGGGATGCCTTGGGCATCCCCAAGCTTAGACGCTTGAGTCTTCTTAGAATATGCAGGGTTGAACCACCGGGGCATCCCCAAGCTTAGAGCTTTCACTCTCCTTGATCATATTGCATCATACTCCTCTCTTGATCCTTGAAAACTTCCTCCACACCAAACTCGAAACAACTCATTAGAGGGTTAGTGCATAATAAAAATTCACATGTTCATAGGTGACACAATCATTCTTAACACTTCTGGACATTGCATAAAGCTACTGGACATTAATGGATCAAAGAAATTCATCCAACATAGCAAAAGAGGCAATGCGAAATAAAAGACAGAATCTGTCAAAACAGAACAGTCCGTAAAGATGGATTTTATTAGGCCACCAGACTTGCTCAAATGAAAATGCTCAAATTGAATGAAAGTTGCGTACATATCTGAGGATCATGCACGTAAATTGGCTTAATTTTCTGAGCTACCTACAGGGTGGTAGACCCAGATTCGTGACAGCAAAGAAATCTGGAACTGCGCAGTAATCCAAATCTAGTACTTACTTTACTATCAAAGACTTTACTTGGCACAACAAAACTCAAAACTAAGATAAGAAGAGGTTGCTACAGTAGTAAACAACTTCCAAGACACAAATATAAAACAAAAATACTGTAGTAAAAATATGGGTTGTCTCCCATAAGCGCTTTTCTTTAACGCCTTTCAGCTAGGCGCAGAAAGTGTAACTCAAGTAACATCGAGAGACGAAGCATCAACACCATAATTTGTTCTAATAATAGAATCATAAGGTAACTTCATTCTCTTTCTAGGGAAGTGTTCCATACCTTTCTTGAGAGGAAATTGATATTTAATATTACCTTCCTTCATATCAATAGTAGCACCAACGGTTCGAAGAAAAGGTCTTCCCAATATAATGGGGCAAGATGCATTGCATTCAATATCCAAGACAACAAAATCAACGGGGACAAGGTTATTGTTAACCATAATATGAACATTATCAACTTTCCCCAAAGGTTTCTTTTTAGCATTATCAGCGAGATTAATATCCAGATAACAGTTTTTCAATGGTGGCAAGTCAAGCATATCATAGACTTTTTTAGGCATAACAGAAATACTTGCACCAAGATCACATAAAGCATTACAATCAAAATCTTTGACTCTCATTTTAATTATGGGCTCCCAACCATCCTCTAGCTTTCTAGGAATAGAAGTTTCAAGTTTTAGTTTCTCTTCTCTAGCATTTGTAATATGTTTTGTGAAAGCCAAGTTTACAGCGCTAGCATTGGGACTCTTAGCAAGTTTTTGCAAGAACTTTATAACTTCAGAGATGTGGCAATCATCAAAATCTAAATCATTACGATCTAAAGCAATGGGATTATTATCCCCAAGGTTGGAAAAAATTTCAGCAGTTTTATCACATGCAGTTTCAGCAGTTTTAGCAGTTTCAGGTAATTTTGCGCGCTTTGCACTAGAAGTAGAAGCATTGCCAACACCAATTATTTTACCATTAATAGTAGGAGGTGCAGCAACATGTGAATCATTAGCATTGCTAGTGGTGGTAATAGTCCAAACTTTAGCTACATTTTCCTTTTTAGCTAGTTTTTCATTTTCTTCTCTATCCCACCTAGCACGCAGTTCAGCCATTAATCTTATATTCTCATTAATTCTAACTTGGATGGCATTTGCTGTAGTAACAATTTTATTTTCAATATCCCTATTAGGCATAACTTTCGATTTCAAAAGATCAACATCGGAGGCAAGACTATCAACTCTAGAAACAAGAATATCAATTTTATTGAGCTTTTCCTCAACAGATTTGTTAAAGGCAGTTTGTGTACTAATAAATTCTTTAAGCATAGCTTCAAGTCCAGGGGTGTATTCCTATTATTGTTGTAAGAATTCCCATAAGAATTAGCATAACCGTTACCATTATTATAAGGATATGGCCTATAGTTATTACTAGAATTGTTCAGATAAGCATTGTTGTTGAAATTATTATTTTTAATGAAGTTTACATCAACATGTTCTTCTTGGGCAACCAATGAAGCTAATGGAACATTACTAGGATCAACATTAGTCCTATCATTCGCAAGCATAGACATAATAGCATCAACCTTATCATTCAAGGAAGAGGATTCTTCAACAGAATTTACCTTCTTACCTTGTGGAGCTCTTTCCGTGTGCCATTCAGAGTAATTAACCATCATATTATCAAGAAGCTTTGTTGCTTCACCAAGAGTGATGGACATAAAGGTACCTCCAGCAGCTGAATCCAATAAATTCCGCGAAGAAAAATTTAGTCCTCGCATAGAAGGTTTGGATGATCATCCAAGTAGTCGAGTCCATGGGTTGGGCAATTTTTAACCAGAGATTTCATTCTTTCCCAAGCTTGAGCAACATGTTCATTATCCAATTGTTTAAAATTCATTATGCTACTCCTCAAAGATATAATTTTAGCAGGGGGATAATATCTACCAATAAAAGCATCCTTGCATTTAGTCCATGAATCAATACTATTCTTAGGCGAGAGATAGCAACCAATCTTTAGCTCTTCCTCTTAATGAGAAAGGAAACAATTTTAATTTTATAATGTCACCATCTACATCTTTATACTTTTGCATTTCACATAGTTCAACAAAATTATTGAGATGGGCAGCGAGCATCATCGGAACTAACACCGAGAAAATTGCTCTCTCATAACAAGATTCGAGTAAAGCGAGGTTTAATTTCAAAGAATTCCGCTGTAGTAGCAGGTGGAGCAATAGGTGTGCATAGGAAATCATTATTATTTGTGCTAGTGAAGTCACACAACTTAGTATTTTCAGGGTTGGCCATTTTAGCAATAGTAAATAAAACAAACTAGATAAAGTAAATGCAAGTAAACTAATTTTTTTGTGTTTTCGATATAGCAAACAAGATAGTAAATAAAGTAAAACTAGCAACTAATTTTTTTGTGTTTTGATATAAGTGCAGCAAACAAAGTAGTAAATAAAATAAAGCAAGACAAAAACAAAGTAAATAGATTGAGAAGTGGAGACTCCCCTTGCAGCGTGTCTTGATCTCCCGGCAACGGCGCCTGGAAAATATGCTTGATGGCGTGTATTTCACACGTTCGTTGGGCAACCCCAAGAGGAAGGTATGATGCGCACGGCAGCAAGTTTTCCCTCGAAAAAAACCAAGGTTTATCGAACCGGGAGGAGGCAAGAAGCACGTTGAAGGTTGATGGCGGCGGGATGTAGTGCGGCGCAACACCAGAGATTCCGGCGCCAACGTGGAACCTGCACAACACAACCAAAGTACTTTGCCCCAACGAAACAGTGAGGTTGTCAATCTCACCGGCTTGCTGTAACAAAGGATTCACCGAATTGTGTGGAAGATGATTGTTTGCAGAGAAAACAGTAAAACAAGTATTGCAGCAGATTTGTATTTCGGTATTAAAAGAATGGACCGGGGTCCACAGTTCACTAGAGGTGTCTCTCCCATAAGATAAAAGCATGTTGGGTGAACAAATTACAGTCGGGCAATTGACAAATAGAGAGGGCATAACAATGCACATACATGTCATGATAAGTACGGTGAGATTTAATTGGGCATTACGACAAAGTACATAGACCGCCATCCAAGCTGCATCTATGCCTAAAAAGTCCACCTTCGAGGTTATCGTCCGAACCCCTTCCAGTATTAAGTTGCTAACAACGGACAATTGCATTAAGTATGGTGCGTAATGTAATCAATAACTACATCCTCGGACATAGCATCAATGTTTTATCCCTAGTGGCAACAGCACAACACAACCTTAGAACTTTACATCATCTGTCCCGGTGTCAATGCGGGCATGAACCCACTATCGAGCATAAATACTCCCTCTTGGAGTTACTAGCATCAACTTGGCCAGAGCCTCTACTAATAACGGAGAGCATGCAAGATCATAAACAACACATATGCAATAACTTGATAATTAACATAACATGGTATTCTCTATCCATCGGATCCCGACAAACACAACATAGAGTATTACGGATAGATGATCTTGATCATGTTAGGCAGCTCACAAGATCCAACAATGAAGCACAATGAGGAGAAGACAACCATCTAGCTACTGCTATGGACCCATAGTCCAGGGGTGAACTACTCACTCATCACTCCGGAGGCGACCATGGCGGTGTAGAGTCCTCCGGGAGATGAATCCCCTCTCCGGCAGGGTGCCGGAGGAGTGATACGTCTCCGACGTATCGATAATTTCTTGTGTTCCATGCCACATTATTGATGATACCTACATGTTTTATGCACACTTTATGTCATATTCGTGCATTTTCTGGAACTAACCTATTAACAAGATGCCGAAGTGCCAGTTCCTGTTTTCTGCTGTTTTTGGTTTCAGAAATCCTAGTAACGAAATATTCTCGGAATTGGACGAAACGAAGACCCAGGTTCCTATTTTCCCCGGAAGCATCCAGAACACACCAGAGAGGTCAGAGGGGGGCCACAGGCCCACCAAACTATAGGCTGGCGCGGCCAGAGGGGGGGCCGCGCCACCTTATAGTGTGGGCCCCCCAGAATCCCTCCTGCGCCGCCTCTTCGCCTATATAAAGCCCCTGGATCGAAAACCCTGACAAAAAGAACCACGATACGGAAAACCTTCCAGAGCCGCCGCCATCGCGAAGCCAAGATCTGGGGGACAGGAGTCTCTGTTCCGGCACCCTGCCGGAGTGGGGAAGTGCCCCCGGAAGGCTTCTCCATCGACACCGCTGCCATCTCCACCGCCATCTTCATCACCGCTGCTGCTCCCATGAGGAGGGAGTAGTTCTCCATCGAGGCTCGGGGCTGTACCGGTAGCTATGTGGTTCATCTCTCTTCCATGTACTTCAATACAATGATCTCATGAGCTGCTTTACATGATTGAGATTCATATGAGTTTTGTATCACAATTCATCTATGTGCTACTCTAGTGATGTTATTAAAGTAGTTCTATTCCTCCTGCACGTGTGTAAAGGTGACTAGTGTGTGCACCGTGTGGTTCTTGTTGTAGGCTATGATCATGATCTCTTGTAGATTGTGGAGTTAATTATCATTATGATGGTATTGATGTGATCTATTCCTCCTACATATGCATGAAGGTTACGGTGTGCATGCTATGCTAGTACTTGGTTTAGTCTGTTGATCTATCTTACACTAAAGGTTACTAAAACATGAGCATTATTGTGGAGCTTGTTAACTCCGGCATTGAGGGTTCGTGTAATCCTACGCAATGTGTTCATCATCCAACAAAAGTGTAGAGTATGCATTTATCTATTCCGTTATGTGATCAATGTTGAGAGTGTCCACTAGTGAAAGTGTAATCCCTAGGCCTTGTTCCTAAATACTGCTATCACTGCTTGTTTACTGTTTTGCTGCGTTACTACTGCTGCGTTACTACTGCTACCATATTACCACCATCAACTACACGCCGTTACTACTGCTCATATTTATTCATACCACTTGTATTTCACTATCTCTTCGCCGAACTAGTGCACCTATTAGGTGTGTTGGGGACACAAGGGACTTCTTGCTTTGTGGTTGCAGGGTTGCATGAGAGGGATATCTTTGACCTCTTCCTCCATGAGTTCGATAAACCTTGGGTGATCCACTTAAGGGAAAACTTGCTGCTGTTCTACAAACCTCCGCTCTTGGGGGCCCAACACCGTCTACGGGAAAGGAGGGGGAACGTAGACATCAAGCTATTTTCTGGCGCCGTTGTCGGGGAGGAAAGGTAAAAAGGCTCTCATACTACGGTCCCAGGTAAAGTATTTTTCTGGCGCCGTCGTGTGTGTGCTCGAAGGTATTTCCTTTAGATCCTGCAATTGCATCTTTTTGTTTCTTGTTTACACTAGTTTGGCATAATGTACAAGAGTGAGCTTCTTATTCTATTTCCTGATTTAAAACTTGGATTGTTTGATGCGAAAATTAAAAAACCTATGGAACCTTATTTGCATGCTGGTAGTAATATTAGTATGAACGCTTTGAACACCATTGTTGATAATAATATAGAAATTTCTAAGCTTGGGGAAGCTGGTTTTCATGATATTTTTAGTCCCCCAAGCATTGAGGAGAAAATTTTCTTTGATGATACTTTGCCTCCTATTTGTGATGATAATGATAGTAGTCTTTTGGTACCACCTGTTATGGAGGATAAATTTGATTATGATTACAATATGCCTCCTACACTTGATGAAAATAATAATGATAGCTACTTTGTTGAATTTGCTCCTACTACAATTAATAAGAATAACTATGCTTATGTGGAGAGTAATAATTTTATGCATGAAACTCATGATAAGAATGCTTTATGTGATAGTTATATTGTTGAGTTTGCTCATGATGCTACTGAAAGTTATTATGAGAGAGGAAAATATGGTTGTAGAAATTTTCATGTTACTAAAACACCTCTCTATGTGCTGAAATTTTTGAAGCTACACTTGTTTTATCCTCCTATGCTTGTTACTTTGCTCTTCATGAACTTGTTTATTTACAAGATTCCTATGCATAGGAAGCATGTTAGACTTAAATGTGTTTTGAATTTGCCTCTTGAAGCTCTCTTTTGCTTCAAATACTATCTCTTGCAAATGCATCTTTAAAACTCGCTGAGCCCATCTTAATGGCTATAAAGAAAGAACTTCTTGGGAGATAACCCATGTGTTATTTTGCTACAGTACTTTGTTTTATATTTGTGTCTTGGAAGTTGTTTACTACTGTAGCAACCTCTCCTTATCTTAGTTTTATGTTTTGTTGTGCCAAGTAAAGTCTCTATGGTAAAGTTGATGCTAGATTTGGATTGCTGCGCAGAAACAGCATTGCTATCTGTCACGAATCTGGGTCTAATTCTCTGTAGGTAACTCAGAAAATTATGCCAATTTACGTGAGTGATCCTCAGATATGTACGCAACTTTCATTAGTTTTGAGTTTTTCCATTTGAGCAAGTCTGGTGCCATTTTAAAATTCGTCTTTACGGACTGTTCTGTTTTTGACAGATTCTGCCTTTTATTTCGCATTGCTTCTTTCGCTGTGTTGGGTGGATTTCTTTGTTCCATTACCTTCCAGTAGCTTTGAGCAATGACCAGAAGTGTTAAGAATGATTGTGTCACCTCTGAACATGTGAGTTTTTGATTATGCACTAACCCTCTAATGAGTTTGCTTAAAGTTTGGTGTGGAGGAAGTTTTCAAGGGTCAAGAGAGGAGGATGATATACTATGATCAAGGAGAGTGAAAGCTCTAAGCTTGGGGATGCCCCGGTGGTTCACCCCTGCATATATCAAGAAGACTCAAGCGTCTAAGCTTGGGGATGCCCAAGGCATCCCCTTCTTCATCGACAAATTATCAGGTTCCTTCTCTTGAAACTATATTTTTATTCGGCCACATCTTATGTACTTTACTTGGAGCGTCCGTGTGCTTTTGTTTTTGTTTTTGTTTGAATAAATGCTTGTGTGGGAGAGAGACACGCTCCGCTGGTTCATATGAACACATGTGTTCTTAGCTCATAATATTCATGGCGAAGTTTCCTCTTCGTTAAATTGTTATATGGTTGGAATTGGAAAATGATACATGTAGTAAATTGCTATAATGTCTTGGATAATGTGATACTTGGCAATTGTTGTGCTCATGTTTAAGCTCTTGCATCATATGCTTTGCACCTATTAATGAAGAAATACATAGAGCTTGCTAAAATTTGGTTTGCATAATTGGTCTCTCTAAAGTCTAGATAATTTCTAGTATTGAGTTTTGAACAACAAGGAAGACGATGTATAGTCTTATAATCCTTGTAATATGTCTTTTATGTGAGTTTTGCTGTACTAGTTCATACTTGTGTTTGTTTCAAATAACCTTGCTAGCCTAAACCTTGTATCGAGAGGGAATACTTCTCATGCATCCAAATACTTGAGCCAACCACTATGCCATTTGTGTCCACCATACCTACCTACTACATGGTATTTCCTGCCATTCCAAAGTAAATTGCTTGAGTGCTACCTTTAAACAATTCAAAATTTATCACCTCTGATTTGTGTCAATGTTTTATAGCTCATGAGGAAGTATGTGGTGTTTATCTTTCAATCTTGTTGGGCAACTTTCACCAATGGACTAGTGGCTTCATCTGCTTATCCAATAATTTTGCAAAAAGAGCTGGCAATGGGATTCCCGGTCCCAAATTAATTAACAAAAATAGACACTCCTCCATGGTATGTGATTGTTGGACGTGCACCCGAAGGATTCGGTTAGCCATGGCTTGTGTAAGCAAAGGTTGGGAGGAGTGTCATCATAATAAAACTAAAATAAAAAGGCACTCCTTCATGGTATGAGATTGTTGGCAGGCACCCGAGGATTCGGTTAGCCATGGTTTGTGAAAGAAAGGTTGGAAGGAGTGCCATCCAAAAATAAAATAAAATGGGAGCCGCTCTTTGAAGGTTTGTCTGGCAAGGGGGTTAGAGTACCCGCTACCATTCGTTGACAACAACATACACCTCTCAAAAACTTTACTTTTATGCTCTCTTTATGTTTTCAAAATCAAAGCTCTAGCACAAATATAGCAATCGATGCTTTCCTCTTCGAAGGACCATTCTTTTACTTTTATTGTTGAGTCAGTTCACCCATTTCCCTCCACCTCAAGAAGCAAACACTTGTGTGAACTTTGCATTGATTCTTACATACTTGCTTATTGCATTTGTTATATTGCTTTGCATTGACAACTATCCATGAGATATACATGTTACAAGTTGAAAGCAACCGCTGAAACTTTATCTTCCATTATGTTGCTTCAATGCCTCTACTTTGAATTATTGCTTTATGAGTTAACTCTTATGCAAGACTTATTGATGCTTGTCTTGAAGTGCTATTCATGAAAAGTCTTTGCTATATGATTCACTTGTTTACTCATGTCATATATATTGTTTTGATCGCTGCATTCACTACATATGCTTTACAAATAATATGATCAAGATTATGATGGCATGTCACTCCAGAAATTATCTGTGTTATCGCTTTACCTGCTCGGGACGAGCAGAACTAAGCTTGGGGATGCTTGATACGTCTCCGACGTATCGATAATTTCTTGTGTTCCATGCCACATTATTGATGATACCTACATGTTTTATGCACACTTTATGTCATATTCGTGCATTTTACGGAACTAACCTATTAACAAGATGCCGAAGTGCCGGTTCTCGTTTTCTGCTGTTTTTGGTTTCAGAAATCCTAGTAACGAAATATTCTCGGAATTGGACGAAACGAAGACCCGGGTTCCTATTTTCCCCGGAAGCATCCGGAACACACCGAGAGAGGTCAGAGGGGGGCCACAGGCCCACCAAACTATAGGCTGGCGCGGCCAGAGGGGGGGCCGCGCCGCCTTATAGTGTGGGCCCCCCAGAAGCCCTCCTGCGCCGCCTCTTCGCCTATATAAAGCCCTTGGATCGAAAACCCTGACAAAAAGAACCACGATACGGAAAACCTTCCAGAGCCGCCGCCATCGCGAAGCCAAGATCTGGGGGACAGGAGTCTCTGTTCCGGCACCCTGCCGGAGTGGGGAAGTGCCCCGGAAGGCTTCTCCATCGACACCGCTGCCATCTCCACCGCCATCTTCATCACCGCTGCTGCTCCCATGAGGAGGGAGTAGTTCTCCATCGAGGCTCGGGGCTGTACCGGTAGCTATGTGGTTCATCTCTCTTCCATGTACTTCAATACAATGATCTCATGAGCTGCTTTACATGATTGAGATTCATATGAGTTTTGTATCACAATTCATCTATGTGCTACTCTAGTGATGTTATTAAAGTAGTTCTATTCCTCCGCACGTGTGTAAAGGTGACTAGTGTGTGCACCGTGTGGTTCTTGTCGTAGGCTATGATCATGATCTCTTGTAGATTGTGGAGTTAATTATCATTATGATGGTATTGATGTGATCTATTCCTCCTACATATGCATGAAGGTTACGGTGTGCATGCTATGCTAGTACTTGGTTTAGTCTGTTGATCTATCTTACACTAAAGGTTACTAAAACATGAGCATTATTGTGGAGCTTGTTAACTCCGGCATTGAGGGTTCGTGTAATCCTACGCAATGTGTTCATCATCCAACAAAAGTGTAGAGTATGCATTTATCTATTCTGTTATGTGATCAATGTTGAGAGTGTCCACTAGTGAAAGTGTAATCCCTAGGCCTTGTTCCTAAATACTGCTATCACTTGCTTGTTTCTTGTTTTACTTGCGTTACTACTATCGCTGCGTTACTACTTGCTGCGTTACTACTGCTACCATATTACCACCATCAACTACACGCCGTTACTACTGCTCATATTTATTCATACCACTTGTATTTCACTATCTCTTCGCCGAACTAGTGCACCTATTAGGTGTGTTGGGGACACAAGAGACTTCTTGCTTTGTGGTTGCAGGGTTGCATGAGAGGGATATCTTTGACCTCTTCCTCCCTGAGTTCGATAAACCTTGGGTGATCCACTTAAGGGAAAACTTGCTGCTGTTCTACAAACCTCTGCTCTTGGGGGCCAACACTGTCTACAGGAAAGGAGGGGGAACGTAGACATCAAGGAGATCTCCAGAATCCCCCGAGATGGGATCGGCGGCGGCGGCGTCTCAGTAAGGTTTTCCGTATCGTGGTTTTTTCGCATCAGGGGTTTCGCGACGGAGGCTTTAAATAGGCGGAAGGGCAGAGTCGGGGGGCTGACGAGGGGCCCACACCACAGGGCCGCGCGGGCCCCCCCTTGGCCGCGCCGCCTTGTGGTTTGGCCACCTCGTTGCCCCACTTCGTATGCTCTTCGGTCTTCTGGAAGGTTCGTGGCGAAATAGGCCCCTGGGTCTTGATTTCGTCCAATTCCGAGAATATTTCGTTACTAGGATTTCGAAACCAAAAACAGCGAGAAAACAACAACCGGCACTTCGGCATCTTGTTAATAGGTTAGTTCCAGAAAATGCACGAATATGACATAAAGTGTGCATAAAACATGTAGGTATCATCAATAATATGACATAGAACATAAGAAATTATCGATACGTCGGAGACGTATCAAATGTTTAACAAGTGCTGAAACAAATGAAGCACACAATTTCACAATTTTTCAAACAAATTAAGACAGACTAGTTGGCGTCGGCGTTGGCGTTGCCTCGGAGCCTCCATATGTGCTCCACCAGATCATCTTGCGGCGAGCTGATGCATTGTAGAGTCTCGAATCTCCTGGCGCATAGCAAAGAAGGCGGCCCATGATGGAGGCACACGGTGATTAGGCCGTGCAAGAGGACCCTCTCTCTCATATGGTGCTTCTTGCTCAGCCAGAGGAACCGGATGCTTTTGCTCATCTTCAATAATCATATTGTGTAGGCACACACAACAGTTCATCACCTCCCACATCTGATCTTTGGACCAAGTCATAGCGGGGAACCGGACGACGACAAATCTCTGCTGGAGGACACCAAATGCTCGCTCGACGTCTTTTCAAGCAAGCTTCTTGTTTCTTGACAAACTCGCAAAGTTTGGGGGTGCCGGGGTTGGAGATAGTCTTCACAAATGTTGCCCACTTTGGATAGATACCGTCCGCAAGGTAGTATCCTTTGTTGTAGTGCCGACCATTGATCACATAGTCCACCGGAGGAGCATGACCCTCAACAAGCTTGGAAAAGACCGGGGAGCAGTTTAGGACGTTGATGTCATTGTTGGATCCGGGCATACCAAAGAAAGAGTGCCAAATCCAAAGATCATGGGTAGCCACCGCTTCAAGTATCACAGGTGCAGCCTTTTTTGTGACCCTTGTACATTCCGTGCCACGCAAACGGACGGTTCTTCCATTGCCAATGCATGCGATCAATGCTTCCAAGCATCCCTGGAAAACCCCTAGCTTCATTTGTTGCAAGGATCCTCCGAGTGTCTTCGACAGTGGGTGATCTCAAGAAATAGTCCCCGAACACTGCTATGACGGCCCCGCGAACCGGTAGAAACAATCAAGGGCGGTGGACTCCGCCATCCGAAGATAGTCATCGCGAGTATCACCGGGAGCTCCATACGCCGGCATCCTCATAGCCATCGTGCACTTCGCGGTGACGAAAATCCAACCAAACCGAGTGCAATCCGCCTTGCATCCGAAGTAGGGATCAAAGTGGCGGATGGCATACACAATTTGCAGAAATAGCTTCTGCTCATCCTGAAACGACGCCGGAAAACACTCTCACCGTGCAATGGATTGTCGGCGAAGTAGTCGGCGTACAACATGCAGTAGCCCTCCATTCGCTGTCTCGGCTTGCACTTCCAGCCGACCTCGTGCCGACCCACCACGTCGACCGGTTGCCGGTCCGGCGTACATGCTTGCCAAGCAACCAAGGATCATCATGTGCTCGTCGTCTTGGGCGGCTGCTGCCATCTCTTCTTGCATAAGCTCGACGAACATCTGCTCCTCCTCTTCGTCCGAGTCCATGGCCGGCGAGGCAAATGGACGAACACCCGACGGGCGTGGTCGAGGCAACCCGAGCCGCGAGCGACGAGGAGCAAGCAGGCCGGAAAACAGGCCGGCGGAAGAGCAGCCAGATAGGCCGTCGTCCAAAGACGGCGGAATATAGGCAGGTGGGGAAGGAGGGGCGGCGGAATCTGAGCAACAAGCCGGCGGGGTGGTGCCGACGGTGAGAGAGATACGAGGGGTGGGGGAGATTTTGAGCGACGTGGCGGTGGGGTTCGTGCGTCGAGTCACCGACAGATCGGGCCCTTCCCCGCTTTTCACTCGTCCGGAGTCCCCGAGCGCTCCCCGGGGGGCCGGGGGTGGCGTGGGCTCGCCGGATGGATGAAGAGCCAAATCCGGACGAAAACGAGGAACCGGGGGCGCGACTGGGCCGAATTACACCGTCCGGATGGAAAAAACGCTCGCCGGGGGCCTCGACGGGGGCACGTGTGAAGATGCTCTTACCTACAAAGGCAACGTGTTCAGCACTCCTATTCTTTTATTAGGCGAGTGAAGGACACTCAGCAGCTCCGCTTAGTTGGTTATAAAAGTAGCCGCACTGCCACACTACTCCAAGGAAAATCGAGCTAAGATTGACTAAGAAAGCGCGACCAACTTTGAAAATGCTAAAGCTAACGGGCAATGCACTGGGTGGGTGCTACAGTCCGGCCCGCACCAGCCGCGACCTCGCCGCCGGCTTCTCTGCAACTGTTGGACAAGGAAATCAGGCAGGAGCGGTATGAACGAGTCAGCACACAACCTAGGAGAAAGTTCTACTCCGCCCAGGCCTTCGTAGCCAGGTCAAGGTTCTCATTAACACTGACTGAAACGGTTTATGGTGCGACTCGTGACACTTCGTTGTTAGCTACTACTAGTCGTGCACGCCGCGCCTTTGGGAGGATGATCTTAATACATGTCGAAAGTAACATCAATTGACAATTTGGTAAATTCTACTCCTGGGCACCGAACATGCCACGCACATGAGTACTGCACTACTGTAGTAATATTCGGACAAGGAAATGGCATCGCGTTTAGTAAACCGTGCAGAGGCGTCACAGCATGTGACTCACAGGACGCCACATGCGAACTCGTAGAACAATGGCTTCGTTGCCAATCTCGCGTGCTACTGAGCATTACTACATGTTTGATCAACGTAAGTGAGAACAGAACGGTGCTAGCTTGGGGATGTATCAGGTGAAAACGTAGAGTAATTGATTCTGAAAATCTGAAAATTTCTAGGGATGGTTGGTCAGCTGATCGCGCAATCCCATGTGCGTGGCATGTTCGGCAAAGTTCCCTGCGAAAACAATTAGTCGAGCTCCTGTTGTTTAGGCACATAAGCAACGTGTCGACCCGTGCAAATGATGAACTTCTGATCGAGTTGGTTCGATGAACTTTGGTGGAGCAGTAGACAAATGGTTTAACTCCCATCATGTTCAGCCGTTCGGCGAACCGTTCAGACCTGAAAAATAAATCGCACTACGAGTATATGGATTCGTACGCGTCCTTTTAGCTCGCCTAAAGACATGAAGGTGTTGATATGGGCCAAAACTCCAAAAGCCAAGCATGACTGCCTCCAGTTTCAGCTCATGAGCCTTATCTGTTTGTATAAGTTACTTCAGTGCCATGTATACGTGCAAGCGCGTGTAGTTGTGGGGCGAGAGCAATCTGTATTTGAAAGTCGCTTATCATAGACACTCTAGTATATGGCACCTGGGTTTTAGTCCGTGTCAAACGGTTGGGCAATTCAACCCTCGTACTAGTTATTTGAAGTTGTACCGAAGGAAGAAGATTAAGCTGACTTTCTCATTTCATATAAAATCTCATGATCAATGCATAATATAGGACATAAAAATCACTACACGACATTTATTGCTAATCATTAATTTGACCTTTTGTGCCCAAGCTAGCTTGGTCCACCGTTCGATGTATGAGCATATGAGCTCATTGTGCCTTTGAGTGCTGGCTCTCAGCTCTTCGATAGATGACGGGCGATAAGTAGCTTGGAATTTACGGGTGAAGGTGCACTTCAACTCGTCCCAGGCATGAATTGATCATGCAGAGAGGTTCTCGAGCCAAGCGTGTGTGGAGCCTCTCAGATGTAGTGCAGTGATTGCTTGGCAGTGGTCTTTGCACCTCCGCTGTATCGCACCGCCATCAGGTGAACGTTCAAACATGTTTTAGGCTCCTCCCCTTCGTCATACTTGCGATGGTCAGAAGGTAGCTTAAAACCTTTAGGCATCGAGTGTCGATGAATGCGACTGCTAAAACAGCTTGCACCACACTTCTCCTCGTCATCGTAAGATTCACTAAAATCACGGTTAGCGCGATTCTCCCTGGTTTTGTTGACCTTATTCTGTGTGATGTCATCGCAGGCATCATATTCTTGTTGCCTTCACTCTGGTGAATCTCACTATGGGCTATGACGGTTGTGTGGCGACCAATTTACCCTCGGAGGCGGATGGACGTGTCGTGGCTCGGTTGCCTTCTCGGTGATGTGCTTCTCGTTTAGAAGGAGTCTAGCTCCTACCATCTGCAGTCCATAAAGAGTTGCGCGATGGGCGCCCGCTTGGGGATCGTTTGCTAGTGGTTGAGTAGAAAGCAAGTATGTAGTGGCTGCGCGGAAACTCCATAGTCTGCCCGAGCTTGCGTTCTCCTGATAAATGTGTGGTGCACGTTCATCGCTTCAGAGGCTCAGCTGGTATAGCTATGTGTATTATCAAATCTGTAATCCTAGGGAAGAATACACAACGGGACCCATGCAACCACGCTGTGCCCGTATGATCTTTGGGAGATGCAACCCAGGTAGGACCATAGGGTTCAGGCCCGGAACCGTGACAATTGACAACCACCAGCCAATTTGTTTGTTGAATCCCTCAGAGTTCACCTCAACACAAGGGGAAGGAATTCAAATTTTGAAACACTTGGATGCAATTTTTGCTACGCCCTCTGCTCTCGATTAGAAACAGCTTTCGACCCGTTATATTAATATAGAAACTACATGACATAAAAACGAGACAATTGTTACAATAAGGGCATCTCCAATGGACCGATGTAAACGAACGCGAAGCGACATTTCGGACAGCGTGGTTGAAATATGCTTCTGCACCGAGGCCCAAACGTGGCCAAAATATTTTGCGTGTGCGCGGACGCTGTCACGCTACACGTCCGCATTGGTTGTATATGGACCTATCGGGCAGTGACATAGATAAGAAAAAATCTCATTACTTTTGATTGGCCAAAAAGACCATCTTTACGAAGATAGTTAGTCGAGTTAACTAAAAACTACAACGGTTATACCTACTTGCCGTTGCGCGGCCTACTATGGCCGGGGTTACTCGCAGTCACGCCGCCTCCACCGCCGCCACATCCGCCTCCAGCTGGTCGGCCTGGCAGCCGTACGTGGCAGTCTGCTCCTCCGAGAACGCCTCCACCATGTGGATGGCGGTGAGGTCCGGATCATCCAGGTAGGCGCGGCTGGCCATCTCAACAAGGCAAGCCTAGATGCGGTACTGCTCGGTCATGGACGATTTCTATGTTTATTGGGTTGAGGTGTGTCCTTCTCGCCTGCCGGCGTCGACCATATATAGGCACGGCGGGGCGGTAAACGCCGATCCGCGCAAGCCGCTTCCCATGTGAAACGGCGGCGAAAACGTGCCAGTCTACCGACCACACGCGGCAACCACCGCCCCCGTGTGGGAAGCTGTAATCGCCGACAGCACGCCTCGACGGGACGTTAAACCGCCATTACTGACCTTGACGCTGTCACGGGCAAAAATTGTCGGCCCACTGGGCATACCCCCGATGCAAACGGACGTGAAGGCACTGTAAAACCGATTTGGTGTTCCCGGGCCGACGCAAACGAAAGCGCGGGTCACTTTTGACGTCTGTTTTACGTCAGCCCGTTGGAGATGTCCTAACATTACAATCAAGCGGAAGAGAAAAATAAGAGAAAGAAAGAGAAAATAATACCAACAACGGCCAGATGGACAATGGGATCTCCTTCGGCATCGTGCACGACATCACCTCCTCCTGTGGCTAGAGGGGACTCACATTTTTGTTGGAATGATAGGTTTGCATAAAATAATTCAAAATATTTAGACTTGTGAAAAAAACAAAAAGTTAGTTTGCTTTTTCTAGAAATTTGAATTTGCTTTTCCCACATGTGCTGCTTGTTTTTATTTACAACTTGCAAGTGACAGCATTATTTTTTTGGAACTTTTTCCATTGGTAATGAACATTCAAATCTACATGCATGATGTTCTTGAGAATTGTTTGTTGATACTATGTTTTTCGAAAAAATAGTTTTGTGCTTTAGAGTTTCTTGAGAATTCTTTGTGATTTAGACTCTAGTATTTGCATTTGATGTAATTTGAATCGATTTTTTCGTTGTAGAATTTGAATTTGATGAAACGACAACCATGTTATCTGGAATTTAAGCCCTAAATCTGCAAGAAAAAACAGATTCGGAAATACATTATTAGTAATCCAGAGTTAGTCACAAACCCTAATGAACCCGGAACATGATGTGCCATGGACGGGATTCTAAGTGCTCGGTACAGGACACCACCTATACGAGCAATCAAGTGTCGCTCCAGCAGCCAACCAGATCCATTTAATCCTGTACGAATAGACCCGCAAATATACACCAGTATTACGAATTTCAGGCGATGTATCATAGTAGAAAAATTGCTAGTGGTTAACCTCCTCCACTCGTTTATCCGGAGCAACCAAGCCCGGGCATACATCGTCCGCGTTCCTGCAATCATGCCCCCTTGAGGTGTGTTTAGCTACCAGGCCACCTAGTGAATTTTCCGTGAAAACCGAGGTGAGATTTTTTTACATCGATTGTTAGTCTTCTTCATTGATACGGGGCAACCAAGAGGTTTGTTTGTGCGCTTCTCCTCTACTAATAACAGACCGTGAGGAATGAAGGGTGGAAAGTGCGGCACGTCTCTCGCTTGATGTGTCTTCTGCCTTCTTACGCTCATCGAGCCTCTTCAATTCCTCTTCCATCTTGTTCTTCTCATCTTGTATTCTTCTCTTCTCATCTTCTAGCTTTTTGTGCGCATCGATCATCTTCTTTTGTCATTCAGCCAAGAGACAATGATAATCCTGCATCTCTTCCTAGGTCTCTTCCCCTGTAAGGGATTTTACACCATTAAAAGCTTCATTGGCCCTTTTCCAGGTCGAGGCGGGCTACTGCACGGCCGGTCACGCAGAGGTCCACCGTTGGCGTTTCCATTGGTAGGAGTTTTGGCGGTAGCGTTGGCAGCTGCTGCGGCAGGGTTCCAGGCCCATTGATGACTATTGCGCCACTGGAAGTATGTTGGGCGTGTGTCCCGGCAATCACCACAATCGCGGATGGAGAGGTTGTCTTCGTTGCTTGTTGTGAGATCGTCCTGACTCGCAACATGATGAGTGTCATAGTTGAAGCAGTAGATCGTTGTTGGTGCAAGGGTCGATGTCGATGTCGAGTACGAGATTAGAGTTGCCTCTAGCTCGCTGTAGGAGCCGACGGAGGATGTCGTCGTGGACACCGTGGTAGACGATTGTGTCGTTGCCTAATCGACGGTACCTCGGAGGAGGGATCCTCACGAGGGGGAGAAGAAGTAGGGGCCATAGGGCGGAGTGCACACGGGATGGTGGTACGCGATTTACCCAGCTTCGGAACACCTGCACGATGACAGGGCCTACTGCTGCTTGTCCGGAATTATCCGGGCGCTTTCGCGTTGTTACAATGAGTTGTGGTTGTGCCTCTAGGGCTCCCGAGGATCCGGCTTATAAAGGCGCACGGATCTAGGGTTTACATGGAGAGTCCTAGCCGGAATACAAGATGCCTAACTACGGTACAATGTCTTGCCGTGTACGTCAAGGATCCGCCTTCCTCTAAGTACGTGCTGGATCCGGATACTTCATGGGCCGTCACGGATCCGGCCTCCTTCGTAGGTCGGTTGAGATCCGGCTTCCTGTTCCTGGGCCAGACTTCATCCTTCAGGATCTACAGCAACTGGGCCGCCCGATGGGCCACATGCCTCATCACCAACTATGGGCCACCCGGGCTTGCCGGATCCAGGCCATGTCGTTGATATACCCATAAAGTATACCCACAACAGTAGCCCCCGAAGTTCTCCGAGATTCATCATTCCTCCGACTTCATTCAGCTCGGATCCGAAGAGAATCTTGAAGAGCTTCAAAACCTTTACTTGTTTCCGGTATCGTCTATTCGGAAATCTTCCTTTCTCCTGAATCGGTAACGCAACGGAGATCCCACCTTTCCCGCGCACAACTCCCTTTTTTCCCGCACTAAATTTTCGGAGATGCGAATCTTCTAGCCGGAAATTTCGGGAGCGCATAGTTAAGTTACCTCCACGTCGTTTTACCGCTTTAACCTAAGACACGTGTCAGGCATCCAACGGTGAGACCGTTCAGTTTCCACCGCTAGATCTGAAACACGAATCTCCGCACGAGGTCTATAAATATCCCCTGCGCGCGGTAACTTCTCATTCTTTCACCGCATCTTTCTCTTCTTCTTCTTCCTCGTGCCGCGCCGCCCATCAGATCTGAACTCCGGCGAACTCTCGCACGGGGAACTTCTCCCGCCGCTACTCCAAGGTCTCCCTCGACCTGAGATCTGCGTGTTTGATCGGGATTTTTCCTCCGCCGCCGTTTCGTGGTCTTCTGAAGCGCAACGCTGCAAATCCGGCCAGCTCAACCTCGCCGGCGTCCCACGGATCCACCGCGCCATTAACGGTAAGTGCGTCGGTCCTGTAGAAGAAGAAGTGTAGCGTAGATTCCAATTACTCTAACATTTTAAATGGGTGCAGCCGGAAGCATGCCACTCGATTCACCGCATTGTACTGGTAGTTCTCCGAGTAGCCCAAATCTCAGTTCGTTAGAACCAATCTGTCCGGATCCCATAGCATATCTACCACCATATGTTTCCGACATCCGGCTAGCTCAACCATTTTCCGCATCTTCCAGGCACCACTCCAGGCCGGATCCCCTCCCTCAAAGAACTTCAAGAAGAACTCGAGGGTCAAGCGAGAATGGCAGCCAAAGTGCAGGAGGCGGAAAACAAGAGGGCTTCCAAGGCTCGGAACCGCGAAGGAGAACGGGGTCAATGGTGGCCCTGTGAAACCACCGACGTGGAGCTTAGAGAGCTCCAGAACGAGGGTATGATCTCCGCCTACTGGAGCTTCATACGCGACACCGACGTCCCCAAGCCCGGAGCCGATGAAATAGTTATGACCAAGGCTTGGGTGGAGCGCGGGTTGTCGCTCCCCTGCTCGAAGTTTTTCCTCTCCATCCTCAACACGTATGGGCTCCAGCCTCACAATATCTGCCCTAACTCATACCTCCTCCTCTCCAACTTTGCAACACTTTGCGAAGGGCATCTCGGAATCCGACCAGATGTCAAGTTATGGCAGTTTTTCTTCCGAGTGAAGAAGGAGACGAAGGACAAAGCAATGGTAAACTGTGGGAGCATGACGTTCATGCTCCGACCTGGACGCATGTATCCACCACACGATTCGCACGAATCCGTCCGGTACTCGGAACGCCGGATGGTTCTATGAAAAGAACGCTTCAGTTCCGGACATCCACGACGGTCTGCCCAAGTTCGTCAACGAGCCTCCGGAAGAACTCGCGAGCTGGAGCTTCGTTCCCTCACTCGCTCAAACCCCTATCCTGGAGAAAGCGGCACGGAGAATATCTTGGTTAGTCCATGACGGGCTAACCGGAGCTCAACTCACTCTTAGCTGGTTCACCCGGCGGATACAGCCACTGCGGCACAATGCGCGGTTAATCTGCGCATACACCGGGGCGGACGACCTGCTCCGGGCTACCCGCCACGACCTTCCGGCTGACTCCCTCAAAAGGAGAATCAAAACGCTCGTGAAGATAGGCCGGGGCCAACCGGTCCCGGAATTGATCAAGGATATCTACACAAACAACCAGTGTCCTCCCGTAAGCTCTGTTTCTTTCGTTACTTCAAACTTCACAAGTTTTTGGATGTTGACTTTAACTTATATTCATATTCCCTCCAGCTCGATACTTTGGCGGAGGAAAACTTTCGCACCATTCTTCGTGTTCCTGTCAGCGGCGACGGGGCGGAGGAGGCTCCGGACGACGAAGAGGAGGAAGAGGAACAGGCACCCCGCAAGGCGGCCCCTCGACCTTTGAAGCGTCCCCGCGCCAAAGCTTCCGGCTCAGAAGCCGGAGCCAGCGGCGAGGCCTCCGCCAAAAATCCCAAAACCATAAAGCCACCTCCGCTGAAATCGAAGAGAGCGGAGCGTGAACGTCTGAAAATGCTTTCAACAGCTGGCAAACGCTCGCGCCCCATCATCCCCGGCGCCCCGTAAGTTTCCGAGTATGGTGCATCTCTATTTTGATGAAGTTATTTATTATGTGAACCCCTTCACTTGTTTGCGAGGATTCCGAGTATCGCCGCCACCCGGACCACCAGCCAAGAGCCCATTACCAAGTACATGAAAAAGTCTCCGGCTGTTGGTCCCCCTACTCCAGCTCCGCCAAGCACATCTCACACTGCTCCTCAGCCGTCCCCCTCTCAAGCTGATCAATCTCCCCCTCCTGCCGCTAACACTCCACCGGAAATAGTTCCGATTAGCAGCGAAAAGGTGGGTGGAGAAGATCCGAAAGCCAAAGGACCTGCTCAAGATGAAGCAGGAGTACAAGGTCAAGGAGAAACTGAGGTCACTTCTTCCGAAAGAGCCGGAACCGGTGCTGGCGATGTCGTCGTATTTCCGAAGAACTTTGGAGATCCGAGTGACCTCACTTCTGTAATAACCCAGAACATAGGAACAACGAAGGGTAGATTTAGAAATGGGATGTGCATTTCATCGCAAAACGGGGGAAATTTTCGCGCCTTATTGCAACTAAACCTAAGAGGGATCGAGGTTCTCTCTCATTTTGCATTTAGGGTTAGGCAATGTGAGTTAGGGAAATTTCGACATGATCTCTTTTGTAACTTGTTACTTTGGGGAATGTTTGCATTTGATAAGTGTTAAACATTTAAATATAAACATCACACAATATAAACAATGAATTTAAAATTCAAACACAAGATATAAATTCAAATCATTTTGAATTTCAAAGTGAATATCAAATACAATATTTAATCAAGAATATACACATTACATAATACAAAAGCTCATAAACCAAAAACTTGAGCTTTATTGATATACAACACAATTACAAAGTCTTTACAATATTCTTGATACAAGAATTGAGATATAATGAACAGAATAAAAGAAAAGGAAAATTACAAGTTTAATTCTAAACTAAACCTAAACTAAGTGTCTTGAGGATGATCTTCTGGCCATAGTATAATTTAAACCTGCAAAATAACACAGAGAACAAGAACTAGCCAGAATACAAGTATTAGCAAGATTCAGTTTAGACAGTTAGCAGAAATAACACAAAGTTCGGTTTGGACAGATGAAACTCATCACAAGCACACTTGTGCTTGTCCAAAATCTCGGACAGCACCGGATAAACATAGGCAGACCAGACTCGAGCAAGCCACAGGGGCTCAAGTTTCACCATATGAAGGTCTGTTGCTAGGCAAGCAACGAGCAAGGCAAGGCAAGGGTGAGTCATAAAGTAAATGAGCCTGTGTGTCATGGCCAGGGAAGAAGTAGAGGCAATATAAATAGCACACAAACCCTAGAACCAGTGCACAGTCGACCAGATAAGATCACCAGGTTAGGGTGAAGCAAGAACAAGCACAGTTCATCCAGTTCATAACCAAGAACAGAAACCAACACAACCAACTTAGCCACCAGGAATCATGGTGACCTGAGAAGATCAACCAGAATCTGGAGGTGAAGGGCTTTGCACAAACCACAAGTCTGCAACAACAAAATATTTCATACTTGGAGCTGGAACAAGGTATACCAGGTTCCTGGACAGATCCAAGGGATCTGATCCATAATATATGCATGACATAATCATGGGATTGAGCAGATGCTCAAGTGGGTAGATCATCACTTGGTTTTCACCAAGGATTACTGCCAGTCTAAAAGCTACTAAAAATAGAAAGCATCTAGGTACAGATCTTGTACACAGAAACTAGCACATATGCACAGATGCATACACTAGCCAGATCAGATGCACAGATAGCACCAGTAGATGAATTGCAAGGATTAGCAGCTAATAAGACTACACAGTAAATCCTAAGCTATGAACCATCAGTAAACCCTAGGTTTTCATCAAGCAAGCATATTGGCATTCATATCAAGTATGATTCCCAAATATGCAAGCAAAGGTTGAGTAGCCACAAGATCAAATTAAATAGGTGAGCAACCAATCAGTAGCAAGGCCACTGAGGTCACATCACACTTAGCACCATTTAAAGTAAAGCCAAATATAAGACATCATTATCCAGAGTGGATTCAGATTCATTTGCTTGTTATATAATCATGAACAGCAAATTCAAAAACAAGCAAGTCATTTAAATCATCACTGCATAGGCAGTTCATCAAGAATCAGTTTACTCAAGCATGAATATGTACAAATTCATACTATTTATTGACAGTAGCACACTGTAGGGCAACAAAACACCAATCACTGCATCTTAGCCACTGGATCTAGTCCAGTAAGCTAGAGCAAGCAATAGCACATGTATGCAGTAGCATAGTGATGCTTGAGCATCAACATCACAAGGAAAGTGAATCACTTAGCCACAGTATTAATCAGGAAGACAGCACTGACATTGAATTGATCAAATGGATCAATTATAGCAAGCCAAGTGATGTCTACGTTCCCCCTCCTTTCCTGTAGACAGTGTTGGGCCCCCAAGAGCAGAGGTTTGTAGAACAGCAGCAAGTTTTCCCTTAAGTGGATCACCCAAGGTTTATCGAACTCAGGGAGGAAGAGGTCAAAGATATCCCTCTCATGCAACCCTCGCAACCACAAAGCAAGAAGTCTCTTGTGTCCCCAACACACCTAATAGGTGCACTAGTTCGGCGAAGAGATAGTGAAATACAAGTGGTATGAATAAATATGAGCGGTAATAACGGCGTGTAGTTGATGGTGGTAATATGGTAGCAGTAGTAACGCGGTAAAACGAGTAGACAAGCAGCGATAGCGATATTTAGGAACAAGGCCTAGGGATTACACTTTCACTAGTGGACACTCTCAACATTGATCACATAACAGAATAGATAAATGCATACTCTACACTTTTGTTGGATGATGAACACATTGCGTAGGATTACACGAACCCTCAATGCCGGAGTTAACAAGCTCCACAATAATGCTCATATTT
This sequence comes from Lolium rigidum, assembly GCF_022539505.1. NCBI lineage: Eukaryota > Viridiplantae > Streptophyta > Magnoliopsida > Poales > Poaceae > Lolium > Lolium rigidum. The sequence continues at coordinate 129,472,829 of NC_061508.1, forward strand.
TAGTAACCTTTAGTGTAAGATAGATCAACAAACTAAACCAAGTACTAGCATAGCATGCACACTTGTAACCTTCATGCATATGTAGGAGGAATAGATCACATCAATAATATCATAATGATAATTAACTCCACAATCTACAAGAGATCATGATCATAGCCTACGACAAGAACCACACGGTGCACACACTAATCACCTTTACACACGTGCAGGAGGAATAGAACTACTTTAATAACATCACTAGAGTAGCACATAGATGAATTGTGATACAAAACTCATATGAATCTCAATCATGTAAAGCAGCTCATGAGATCATTGTATTGAAGTACATGGAAGAGAGATGAACCACATAGCTACCGGTACAGCCCCGAGCCTCGATGGAGAACTACTCCCTCCTCATGGGAGCAGCAGCGGTGATGAAGATGGCGGTGGAGATGGCAGCGGTGTCGATGGAGAAGCCTTCCGGGGCACTTCCCCGCTCCGGCGGGGTGCCGGAACGGAGACTCCTGTCCCCCGGATCTTGGCTTCGCGATGGCGGCGGCTCCGGAAGGTTTTCCGTATCGTGGTTCTTCGCATCGGGGTTTTCGATCCAGGGGGCTTTATATAGGCGAAGAGGCGGCGCAGGAGGGCTGACGGGGGGCCGGACTATAGGGCGGCGCGGCCCCCTCGGCCGCGCCAGCCTGTAGTTTGGTGGGCACCGTGGCCCCCTCTGACTTCTCTGGTGTGTTCTGGATGCTTCCGGGGATTCTAAGATCTTTGGCGTTGATTTCATCCGATTCCGAGAATATTTCGTTACTAGGATTTCTGAAACCAAAAACAGCAGAAAACAGGAACTGGCACTTCGGCATCTTGTTAATAGGTTAGTTCCAGAAAATGCACGAATATGACATAAAGTGTGCATATAACATGTAGATAACATCAATAATGTGGCATGGAACACAAGAAATTATCGATACGTTGGAGACGTATCAGCATCCCCAAGCTTAGTTCCGCTCGTCCCGAGCGAGGTAAAACGATAACAAAGATAATTTCTGAAGTGATATGCCATCATAACCTTGATCATACTATTTGTAAACATATGTAGTGGATGCAGCGATCATAACAATGGTGATGACATGAGTAAACAGGTGAATCATAAAGCAAAGACTTTTCATGAATAGTACTTCAAGACAAGTATTAATAAGTCTTGCATAAGAGTTAACTCATAAAGCAATAAATCAAAGTAAAGGCATTGAAGCAACACAAAGGAAGATTAAGTTTCAGTGGTTGCTTTCAACTTGTAACATGTATATCTCATGGATAATAGTCAACATAGAGTAATATAACAAGTACAATATGCAAATATGTAAGAATCAATGCACAGTTCACACAAGTGTTTGCTTCTTGAGGTGGAGAGAAATAGGTGAACTGACTCAACATAAAAGTAAAGAGAATGGTCCTTCAAAGAGGAAAGCATCGATTGCTATATTTGTGCTAGAGCTTTTATTTTGAAAACATGAAACAATTTTGTCAACGGTAGTAATAAAGCATATGAGTTATGTAAATTATATCTTACAAGTTGCAAGCCTCATGCATAGTATACTAATAGTGCCCGCACCTTGTCCTAATTAGCTTGGACTACCGGATCTTTGCAATGCACATGTTTTAACCAAGTGTCACAATGGGGTACCTCCATGCCGCCTGTACAAAGGTCTAAGGAGAAAGCTCGCATTTTGGATTTCTCGCTTTTGATTATTCTCAACTTAGACATCCATACCGGGACAACATGGACAACAGATAATGGACTCCTCTTTAATGCATAAGCATGTGGAAACAATTATTATTCTCATATGAGATTGAGGATATGTGTCCAAACTGAAACTTCCACCATGAATCATGGCTTTAGTTAGCGGCCCAATGTTCTTCTCTAACAATATGCATGCTCCAACCATAAAGGTGGTAGATCTCTCTTACTTCGGACAAGACGGACATGCATAGCAACTCACATGATATCCAACAAAGAATAGTTGATGGCGTCCCCGAAACATGGTTATCGCACAACAAGCAACTTAATAAGAGATAAAGTGCATAAGTACATATTCAATACCACAATAGTTTTTTAAGCTATTTGTCCCATGAGCTATATATTGCAAAGGTGAATGATGGAATTTTAAAGGTAGCACTCAAGCAATTTACTTTGGAATGGCGGATAAATACCATGTAGTAGGTAGGTATGGTGGACACAAATGGCATAGTGGTTGGCTCAAGTATTTTGGATGCATGAGAAGTATTCCCTCTCGATACAAGGTTTAGGCTAGCAAGGTTATTTGAAACAAACACAAGGATGAACGGTGCAGCAAAACTCACATAAAAGACATATTGTAAACATTATAAGACTCTACACTGTCTTCCTTGTTGTTCAAAACTCAATACTAGATGTTATCTAGACTCTAGAGAAACAAAATATGCAAACCAAATTAGCAAGCTCTAAGTATTTCTTCATTAATGGGTGCAAAGTATATGATGCAAGAGCTTAAACATGAGCACAACAATTGCCAAGTATCAAATTATCCAAGACATTTTAGAGTTACTACATGTAGCATTTTCCAGTTCCAACCATATAACAATTTAACGAAGAAGAAACTTCGCCATGAATACTATGAGTAGAGCCTAAGGACATATTTGTCCATATGCTACAGCGGAGCGTGTCTCTCTCCCATAAAGTGAATGCTAGGATCCATTTTATTCAAACAAAACAAAAAACAAAAACAAACCGACGCTCCAAGCAAAGTGCATAAGATGTGACGGAATAAAAATATAGTTTCAGGGGAGGAACCTGATAATGTTGTCGATGAAGAAGGGGATGCCTTGGGCATCCCCAAGCTTAGACGCTTGAGTCTTCTTGAAATATGCAGGGGTGAACCACCGGGGCATCCCCAAGCTTAGACTTTTCACTCTTCTTGATCGTAGTATATCATCCTCCTCTCTTGACCCTTGAAAACTTTCTCCACACCAAACTCGAAACAACTCATTAGAGGGTTAGTGGACAATAAAAATTAACATGTTCAGAGGTGACACAATCATTCTTAACACTTCTGGACATTGCATAAAGCTACTGGACATTAATGGATCAAAGAAATTCATCCAACATAGCAAAAGAGGCAATGCGAAATAAAAGGCAGAATCTGTCAAAACAGAACAGTCCGTAAAGATGGATTTTATTAGGCCACCAGACTTGCTCAAATGAAAATGCTCAAATTGAATGAAAGTTGCGTACATATCTGAGGATCACTCACGTAAATTGGCATAATTTTCTGAGTTACCTACAGAGAATTAGACCCAGATTCGTGACAGCAAAGAAATCTGTTTCTGCGCAGTAATCCAAATCTAGTACTTACTTTACTATCAAAGACTTTACTTGGCACAACAAAACACAAAACTAAGATAAGGAGAGGTTGCTATAGTAGTAAACAACTTCCAAGACACAAATATAAAACAAAGTACTGTAGCAAAATAACACATGGGTTATCTCCCAAGAAGTTCTTTCTTTATAGCCATTAAGATGGGCTCAGCAGTTTTAATGATGCACTCGCAAGAAATAGTATTTGAAGCAAAAGAGAGCATCAAGAGGCAAATTCAAAACACATTTAAGTCTAACATGCTTCCTATGCATAGGAATCTTGTAAATAAACAAGTTCATGAAGAGCAAAGTAACAATCATAGGAAGATAAAACAAGTGTAGCTTCAAAAATTTCAGCACATAGAGAGGTGTTTTAGTAACATGAAAATTTCCACAACCATATTTTCCTCTCTCATAATAACTTTCAGTAGCAACATGAGCAAACTCAACAATATAACTATCACATAAAGCATTCTTATCATGAGTCTCATGCATAAAATTATTACTCTCCACATAAGCATAATCAATTTTATTAGTTGTAGTGGGAGCAAATTCAACAAAGTAGCTATCATTATTATTCTCATCAAGTGTAGGAGGCATAGTATAATCACAACAAAATTTACTCTCCATAGTAGGTGGCACCAAAAGACCACTATCATTATAATCAGAAATAGGAGGCAAAGTATCATCAAAGAAAATTTTCTCCTCAATGCTTGGGGGACTAAAAAGATCATGAAAACCAGCTTCCCCAAGCTTAGAACTTTCTATATCATTATCAACAATGGTGTTCAAAGCGTTCAAACTAATATTACTACCAGCATGCAAATAAGATCTCATAGGTTTTTTAATTTTCGCATCAAACAATCCATGTTTTAAATCAGGAAATAGAATAAGAAGCTCATTGTTGTCCATTATGCCAAACTAGTGTAAACAAGAAACAAAAAGATGCAATTGCAGGATCTAAAGGAAATAGCTTCGAGCACACACACACAACGGCGCCAGAAAAATACTTTACCTGGGACCGGTGTATGAGAGCCTTTTTACCTTTCCTCCCCGGCAACGGCGCCAGAAAATAACTTGATGTCTACGTTCCCCCTCCTTTCCTGTAGACAGTGTTGGGCCCCCAAGAGCAGAGGTTTGTAGAACAGCAGCAAGTTTTCCCTTAAGTGGATCACCCAAGGTTTATCGAACTCAGGGAGGAAGAGGTCAAAGATATCCCTCTCATGCAACCACTGCAACCACAAAGCAAGAAGTCTCTTGTGTCCCCAACACACCTAATAGGTGCACTAGTTCGGCGAAGAGATAGTGAAATACAAGTGGTATGAATAAATATGAGCAGTAATAACGGCGTGTAGTTGATGGTGGTAATATGGTAGCAGTAGTAACGCAGTAAAACAGTAGACAAGCAGCGATAGCAGTATTTAGGAACAAGGCCTAGGGATTACACTTTCACTAGTGGACACTCTCAACATTGATCACATAATAGAATAGATAAATGCATACTCTACACTTTTGTTGGATGATGAACACATTGCGTAGGATTACACGAACCCTCAATGCCGGAGTTAACAAGCTCCACAATAATGCTCATATTTTAGTAACCTTTAGTGTAAGATAGATCAACAAACTAAACCAAGTACTAGCATAGCATGCACACTTGTAACCTTCATGCATATGTAGGAGGAATAGATCACATCAATAATATCATAATGATAATTAACTCCACAATCTACAAGAGATCATGATCATAGCCTACGACAAGAACCACACGGTGCACACACTAATCACCTTTACACACGTGCAGGAGGAATAGAACTACTTTAATAACATCACTAGAGTAGCACATAGATGAATTGTGATACAAAACTCATATGAATCTCAATCATGTAAAGCAGCTCATGAGATCATTGTATTGAAGTACATGGAAGAGAGATGAACCACATAGCTACCGGTACAGCCCCGAGCCTCGATGGAGAACTACTCCCTCCTCATGGGAGCAGCGGCGGTGATGAAGATGGCGGTGGAGATGGCAGCGGTGTCGATGGAGAAGCCTTCCGGGGCACTTCCCCGCTCCGGCAGGGTGCCGGAACGGAGACTCCTGTCCCCGGATCTTGGCTTCGCGATGGCGGCGGCTGCGGAAGGTTTTCCGTATCGTGGTTCTTCGCATCGGGGTTTTCGATCCAGGGGCTTTATATAGGCGAAGAGGCGGCGCAGAGGGCTGACGGGGGGCCGGACTATAGGGCGGCGCGGCCCCCTCGGCCGCGCCGGCCTGTAGTTTGGTGGGCCCGTGGCCCCCCTCCGACTTCTCCGGTGTGTTCGGATGCTTCCGGGGATTCTAAGATCTTTGGCGTTGATTTCATCCGATTCCGAGAATATTTCGTTACTAGGATTTCGAAACCAAAAACAGCAGAAAACGAGAACTGGCACTTCGGCATCTTGTTAATAGGTTAGTTCCGGAAAATGCACGAATATGACATAAAGTGTGCATATAACATGTAGATAACATCAATAATGTGGCATGGAACACAAGAAATTATCGATACGTTGGAGACGTATCAC
>NC_061508.1:129478863-129549524 GCF_022539505.1 Lolium rigidum
GCCATTCCAAAGTAAATTGCTTGAGTGCTACCTTTAAATAATTCAAAATTTATCACCTCTTATTTGTGTCAATGTTTTATAGCTCATGAGGAAGTATGTGGTGTTTTATCTTTCGATCTTGTCATTTACTTTTGACAGACTTTCACAATGGACTAGTGGCACATCCGCTTATCCAATAATTTTGCAAAAAGAGCTGGCAATGGGGTTCCCAGCCCCAATTAATTAACTTTGATTAATAATTCTCTTCACATGTTTTGCTCTGATTCATCAGTAAGCAACTTAATTTTGCAAATAGACACTCCTTCATGGTATGTGATTGTTGGAAGGCACCCGAGGATTCGGTTAGCCATGGCTTGTGTAAGCAAAAGGTTGGGAGGAGTGTCATCCATAAATAAAGAAAAACTAAACTAAAGTACATGTGTAAACAAAAGAGAAGAGGGATGATCTACCTTGCCTGGTAGAGATAACGTCCTTCATGGGAGCCGCTCTTGAAAGTCCGGTTGATAAGGTAGTTAGAGTGCCCACTACCATTCGTTGACAACAACAAACACCCCTCAAAATTTTACTTTTATGCTCTCTTTATGTTTTCAAAACCAAAGCTCTAGCACAAATATAGCAATCGATGCTTTCCTCTTTGAAGGACCATTCTTCTACTTTTATGTTGAGTCAGCTTCACCTATTTCTCTCCACCTCAAGAAGCAAACACTTGTGTGAACCGTGCATTGATTCCTACATACTTGCATATTGCATTTGTTATATTACTCTATGTTGACAATTATCCATGAGATATACATGTTACAAGTTGAAAGCAACCGCTGAAACTTAATCTTCCTTTGTGTTGCTTCAATACCTTTACTTTGATTTATTGCTTTATGAGTTAACTCTTATGCAAGACTTATTGATGCTTGTCTTGAAGTGCTATTCATGAAAAGTCTTTACTTTATGATTCAGTTGTTTACTCATGTCATTACCATTGTTTTGATCACTGCATTCATTACATATGCTTACACCAATATGATCAAGTTTATGATGGCATGTCACTCCAGAAATTATCTTTGTTTATCGTTTACCTGCTCGGGACGAGCAGGAACTAAGCTTGGGGATGCTGATACGTCTACGACGTATCGATAATTTCTTGTGTTTCATGCCACATTATTGATGATATCTACATGTTTTATGCATACTTTATGTCATTATTATGCGTTTTCCGAAACTAACCTATTGACGAGATGCCGAAGGGCCAGTTGTTGTTTTCTGCTGTTTTTGGTTTCAGAAATACTAGTAAGGAAATATTCTCGAAATCGGACGAAATCAACGCCCAGCATCCTATTTTTCCATGAAGCTTCCAGAACACCCGAGAGCCGCCAGAGGAGGGCCCTGTGGGCCCCAGACGACAGGGTGGCGCGGCCCAGGCCTTGGCCGCGCCCCCCTAGCGTGTCACCGCCTCGTCGCCTCTCCGACTCCGCCTCTTCGCCTATAAAAAGGTCCCTGACCTAAAACCTCGATACGGAAAAACCACGGTACGAGAAACCTTCCAGAGCCGCCGCCATCGCGAAGCCAAGATCTGGGGGACGAGAGTCTCCGTTCCGGCACGCCGCCGGGACGGGGAAGTGCCCCGGAAGGCTCCTCCATCGACACCACCGCCATCTTCATCAACGCTGCTGTCTCCCATGAGGAGGGAGTAGTTCTCCATCGAGGCTCGGGGCTGTACCGGTAGCTATGTGGTTAATCTCTCTCCTATGTACTTCAATACAATAATCTCATGAGCTGCCTTACATGATTGAGATTCATATGATGATGCTTGTAATCTAGATGTCATTGTGCTAGTCAAGTGGGTTTTACTTATGTGATCTCCGGAGACTCCTTGTCCCACGTGTGTAAAGGTGACAGTGTGTGCACCGTGTGGGTCTCTTAGGCTATATTTCACTGAATACTTATTCACCGTTATGAATGGCATAGTGAAGTGCTTATTTATATCTCTTTATGATTGCAATGTGTTTTGTATCACAATTTATCTATGTGCTACTCTAGTGATGTTATTAAAGTAGTTTTATTCCTCCTGCACGGTGTAATGGTGACAGTGTGTGCATCCGTGTTAGTACTTGGCGTAGGCTATGATTATGATCTCTTGTATATTATGAAGTTAACTATTGCTATGATGGTATTGATGTGATCTATTCCTCCTACATAGTGTGAAGGTGACAGTGTGCATGCTATGTTAGTACTTGGTTTAGTTGTGTTGATCTGTCATGCACTCTAAGGTTATTTAAATATGAACATTGAATATTGTGGAGCTTGTTAACTCCGGCATTGAGGGTTCGTGTAATCCTACGCAATTAGTGGTGTTCATCATCCAACAAGAGAGTGTAGAGTATGCATTTATCTATTCTCGTTATGTGATCAAAGTTGAGAGTGTCCACTAGTGAAAGTCTAATCCCTAGGCCTTGTTCCTAAATATCGCTATCGCTGCATGTTTACTGTTTTATCTAGCGTTACTACTACCGCGTTACTACTCGCTTGTTTACTCGTCCCGGGCAAAGCACTTTTCCGGTGTCGTTGCCACTGCTCATACTTATTTATACCACCTGTATTTCACTATCTCTTCGCCGAACTAGTGCACCTATTAGGTGTGTTGGGGACACAAGAGACTTCTTGCTTTGTGGTTGCAGTGGTTGCATGAGAGGGATATCTTTGACCTCTTCCTCCCTGAGTTCGATAAACCTTGGGTGATCCACTTAAGGGAAACTTGCTGCTGTTCTACAAACCTCTGCTCTTGGAGGCCCAACACTGTCTACAAGAATAGAAGCACCCGTAGACGTCAAGGCGCAGCTTCCAAAGATGCCGTAGGGCGTGTGCACCAACGACATCTTCGAGAAACTGCGCCACGGGAGATTTCCCAACCCTTTCCCCAACACTGTTAGAGGAGATGTAGTCGTTCAGGGTCTTGCAGGGAAAAATTCCGAGGAGCAGCTTCCGAAGATGCCGTAGGGCGTGTGCACCAACGACATCTTTGAGAAGCTGCGCCACGGGAGATTTCCCAACCCTTTCCCCAACACTGTTAGAGGAGATGTAGTCATTCAGGGGCTTGCAGGAAAAAATTCCGAGGAGCAGCTTATGAAGATGCCGTAGGGCGTGTGCACCAATGACATCTTCGAGAAGCTGCGCCACGGGAGATTTCCCAACCCTTTCCTTCATCCATGGGAATGAAACTCCGCTTGGCTTGTTGATCTGCTTGGCAAGGCGTATCGATGCTCCTTTTATAGACACGGCACCGCTTCTACTTTGTCTTGTTCCTTCGACAGGGCATCGTGCGCTACATGCTTTATCTCATCGAGAAGTGCGTCCACCCATGTGTTCTTATCCTGCCGACATCTTTAGTCCCGGTTGCACCCACCAGCCGGGACTAAAGGTTACCCGGAGGTCCTTATCCCACCGACAGTTTTGTTAGATGACAAAAAAAAGGATCTTTAGTCCCGGTTGTACCTACCAGCCGGGACTAAAGGTTACCCCACACGTCCTTATCCCACCGACAGTTTTGTTAGATGATAAAAAAAGGATCTTCAGTCCCGGTTGTACCCACCAGCCGGGACTAATGTTTCCTGACTAATCCTCCCCAGATAATGCAGAAACCAGATAAGCCTTCCCCAGATAAGTTTCCGGCGCCACTGCGTTCCCGCCTATTTTTCTTCCCGCGCTTTCCACTGCTTCCCGCCTCCGTCTTCCCGCCATTTTTTCACTATATATATGTAGGCTTGGCCTCAATTTACATATCACATCTAGACTCATATCTGCAAACCTCATCACTCTGTCCCATGGCTTCCATCGTATCTCTAACCCTCCAGGAGGCGGAGGCGGAGGCGCTTTGCGCCTCGAACTACCCCTGCCCGCCGGGCTACCGCGTCCCGACCGGCTGGTTGCTGAGCGTCGGAGGCGTACCGGTCCCTCCTGTCCCTCTAGGTGTAGCGCGCGAGATGGCCATCACGAACCACTACTACTTCGAGCTCACGCCAAAGCAGCGGAGGAATCCCCAGTGGCATCCCGACTACAGCCCGACTTGGGACAACTTCTTCATCAATCGGCTTGAGAGTGCGCTTGCCAGGCACGAGGAGGACGGCCCGCCTCGTTCGAACTTCAACGAGGCCGTCCATTGGCTGTGGTGGCGCGGCCGGACTCTCCAGAGCGTCATGGCCTACCGTGGCCCCCGCCTGCGCTACCCTCAGTCCCAGCCCACGCGTGCTCACCCGCCGAGGTTCAACTACCGCGACCCCGATGCCAGCGACGATGATGTCGGCAACTACGACGACTACAGTGGCGACTACTATAGGGGTACGCACGAGTATGGCTGGATGACTCAAACATTCGAATCTGGCCATGTATCTTAATTTTCAGTTGAGCTCTGTACTTTAATTCTAGTTCAATCGTAATAATTTTTTTATTCCTGCCCATTGTTTCCCGCCCTTTTCCTCCCGTGCGCCGTCGTGGCGGGAAACTTTTCTCATCATCAGCGTCTGCCACACCGACTTTATTGAAAATACAATTAAAATAGATAAACAACTAGTCTAGTCGATCTACTCGTCGTCGGAGGTAGCCTCGGTCCAAATGTCGTCCCACCGAGGGTCGTTGTCGGCCCAAGTTGTATTCGGGTTGTCGAGCTCGAACTCGGCGACGGCCCGACGGTGGCGCCTATTGGACATGCGATGTGCCTGGAGGTCAGCGAAGAACGCGTCGGTGTTGTCGACGTCGTTGGGGAACTGCGCCCTCCACTAGCGCATCAACTCCTCGTCATTCTCGGTGATGGCGATCCGGCGCTGCACCTGGCGGTGGCCGCGACGGTCCTCATTGTCGACGAGGCACGGCGTCGGCGCGAGGAACTCCGCCTCCTCTAGCGATTCGACGTCTGGGAAGTTCATGTCGCGCCGTGGCCGCCGAAATCGCCACGCGGCCGCGTCGTAAGCGCGCCACTAGCTCCGGGGTGTCGTACGTGCCGAGGGTGAGCCGGAAGCCACCGGCGCGCATCTCGGCGTAGAACCTACCGTTCGGACGCGCTCGGACGCCACGGAACCCGGACGAGCCGTGACGGCTGATACGTCCCAAACGTATCTATAATTTCTTATGTTCCATGCTACTTTATTGATGATACTCACATGTTTTATACACATTATATATCATTATTATGCATTTTCCGGCACTAACCTATTGACGAGATGCCGAAGAGCCAATTGTTGTTTTCTGCTGTTTTTGGTTTCAGAAATCCTAGTAAGGAAATATTCTCGAAATTGGACGAAATCAACGCCCAGGGGCCTATGTTTCCACGAAGCTTCCAGAAGTCCGAAGAGGAAACGAAGTGGGGCCACGGGGCGCCACCACACTAGGGCGGCGCGGCCTAGAGGGGGCCCGCGCGGCCCTAGCGTGTGGGCCCCCCGTGACGCCTCCTGACCTGCCCTTCCGCCTACTTAAAGCCTTCGTCGCGAAACCCCCAGTACCGAGAGCCACGATACGGAAAACCTTCCGGAGACGCCGCCGCCGCCAATCCCATCTCGGGGATTCAGGAGATCGCCTCCGGCACCCTGCCGGAGAGGGGAATCATCTCCCGGAGGTCCCTTCATCGCCATGATCGCCTCCGGATCGATGTGTGAGTAGTCCACCCCTGGACTATGGGTTCATAGCAGTAGCTAGACGGTTGTCTTCTCCTCATTGTGCTATCATGTTAGATCTTGTGAGCTGCCTATCATGATCAAGATCATCTATTTGTAATGCTACATGTTGTGTTTGTTGGGATCCGATGAATATTGAATACTATGTCAAGTTGATTATCGATCTATCATATATGTTATTTATGTTCTTGCATGCTCTCCGTTGCTAGTAGAGGCTCTGGCCAAGTTGATACTTGTGACTCCAAGAGGGAGTATTTATGCTCGATAGTGGGTTCATGCCTCCATTGAATCTGGGACAGATGACGTGAAAGTTCTAAGGTTGTGGATGTGTTGTTGCCACTAGGGATAAAACATCGATGCTTTGTCTAAGGATATTTGTGTTGATTACATTACGCACCATACTTAATGCAATTGTCTGTTGTTTGCAACTTAATACTGGAGGGGGTTCGGATGAGAACCTGAAAGTGGACTTTTTAGCATAGATGCATGCTTGGATAGCGGTCTATGTACTTTGTCGTAATGCCCCGATTAAATCTCATAGTACTCATCATGATATATGTATGTGCATTGTTATTCCTTCTTTATTTGTCAATTGCCCAACTGTAATTTATTCACCCAACATCTGTTTATCTTATGGGAGAGACACCACTAGTGAACTGTGGACCCCGGTCCAATTCTTTACATCTGAAATACAATCTACTACAATTGTTCTTTACTGTTCTTCGCAAACAATCATCATCATCCACACAATACCTTTAATCCTTTGTTTACAGCAAGCCGGTGAGATTGACAACCTCACTGTTACGTTGGGGCAAAGTACTTTGATTGTGTTGTGCAGGTTCCACGTTGGCGCCGGAATCCCTAGTGTTGCGCCGCACTACACTCCGCCACCATCAACCTTCAACGTGCTCCTTGACTCCTACTAGTTCGATAAACCTTGGTTTCTTACTGAGGGAAACTTGCTGCTGTGCGCATCACACGTTCCTCTTGGGGTTCCCAACGGACGTGTCAACTACACGCATCAACAGCGCGGCGGTATCCCGGCGACGAATGAGCGGAGGTGACGTTGACGTGTGGTTGCGCGCGCACACGGCGCTTTATAGCACACGAAGCGACGCGGCAAGTTTGGCGACAGGTGGCGCGGGGAAGCGGCAGGGCGTGGCACGTGGAAGCGGCATCTACACGTCGCACGCCGGCGGCGGTGGGGCGAGGCACGTGGAAGCGGCAGCGACACGTGGCACAGGGAAGGGACACGTGTGGCACGGCGGCGGCGGTGGCCAGTACATGGCGGTGGCGGTGGCCAGTACATGGCGGTGGTGGTGGTGGCGGCGGCGGTGGACACATGTGGCACGGCGGTGGCGGTGGCCAGTACGTGGCCTTTTTTGATTTGAAATAAGGCGGGAACGAATTTTTTTTTTTAAATTGGCCTTTGGTTACAAACCGGGACTAAAAGCCTATTTTGCGCGCGCAGCGAAAATCGCAGCAAAATAGGCCTTTAGTCCCGGTTTGTATAACAAAACGGGACCAAAGGGGGGCCTTTGGTCCCGGTTTGTAATACGAACCGGGACCAAAGGGGGGGTATAAAATTGAGCACTTCGTCTCCGCGGAGGTCAATCCCGCGGAGACGAAGCAGTTCGACACGCCGCCAGGCTGCCGAATCGTCGCGCGCCGCTCGCCGTCCACCGCGCCGCCGCCGTGCGCCACCGCCTCCACCACCACCGTGCGCCACCGCCTCCGCCACCGCGCCCGCCCAACGCGCCGCCCGAGCGCGCCGCGCCGTCGGCCTACTGCCGCGCGCGTTGCTCTTCGACGGCCGCCGACGCCACCGCGCCTCCCTCCGCGTGCGGCGCCTCTGCCGCCGTCCGCCACGCCCCCGCCACCCTGCCGGCCGGCCGCCGCCACCATCTCCGCGCGCCGGTAAGTGCCGCCGCCCCATATGATCTCCTCTTTTTTAAAATTTTATTAGTTAATTAGGCTAGTTAGTAAATGGATTTTGTTAGTTAGGTTTTTGTTAGTTAATTAGGCTAGTTAGTAAATAATTTTGTTATTTAATTAGGCTAGTTAATTAGGCACCGCCACCGGCCGACTGCCACCCACCATATGTTAGTGCCTCCACCGTCCGACCGCCACCATCTCTGGTAGTGCCGGCGCCCCTGCCGGTGCCGAGTGCATGGCGGTGCCCCTGCCGGCGCCCCTGGCGGTGCCGAGTCCGTGGCGGTGCCGCCACGACATAGAGTTAGGGTCGCGAAATAGAGAGAAGAGTGAGACGAGGAGCGCCGAGTCCGTGGCGATGCCGGTAGTGCTGGCGCCCCCAAAATACGGTCGTTCAATTCCCGCTATCGCTCCCGCTGTCGTTCCCGACCCCCGATCCGGATCGATCGATCTGGGGTCGTGGAACGCGGCGTCGACCCCGAACCCCGAACGCGGTCGTGAAATTATATGTTAGAAATAGTTGTTACTACAAAAGTAGTGAAGTTATTTTATTTAGCACAATATTATGATTTTTATTTATGTTAGTACATATATATATGTGATTTGGTTTCGTAGCTACGATGCTGTGACAGCCGTCGCGTCGTGGAGGGACCATTCTGGAGCAGATGCAGTCGATGGGGGAGATCCGGGACTGGGCTCCGCCGGGGTGGCACTGGGTGGTGTTATCTTCCGGGGCGCGCATCTTGGTGCGGAATCCGGGTCCCGTTGTCGACCCGGATATTCTCTGGTGGAGGTCTTATGGGCCACGGTCGTTTCAGAGGGAGCCGGCCCCGCCGGAGGAGGTAGCTCAGCGAATTGCAGCGGAGGACGAGCACGTTCGCCATTACATGTATGCGTTAGACACCATGTATAGTACCGGATGGTCAGTTATGCAGGGATCTCATGTTAGCTATGCTCCCGTTACTGTTCCGTGACTTTGGGGGTTCACCGGCGTGGCTCGGACCCGATCGGCGCCGTTGAGAGGTTCTAGTAGTGATCGATGTATTAGGGTTCAATAAGATCTATGTATGCATGTAACTGCACTATCTGCTTTCAGCACTACATTTATCATCCTTAATTAATAACTATATATGTAACTCCATTTTCAGTTTTCTGCATTATCCTTAATTGGATCATATGATGGTTCCTATATATAACTTGCAAGTCGTTGTAGAAAGCATGGACGGACACAGAGACGAAGCCACAGAAAAATTCATGGTTGACCTTATAGCCAACGGTACTCTGGATGATTGTGACGACGACATTATTCCAGATGATGGCGGTGACGATGTCACCGCAACTTTTTTGAATGACTCCGGTGAGGGAGCGGAGAATATTGAGCGAAGAGAAGATGGCTACGATGAGGAAGAAGATCCTAATGGCTCCAGTGAGGAAGAAGATCAACATAATGGCTCCGGAACCGTAGTTATCACCCAGGTATATAAATTAAGCCGTTGCTGATCGACTAGATGCATTAACTAATTAAATTGTACTGACGCTGAATTATTTATTTTTTAGCCCTCCGGATCGAGCACTTCTTCTGTAAAGTCGAAGAAGCGAGGCCCGGCCAAAAAGTTGGACGACGGTGTTAGGCATGACATCACCCATATCGCTAAGGATGGTAAACCGATTGCTCCCGAGAACCATGCAAAGTCATTTATAGCTCAATGCGGAGTGCTTGTTAGGGACCACGTCCCGATCACCGTTCAAGATTGGAACAAGCCGAAGGGACTAGTACTGTCTGCAGAGGAAGAAGCTCAAGGTCTTTATATCGATGACCAAGCTCATGGCACATTTCAACATAGTACCTCCAGAGGGGGATGCCGATGAAAAGGCAAAGATGGAGAAGGCAGTCCGTGACTTTGCCAAGAAGAAGATGGCTGAACTATTCAAGAACCACAAGAAAAGATTGCGCGGCCTTATCAAGAAAGACAAGACTCCGGACAGTGAGAAGGTAAAAAATCACTGGGACGAATTCGTGAAGTGCAGCACGGAGTCAGAAGAATTTAAGAAAAGGTCGGAAACAAATAAGGCAAATGCTGCATTGAAGAAATATCACCAAGTTATGGGTCCAGGTGGATACAGGGCTAACCGTCCTAAGTGGCAGGCAGCTGAGGCGGAACTGACCAGGAAAGGGATCAGATTAGGGACACACGGTTGGACCGAACGGTCGAAGGAGTAGTTCTAAGGGATTGGGGGAAAGTTGGATCCAGAAACAGGGAAGTGCATCTATAAGAAAGCTTATCGGAAGCAGCCCATTGAAGCCCTGGAACAAGCATATAAGGACGTGGAGGAGGGGAGGTTCCAGCCCGAAAGAGAGAACGATGAGCTGACACGCGCCCTTGGGAACAAAGAACACGGCGGACGAACACGGGGCACAGAAGGCTCCGTTCCGTGGAAGTATGGCTTTCCTGCGGAAAGGAAGAGATTTCCTGATAAAAGCCATGAGAGGAGAAAGGCAAGGGAAACAGACCGCATAGCGTCTTTAGAGGATTCTATGAGCACCATGAAAGCCCAATCAACCATAGTAACCCAAGTACTTACATCCCAGGTGGCTCAGGGGCAGGCTGTAGATCCTGCATTGCTCGATGCTATCGTCCCGCTGCAATCTCAAAACCGGAAAAGCAGCGTGGCTTCCACTCAGCAGGTGGATAATGATGATGATGACCAGGTGGTCAAGCCTCCTCGCTACCCCCCGTGGATGATCTCACTGAGAGCCATCCTTGTGAGCTGCATGTTACAGTTTTCAACCTATCCTTCAAGGCGGCGGTCGGCATCCTCTTACCTACAAGGACTTACCATTGCCGTCCGGTCCAAGACGACTTTGCTGTTGTGATGGTGGATGAAGTGTTGAGAGATTATGAGGAGTTGGTGCTTGAGCACCGAAGATGGGGAAATCAAAGAACTGGGAGAAGCCCATAGAATCACCATGCAATGGCGGAAGGAGAACATTGTGTTTCCAGGTGAGAAGCCACCAAGCAGGCCACCTCGTCCGCCTCCTCCGCCACCTGCGCAGTCTCCTCCGCGTGATGATTCTCCTATGCGCGATGATGATTCCGTTGTGCATGAGCAGTCTCCTCCGCATGACAATACTCCTCCGCCTCCTCCTCCTCCTCCTCGTCGTCAGGAGACTCCGCCGCCTCCACCTAAGCAAAAGAGGAAGCTAACCGCGGCACCTCCTACAGCTCCGAAGAGATCATCAGCTCCGAAGAGATCATCAGCTCCGAAGAGAACCTCCGCATGACAATACTCCAGAGTTGTTACCACATGAGCAGACTGATGAGCAAAAGGCGTTTCTTGCGCCGAAGAAGACGTTTATTGCACCGCATACAATAAAGCACTTTGCCGAGACGAGAATAAAGAGAGCTGAGCCGAGAAGTGATCATGACCGTTGATACGTCCCAAACGTATCTATAATTTCTTATGTTCCATGCTACTTTTATGATGATACTCACATGTTTTATACACATTATATGTCATATTTATGCATTTTCCGGCACTAACCTATTGACGAGATGCCGAAGAGCCAGTTGGTGTTTTCTGCTCGTTTTTGGTTTCGAAATCCTAGTGAGGAAATATTCTCGGAATTGGACGAAATCAACGCCCAGGGTCCTATTTTTGCACGAAGCTTCCAGAAGACCGGAGGACTTACGAAGTGGGGCCACGAGGTGGCCAGACACCAGGGCGGCGCGGCCTGGTCCTTGGCCGCGCCGGCCTGTTGTGTGGGCCCCTCGTGTGTCCCCCTGACTTGCCCTTCCGCCTACATATAGTCTTCGTCGCGAAACCCCCAGTCCCGAGAGCCACGATACGGAAAACCTTCCAGAGACGCCGCCGCCGCCAATCCCATCTCGGGGGATTCAGGAGATCGCCTCCGGCACCCTGCCGGAGAGGGGAATCATCTCCGGAGGTCTCTTCATCGCCATGATCGCCTTCGGATCGATGTGTGAGTAGTTCACCCCTGGACTATGGGTCCATAGCAGTAGCTAGATGGTCGTCTTCTCCCCATTGTGCTATCATGTTAGATCTTGTGAGCTGCCTATCATGATCAAGATCATCTATTTGTAATCCTTCATGTTGTGTTTGTTGGGATCCGATGAATATTGAATACTATGTCAAGTTGATTATCAATCTATCATATATGTTATTTATGTTCTTGCATGCTCTCCGTTGCTAGTAGAGGCTCCGGCCAAGTTGATACTTGTGACTCCAAGAGGGAGTATTTATGCTCGATAGTGGGTTCATGCCTCCATTAAATCCGGGACGAGTGACGAAAGTTCTAAGGTTGTGGATGTGCTTGTTGGCACTAGGGATAAAACATCGATGCTTTGTCTAAGGATATTTGTGTTGATTACATTACGCACCATACTTAATGCAATTGTCTGTTGTTTACAACTTAATACTGGAGGGGTTCGGATGATAACTCGAAGGTGGACTTTTTAGGCATAGATGCATGCTCTGGATAGCGGTCTATGTACTTTGTCGTAATGCCCTGATTAAATCTCATAGTACTCATCATGATATATATATGTGCATTGTTATGCTTTCTTTATTTGTCAATTGCCCAACTGTAATTTGTTCACCCAACATCTGCTATCTTATGGGAGAGACACCGCTAGTGAACTGTGGATCCCGGTCCTATTCTTTACATCTGAAATACAAACTGCTGCAATTGTTCTTTACTATTCTTCGCAAACAACCATCATCATCCACACTATACATTTAATCCTTTGTTTACAGCAAGCCGGTGAGATTGACAACCTCGACTAGTTACGTTGGGGCAAAGTTCTGTGATTGTGTTGTGCAGGTTCCACGTTGGCGCCGGAATCCCTGGTGTTGCGCCGCACTACACTCCTCCGCCATCAACCTTCAACGTGCTTCTTGGCTCCTACTGGTTCGATTAAACCTTGGTTTCTTACTGAGGGAAAACTTGCTGCTGTGCGCATCATACGTTCCTCTTGGGGTTCCCAACGGACGTGTTAACTACGCGCAATCAAGCTCTTTTTCTGGCGCCGTTGCCGGGGAGATCAAGACACGCTGCAAGGGGAGTCTCCACTTCCAATCTCTTTACTTTGTTTTTGTCTTGCTTTATTTTATTTACTAATTTGTTTGCTGCACTTAAACAAAACACAAAAAAATTAGTTGCTAGTTTTACTTTATTTACTGTCTTGTTCTCTATATCAAAAACACAAAAAAATAGTTACTTGCATTTACTTTATTTAGTTTGCTTTATTTACTACATCTAATATGGGTACTGTTGAGAATACTAAGTTGTGTGACTTCACTAGCACAAATAATAATGATTTCCTATGCACACCTATTGCTCCACCTGCTACTACAGCAGAATTCTTTGAAATTAAACCTGCTTTACTATGAGAGAGCAACTTTCTGGTGTTAGTTCTGATGATGCTGCTGCCCATCTTAATAATTTTGTTGAACTATGTGAAATGCAAAAGTATAAGGATGTAGATGGTGACATTATAAAATTAAAATTGTTTCCTTTCTCCTTAAGAGGAAGAGCTAAAGATTGGTTGCTATCTCTGCCTAGAAATAGTATTGATTCATGGACTAAATGTAAGGATGCTTTTATTGGTAGATATTATCCTCCCGCTAAAATTATATCTTTGAGAAGTAGCATAATGAATTTCAAGCAATTAGATAATGAATATGTTGCTCAAGCATGGGAGAGAATGAAATCTTTGGTAAAGAATTGCCCAACCCATGGACTGACTACTTGGATGATCATCCAAACCTTTTATGCAGGATTGAATTTTTCTTCGCGGAACCTATTGGATTCAGCTCCTGGAGGTACCTTTATGTCCATCACTTTTGGGGCGGCAACAAAGCTTCTTGATGATATGATGACAAATTACTCCGAATGGCACACGGAAAGAGCTCCACAAGGTAAGAAGGTAAATTCTGTTGAAGAAACCTCCTCCTTGAGTGATAAGATTGATGCTATTATGTCTATGCTTGTGAATGGTAGATCTAATGTTGATCCTAATAATGTTCCTTTAGATTCATTGGTTGCCCAAGAAGAACATGTAGATGTGAATTTCATTAGAAGTAATAATTTCAACAACAATGCTTATAGGAACAATTCTGGTAACAACTATAGGCCATATCCTTCTGCTAATGGTAATAGTTATGGTAATTCTTATGGGAATTCTTACAACAATAATAGGAGTGTACCCCTGGTCTTGAAGCCATGCTTAAAGAATTTATTAGTACACAAACTGCTTTTAACAAATCCGTTGAGGAAAAGCTCGATAAAATTGATATTCTCGCTTCTAAGGTTGATAGTCTTGCCTCTGATGTTGTTCTTTTAAAATTGAAAGTTATGCCTAATAGGGATATTGATAATAAGATTGTTACTACAGCAAATGCCATCCAAGTTCGAATTAATGAGAATATTAGATTGATGGCTGAATTGCATGCTAGGTGGGAAAGAGAAGAAAATAAAAACTTGCTAAAGAGAATAAAGTAGCTAAAGTTTGGACTATTACCACCACTAGTAATGTTAATGATTCACATGTTGCTACACCTCCTACTATCAATGGTAAAATAATTGGTGTTGGCAATGTTACTACTCCTAGTACAAAGCTTGCAAAATTGCCTGAAACTGCTAAAACTGCTGAAATTGATAAAACTGCTGAAATTTTTCAAAATATTGGGGATAATGATCCCATTGCTGTAGACCATAATGGTTTAGACTTTGATGATTGTCACATCTCTGAAGTTATAAAGTTCTTACAAAAGCTTGCTAAAAGTCCCAACGCTAGTGCTATAAATTTGGCCTTTACAAAACATATTACAAATGCTCTCATAAAATCTAGGGAGGAGAAACTAAAACTTGAAACTTCTATTCCTAGAAAGTTAGAAGATGGTTGGGAGCCTATAATTAAGATGAGGGTCAATGATTTTGATTGTAATGCTTTATGTGATCTTGGTGCAAGTATTTCTGTTATGCCTAAGAAAATTTATGATATGCTTGACTTGCCACCATTGAAGAATTGTTATTTGGATGTTAATCTTGTTGATAATGCTATAAAGAAACCTTTGGGGAGGATTGATAATGTTCGTATTATGGTTAACAATAACCTTGTCCCCGTTGATTTTGTTGTCTTGGATATTGAATGCAATGCATCTTGTCCCATTATACTGGGAAGACCTTTTCTTCGAACTGTTGGTGCTACCATTGATATGAAGGAAGGTAATATTAAATATCAATTTCCGCTCAAGAAAGGTATGGAACACTTCCCTAGAAAGAGAATGAAGTTACCTTATGATTCTATTATTAGAACAAATTATGATGTTGATGCTTCGTCTCTTGACAATACATGATTCACACGTTCTGCGCCTAGCTGAAAGGCGTTAAAGAAAAGCGCTTATGGGAGATAACCCATTATTTTACTTCTGCACTTTATTTTTGAGTCTTGGAAGTTGTTTACTACTGTAGCAACCTCTCCTTATCTTTATTTTATTGCATTGTTGTGCCAAGTAAAGTCTTTGATTGTAAAGCCAATACTAGATTTGGATTGCTGTGCAGGAACAGATTTCTTGCTGTCACGAATTTTGGCAGTAGTCCCTGTAGAAAAATCAAAAAAATCTGCCAATTTACGTGCGTGATCCTCAGATATGTACGCAACTTTCATTCAATTTGGCCATTTTCATCTGGGCAAGTCTGGTGCCACTTTAAAATTCGTCTTTACGAACTGTTCTGTTTTGACAGATTCTGCCTTTTATTTCGCATTGCCTGTTTTGCTATGTTTGATGGATTTCTATGTTCCATTAACTTTCAGTAGCTTTGTGCAATGTCCAGAAGTGTTAAGAATGATTATGTCACCTCTGAATATATGAATTATGCACTGACCCTCTAATGAGTTTGTTTCGAGTTTGGTGTGGAGGAAGTTTTCAAGGGTCAAGAGAGGAGGATGATACAATATGATCAAGAAGAGTGAAAAGTCAAAGCTTGGAGATGCCCCCTTGGTTCATCCCTGCATATTTTAAGAAGACTCAAGCGTCTAAGCTTGGGGATGCCTAAGGCATCCCTTCTTCATCGACAACTTATCAGGTTCCTCTAGTGAAACTATATTTTTATTCCGTCACATCTTATGTGCTTTACTTGGAGCGTCTGTTTGTTTTTATTTTTGTTTTTTTTGAATAAATCGGATCCTAGCATTCTTTGTTTGGGAGAGAGACACGCTCCGCTGTTTCGTATGAACACATATGCTCTTAGCTTCATCTTTAATGTTCATTGCGAAATTTGAACTATTTCATTCATTGTTATATGGTTGGAAACGGAAAATGCCGCATGTGGTAAATGGTTTAATGTCTTGAATAATGTGATAATTGGCAATTGTTGTGCTCATATAGATCTTGTTTAAGCTCTTGCATCATGTACCTTGTACCCATTAATGAATAACTACATAGAGCTTGTTAAAATTTGGTTTGCATGATTGATCTCTAGAGTCTAGATATTTTCTGGTTGAGGTGTTTGAACAACAAGGAGACAATGTAAAGTCTTATAATAGCTACAATATGTTCATATGTGAGCTTTGCTGCACCTTTTATACTTGAGTTTGCTTCAAACAACCTTGCTAGCCTAGCCTTGTATTGAGAGGAATTCTTCTCGTGCATCCAAATCCTTGAGCCAATAACCATGCCATTTGTGTCCACCATACCTACCTACCACATGGTATTTCTCCGCCATTCCAAAGTAAATTACTTGAGTGCTACCTTTAAAATTTCTATTCTTTGCCTTTGCAATATATAGCTCATGGGACAAAATAGTTTAAAAACTATCGTGGTGAAGAATATGTACTTATGTGTCTTATTTCTTAGTAAGTTGCTTGTTGAGCGGTAACCATGTTTTCTGGGGACGCCATCAACTCTTTTACCCTGTTGAATATCATGTGAGTTGCTATGCATGTTCGTCTTGTCTGAAGTAAGGGCGTTTTTCACAATCAAATGGTTTGAGTATGCATACTGTTAGAGAAGAACATTGGGCCGCTAACTAAAGCCATGATTCATGGTGGAAGTTTCAGTGTGGACAGCTAATCCTCAATCTCTTAAGAGAATATTAACTATTGTTGAATGCTTATGCATTAAAGAGGAGTCCATTATCTGTTGTCTATGTTGTCCCGGTATGGATGTCTAAGTTGAGAATAATCAAAAGCGAGAAATCCAATGCGAGCTTTCTCCTTAGACCTTTGTACAGGCGGCATAGAGGTACCCCTTTGTGACACTTGGTTGAAATATATGCTATGCAATGATAATCCTTGTTAACCCAAGCTAATTAGGACAAGGTGCGAGCACTATTAGTATACTATGCATGAGGCTTGCAACTTATAAGATGTCTTATACATAACTCATATGATTTATTACTACCGTTGACAAAATTGTTTCTTGTTTTTAAAATGAAAAGCTCTAGCACAAATATAGTAATCAATGCTTCCCTCTACGAAGGGCCTATCTTCTACTTTATTGTTGAGTCAGTTTGCCTATTCTTTCTATCTTAGAAGCAAACACTTGTATCAACTGTGTGCATTGATTCTTACATGTTTACTTATTGCACTTGTTATATTACTTTATGTTGACAATTATCCATGAGATATACATGTTGAAGTTGAAAGCAACCGCTGAAACTTTATCTTCCTTTGTGTTGCTTCAATGCTTTTACTTCGAATTTATTGCTTTATGAGTAACTCTTATGCAAGTCTTATTGATGCTTGTCTTGAAAGTATTATTCATGAAAAGTCTTTGTTATATGATTCATTAGTTTACTCATTATCTTCATCATTGCTTCGAATCGCTGCATTCATCTCATATGCTTTACCATAGTATGATCAAGATTATGATAGCATGTCACTTCAGAAATTATCTTTTTTATCGTTTACCTACTCGAGGGCGAGTAGGAACTAAGCAATTGTCTGTTGTTTGCAACTTAGACATCCATACCGGGACAACATAGACAACAGATAATGGACTCCTCTTTAATGCATAAGCATTCAACAACAGATAATATTCTCATAAGAGATTGAGGATTAATTGTCCAAACTGAAACTTCCACCATGGATCATGGCTTTAGTTAGCGGCCCAATGTTCTTTTCTAACAATATGCATACTCAAACCATTTGATCATGAAAATCGCCCTTACTTCAGACAAGACGAACATGCATAGCAACTCACATGATATTCAACAAAGGTAAAAGTTGATGGCGTCCCCAGAAGCATGGTTACCGCTCAATAGGCAACTTATTAAGAAATAAGATACATAGCTACATATTCTTCACCACAATAGTTTTTAAGGCTATTTTCCCATGAGCTATATATTGCAAAGACAAAGAATAGAATTTTTAAAGGTAGCACTCAAGTAATTTACTTTGGAATGGCAGAGAAATACCATGTAGTAGGTAGGTATGGTGGACACAAATGGCGTAGTTTTTGGCTCAAGGATTTGGATGCATGAGAAGAATTCCCTCTCAATACAAGGCTAGGCTAGCAAGGTTGTTTGAAGCAAACTCAAGCATAAAACGGTACAGCAAAAATCACATATGAACATATTGCAAGCATTATAAGACTTTACATCGTCTCCTTGTTGTTCAAACACCTTAACCAGAAAATATCTAGACTCTAGAGACCAATCATGCAAACCAGATTTGAACAAGCTCTGTGTAGTTCTTCATTAATGGGTGCAAAGTACATGATGCAAGAGCTTAAACATGATCTATATGAGCACAAAAATTGCCAAGTATCAAATTATTCAAGACATTATACCAATTACCACATGCAGCATTTTCTGTTTCCAACCATATAACAATGAACGAAGCAGTTTCAACCTTCGCCATGAACATTAAGAGTAAGGCTAAGAACATATGTGTTCATACGAAACAGCGGAGCGTGTCTCTCTCCCAAATAAAGAATGCTAGGATCCGATTTTATTCAAACAAAAGCAAAAACAAAAACAAACAGACGCTCCAAGTAAAGCACATAAGATGTGACGGAATAAAAATATAGTTTCACTAGAGGTGACCTGATAAGTTGTCGATGAAGAAGGGATGCCTTGGGCATCCCCAAGCTTAGATGCTTGAGTCTTCTTAAAATATGCGGGGATGAACCACGGGGGCATCCCCAAGCTTAGACTTTTCACTCTTCTTGATCATATTGTATCATCCTCCTCTCTTGACCCTTGAAAACTTCCTCCACACCAAACTCAAAACAAACTCATTAGAGGGTTAGTGCATAATTGAAAATTCATATATTCAGAGGTGATATAATCATTCTTAACACTTCTGGACATTGGACAAAGCTACTGAAAGTAAATGGAACAAAGAAATCCATCAAACATAGCAAAACAGGCAATGCGAAATAAAAGGCAGAATCTGTCAAAACAGAACAGTCCCGTAAAGACGAATTTTTCTGGGGCACTTAACTTGCTCAGATGAAAATGCTCAAATTGAATGAAAGTTGCGTACATATCTGAGGATCACGCACGTAAATTGGCAGATGTTTCTAAATTTCCTACAGAAGGGGCTGCTCAATTTCGTGACAGTAAGAAATCTATTTCTGCGTAGTAATCCAAATCTAGTATTGACTTTACTATCAAAGACTTTACTTGGCACAACAATGCAATAAAATAAAGATAAGGAGAGGTTGCTACAGTAGTAACAACTTCCAAGACTCAAATATAAAATAAAATTGCAGAAGTAAAATAATGGGTTGTCTCCCATAAGCGCTTTTCCTTAACGCCTTTCAGCTAGGCGCAGAAAGTGTGAATCAAGTATTGTCAAGAGATGAAGCTTCAATAGATGCTCCATCATCCGTAGTGGTGCTAATGGCTTTGTCAATTTTAGGCCTATAATAGTTTTTTGGTTTAGGCACTTTAGAGACATACATGAACTTTTGCTCCTTACCCACATAAGCTTTCTCCTTAAACTTAAGAGAAGAAAAGGTTGAACCCAAGGTTCCCATAGCTTCTTCATGTTCACTAATCCTATGGGTTCGATTATCCTTAGTAGCACAAGTTTCTAAAACGGCAATTCTCTCATTGATTCCACTTAGAGTTTTATCAAGTTTATCAATGTTATTAAGTAATATTCCCAATTTAGTCTCAACACTTGGAAGATTTTTCTCTATGACCTCCAACTTTTTCATGACATCTTCAAGAGAGATTTCAATTTTAGCTTCATTAACATGTGGTATTCCAACTAGACTCTCAATGATGCAACTAGCTTCTAAAGCAGGAGTGCCTAGGAAATTACTTCTCGCAAGAGTATCAAGAACATACCTATTCCAGCTAGAGATAGCAACATAAAAGTTCCTAAGTAGTATAATAGTGGAGTGTTTCTTAATGAACCTATGATGAGCATCACTAATTCTATACCAAGCATCTTTAAAACTTTCTCCCCCTTGTTGCTTAAACGAACGAACTTCAACTTCAGGATTACTCACTTTTAGCAGTAGTAATTAAAGCAAACTAAATAAAGTAAATGCAAGTAACTAATTTTTTTGTGTTTTTAATATGGAGAACAAGACAGTAAATAAAGTAAAACTAGCAACTAACTTTTTTTGTATTTTTGATATAGAGAACAAACAAAGCAGTAAATAAAGTAAAGTAAAGCAAGACAAAAACAAAGTAAAGAGATTGGATGTGGGAGACTCCCCTGCAGCGTGTCTTGATCTCCCCGGCAACGGCGCCAGAAAACTGTCTGATGGCGTGTAAGACACACGTCCGTTGGGAACCCCAAGAGGAAGGTGTGATGTGTACAACGACAAGTTTTCCCTTAGTAAGAAACCAAGGTTATCGAACCAGTAGGAGTCAAGGAACACGTGAAGGTTGTTGGTGGCGGAGTGTAGTGCGGCGCAACAACAGGGATTCCGGCGCCAACGTGGAACCTGCACAACACAATCAAAGTACTTTGCCCCAATGTAACAGATGAGGTTGTCAATCTCACCGGCTTGCTGAAAACAAAGGATTAGATGTATAGTGTGGAAGATGATGTTTGTTTGCAAAGAACAGTAAAGAACAAGTATTGCAGTAGATTGTATTTCAGATGTAAAGAATGGACCGGGGTCCACAGTTCACCAGTGGTGTCTCTCCCATAAGATCAATGCATGTTGGGTGAACAAATTACAGTTGGGCAATTGACAAATAAAGAAGGCATAACAATGCACATACATATATCACGATGAGTACTATGAGATTTAATCAAGGCATTACGACAAAGTACATAGACCGCTATCCAGCATGCATCTATGCCTAAAAAGTCCACCTTCAGGTTATCATCTGAACCCCTTCCAGTATTAAGTTGCAAACAACAGACAATTGCATTAAGTATGGTGCGTAATGTTATCAACACAAATATCCTTAGACAAAGCATCGATGTTTTATCCCTAGTGGCAACAAGACATCCACAACCTTAGAACTTTCTCGTCATCGTCCTGCATTCAATGGAGGCATGAACCCACTATCGAGCATAAATACTCCCTCTTGGAGTTACAAGTATCAACTTGGCCAGAGCCTCTACTAGCAACGGAGAGCATGCAAGAACATAAACAACATATATGATAGATTGATAATCAACTTGACATAGTATTCAATATTCATCGGATCCCAACAAACACAACATGTAGCATTACAAATAGATGATCTTGATCATGATAGGCAGCTTGATGTCTACGCACGCTTCTATTCATGTAGACATTGTTGGGCCTCCAAGAGCAGAGGTTTGTAGAACAGCAGCAAGTTTCCTTTAAGTGAATCACCCAAGGTTTATCGAACTCAGGGAGGAAGAGGTCAAAGATATCCCTCTCAAGCAACCCTGCAATCACGATACAAGAAGTCTCTTGTGTCCCCAACACACCTAATACACTTGTCAGATGTATAGGTGCACTAGTTCGGCGAAGAGATGGTGAAATACAGGTGGTATAGATGGTGGTAATATTGCAGGAAGTAAAGATGCAGTAAAACAGTAAACAAACGGTGCCAGAAAATAGCTTGCTGGCGTGGGAGGCAATTCTCTATGGTGTAGCTTTTCTATTTGGAAACAAGGCCTAGGGATCATACTTTCACTAGTGGACACTCTCAACATTGATCACATAACTGAATAAACAAATACTACTTTCTCTACACTCTCTTGTTGGATGACAAACACCATTCATTGTGTAGGGCTACAAGAGCACCTCAATGCCGGAGTTAACAAGCTCCACAACATTCGATGTTCATATTTAAATAACCTTAGAGTGCATGATAGACCATTGCAATTATACCGAGTACTAACATAGCATGCACACTGTCACCGTCAGGCTATGAAAGGGGGAATAGATCGCATCAATACTATCATAGTAATAATAACTTCATAATCTACAAGAGATCACAATCATAGCCTATGCCAAGTACTACATGACGCACACACTGTCAACATTACATCATGGAGGAGGAATAAAGTATTTTAATAACATCACTAGAGTAGCACATAGATGATATTCCACTAGATCACAAAGCTCATGATCACATAAAGATCACATGGGAGAGAGAGATGAACCACATAGCTACGGTACAACCCTTAGCCCCGGGGGAGAACTACTCCCTCCTCATGGGAGACAGCAGCGTCGATGGAGATGGCGGTGGTGTCGATGGAGAGGCCTTCCGGGGCACTTCCCGTCCCGGCGGCGTGCCGGAACAAAGACTTCGTCCCCGCGATCTTGGCTTCGCGATGGCGGCGGCTCTGGAAGGTTTCTCGTACCGTGGCTTATTCCTCTAGGGTTTTCGCGACGGAGTCCTTAAGTAGGCGGAAGGGCAGCCTCGGAGGGGCCCTGGTGGGCCCACACAGTAGGGGCGCGCCCCACCCCTTGGCCGTGCCGCCCTGGCGTGTGGGGACCCCCTGGCTCCTCTCCGGTACTTCTTCGATGCTCTGGAACCTTCCGGGAAAAATAAGATGTTGGGTGTTGATTTCGTCCAATTCCGAGAATATTTCCTTACTAGGATTTCTGAAACCAAAAACAGCAGATAACAGGAACTGGCACTTCGGCATCTCGTCAATAGGTTAGTTCCGGAAAATGCATAATAATGACATATAATGTGTATAAAACATGTGAGTATCATCATAAAAGTAGCATGGAACATAAGAAATTATAGATACGTTGGAGACGTATCAGCATCCCCAAGCTTAGTTCCTACTCGCCCTCGAATAGGTAAACGATAACAAAGATAATTTCTTAAGTGACATGCTATCATAATCTTGATCAATACTATTGTAAAGCATATGAGATGAATGCAGTGATTCAAAGAAATGGTGAAGATAATGAGTACCACAAATGAATCATATAGCAAAGACTTTTCATGAATAATACTTTCAAGACAAGCATCAATAAGACTTGCATAAGAGTTAACTCATAAAGCAATAAATTCAAAGTAAAGGCATTGAAGCAACACAATGGAAGATATAAGTTTCAGCAGTTGCTTTCAACTTCAACATGTATATCTCATGGATAATTGTCAACACAAAGTAATATAACAAGTGCAATAGGTAAACATGTAGGAATCAATGCACACAGTTCATACAAGTGTTTGCTTCTAAGATAGAAAGAATAGGTAAACTGACTCAACAATAAAGTAAAAGAATGGCCCTTCGTAGAGGGAAGCATGGATTACTATTTTTGTGCTAGAGCTTTTATTTTGAAAACATAGAAATAATTTTGTCAACGGTAGTAATAAATCATATGTGTTATGTATAAGACATCCTACAAGTTGCAAGCCTCATGCATAGTATACCAATAGTGCTCGCACCTTGTCCTAATTAGCTTGGATTAACATGGATTATCATTGCATAGCATATGTTTCAACTAAGTGTCACAAAGGGGTACCTCTATGCCGCTCGTACAAAGGTCTAAGGAGAAAGTTCGCATTGGATTTCTCGCTTTTGATTATTCTCAACTTAGACATCCATACCGGGACAACATAGACAACAGATAATGGACTCCTCTTTAATGCATAAGCATTCAACAAAAGATAATATTCTCATAAGAGATTGAGGATTGATGTCCAAACTGAAACTTCCACCATGATTCATGGCTTTAGTTAGCGGCCCAATGTTCTTCTCTAACAATATGCATACTCAAACCATTTGATCAAGATAAGCCACCCTTACTTCAGACAAGACGAACATGCATAGCAACTCACATGATATTCAACAAAGGTGAAATAGTTGATGGCGTCCCCAGAAACATGGTTACCACTCAACAAGCAACTTATTAAGAAATAAGATACATAGCTACATATTCTTCACCACAATAGTTTTTAAGGCTATTTTTCCCATGAGCTCTGTATTGCAAAGACAAAGGATAGAATTTTAAAGGTAGCACTCAAGTAATTTACATTGGAATGGCAGAGAAATACCATGTAGTAGGTAGGTATGGTGGACACAAATGGCATAGTTTTTGGCTCAAGGATTTGGATGCACGAGAAGAATTCCTCTCAATACAAGGCTAGGCTAGCAAGGTTGTTTGAAGCAAACTCAAGTATAGAACGGTACAGCAAAACTTACATAAGAACATATTGCAAGCATTATAAGACTCTACATCGTCTTCCTTGTTGTTCAAACACCTCACCAGAAAATATCTAGACTCTAGAGAGACCAATCATGCAAACCAAATTTTAACAAGCTCTATGTAGTTCTTCATTAATAGGTGCAAAGTACATGATGCAAGAGCTTAAACATGATCTAGATGAGCACAACAATTTCCAAGTATCAAATTATTCAAGACATTATACCAATTACCACATGCAGCATTTTCTGTTTCCAACCATATAACAATTAACGAAGCAGTTTCAACCTTCGCCATGAACATTAAGAATAAAGCTAAGAACACATGTGTTCATATGAACAAGCGGAGCGTGTATCTCTCCCACACAAGCATGAATTTATTCAGAGAATGAAAATAACAAAATGAAAATAAAAGCACACAGACGCTCCAAGTAAAGCACATAAGATGTGACGGAATAAAAATATAGTTTCACTAGAGGTGACCTGATAAGTTGTCGATGGAGAAGGGGATGCCTTGGGCATCCCCAAGCTTAGATGCTTGAGTCTTCTTGAAATATGCAGGGATGAACCACGGGGGCATCCCCAAGCTTAGACTTTTCACTCTTCTTGATCATATTGTATAATCCTCCTCTCTTGACCCTTGAAAACTTCCTCCACACCAAACTCAAAACAAACTCATTAGAGGGTTAGTGTATAATCAAAAATTCACATGTTCAGAGGTGACACAATCATTCTTAACACTTCTGGACATTGCTCAAAGCTACTGGAAGTTAATGGAACAAAGAAATCCATCCAACACAGCAAAAGAGGCAATGCGAAATAAAAGGCAGAATCTGTCAAAACAGAACAGTCCGTAAAGACGAATTTTTTAGAGGCACCAGACTTGCTCATATGAAAATTATCAAATTGAATGAAAGTTGCATACATATCTGAGGATCACGCACGTAAATTGGCAGATTTTTCTGAGTTATCTACAGAGAGGCCTATTGAAATTCGTGACAGCAAGAAATTTGTTTCTGCGCAGTAATCCAAATCTAGTATCAACCTTACTATCAAAGACTTTACTTGGCACAACAATGTAATAAAATAAATATAAGGAGAGGTTGCTACAGTAGTAACAACTTCCAAAACTCAAATATAAAACAAAATTGTTGTAGTAAAATAAAAACATGGGTTATCTCCCAAAAACTGCTTTCTTTATAGCCATTAAGATGGGCTCAGCAGTTTTAATGATGCACTCCCAAGAAATAAGAGTTGAAGCAAAAGAGAGCATCAAGAAGCAAATTCAAAACAAATTTAATCCTAACCCACTTCCTATGAAAAGGAAACTTGTACACAAGTAAATTCATGTAGAACAAAGTGACAAGCATACGAAGATAAAACACAAGTAACTTCAAAATTTTCAGCATATAGAGAGGTGTTTTAGTACCATGAAAATTTCTACAACCATATTTTCCTCTCTCATAATGATTTTCAGCAGCATCATGAACAAACTCAACAATATAACTATCAAATGAAACATTCTTATCATGAGTCTCATGCATAAAATTATTACTACTCCCAACATAAGCATAGTCATTCTTATTAATTGTAGTGGGAGCAAATTTAACAAAGTAGCTATCATCAAATATAGGAGGCATATTGTACTCATAATTAAATTTATCCTCCATAGTAGGCGGCACCAGAATACCACTATCATTATAATCATCATAAATAGGAGGCAAAGTATCATCAAAGAAAATTTTCTCCTCAATGCTTGGGGGACTAAAAATATCATGCTCATCAAAACCAAATTCCCCAAGCTTAGAACTTTCTATATCATTATCAACAATGGTGTTCAAAGCGTTCATACTAATATTACTACTAGCATGCAAATAAGGTTCCATATGTTTTTTAATTTTCGCATCAAACAATCCATGTCTTAACTCAGGAAATAGTTTAAAAAGCTCACAGTTGTTTTCCATTATGCCTTACTAGTGTTTAACAAGAAACAAAAAGATGCAATTGCAGGATCTAAAGGAAATAGCTTCGAGCACTCACACACCGGCAACAATGCTAGGAAATAGCTTAGTAGTCGGAGGATGTGAATACCTTTCACCTTACCTCCCTGGCAACAGCGCCAGAAAATAGGTTGATGTCTACGCACGCTTCTATTCCTGTAGACAGTGTTGAGCCTCCAAGAGCAGAGGTTTGTAGAACAACAAAGAAGTTTCCCTTAAGTGAATCACCCAAGGTTTATCGAACTCAGGGAGGAAGAGGTCAAAGATATCCCTCTCAAGCAACCCTGCAATCACGATACAAGAAGTTTCTTGTGTCCCCAACACACCTAATACACTTGTCAGATGTATAGGTGCACTAGTTCGGCGAAGAGATAGTGAAATACAGGTGGTATAGATGGTGGTAATATTGCAGGAAGTAAAGATGCAGTAAAACAAGAAACAAACGGTGCCGTAAAATAGCTTGCTGGCGTGGGAGGCAATTCTCTATGGTGTAGCTTTTCTATTTGGAAACAAGGCCTAGGGATCATACTTTCACTAGTGGACACTCTCAACATTGATCACATAACCGAATAAACAAATACTACTTTCTCTACACTCTCTTGTTGGATGACAAACACCATTCATTGTGTAGGGCTACAAGAGCACCTCAATGCCGGAGTTAACAAGCTCCACAACATTCGATGTTCATATTTAAATAACCTTAGAGTTCATGATAGACCATTGCAATTATACCGAGTACTAACATAGCATGCACACTGTCACCGTCAGGCTATGAAAGGGGGAATAGATCGCATCAATACTATCATAGTAATAATTAACTTCATAATCTACAAGAGATCACAATCATAGCCTATGCCAAGTACTACATGACGCCCACACTGTCAACATTACATCATGGAGGAGGAATAAAGTATTTTAATAACATCACTAGAGTAGCACATAGATGATATTCCACTAGATCACAAAGCTCATGATCACATAAAGATCACATGGGAGAGAGAGATGAACCACATAGCTACGGTACAACCCTTAGCCCCGGGGGAGAACTACTCCCTCCTCATGGGAGACAGCAGCGTCGATGGAGATGGCGATGGTGTCGATGGAGAGGCCTTCCGGGGGCACTTCCCCATCCCGGCGGCGTGCCGGAACAGAGACTTCTGTCCCCCAGATCTTGGCTTCGCGATGGCGGCGGCTCTGGAAGGTTTCTCGTACCGTGGCTTATTCCTCTAGGGTTTTCGCGACGGAGTCCTTAAGTAGGCGGAAGGGCAGCCTCGGAGGGGCCCTGGTGGGCCCACACAGTAGGGGGCGCGCCCCACCCCTTGGCCGCGCCGCCCTGGCGTGTGGGGCCCCCTGGCTCCTCTCCGGTACTTCTTCGATGCTCTGGAACCTTCCGGGAAAAATAAGATGCTGAGCGTTGATTTCGTCCAATTCCGAGAATATTCCTTACTAGGATTTCTGAAACCAAAAACAGCAGAAAAAAGGGAACTGGCACTTCGGCATCTCGTCAATAGGTTAGTTCCGGAAAATGCATAATAATGACATATAATGTGTATAAAACATGTGAGTATCATCATAAAAGTAGCATGGAACATAAGAAATTATAGATACGTTGGAGACGTATCACAGCTCACAAGATCTAACATGATAGCACAATGAGGAGAAGACAACCATCTAGCTACTGCTATGGACCCATAGTCCAGGGGTGAACTCCTCACACATTGATCCGGAGGCGATCATGGTGATGAAGAGACCTCCGGAGATGATTCCCTCTCCGGCGAGGGTGCCGGAGGCGATCTCCTGAATCCCCCGAGATGGGTTTGGCGGCGGCGGCGTCTCTGGAAGGTTTTCCGTATCGTGGCTCTCGGTACTGGGGTTTTCGCGACGAAGGCTTTAAGTAGGCGGAAGGGCGGAGTCGGAGGAGGCACGGGGGCCCCACACCATAGGGCGGCGCGGGGCCACCCTTGGCCGCGCCGGCCTATGGGGTCGGCGCCCCGTGGCCCCACTTCGTTTCTCCCTCGGTCTTCTGGAAGCTTCATGGAAAAATAAGACCACAGGCGTTGATTTCGTCCAATTCCGAGAATATTTCCTTTGTAGGATTTCGAAACCAAAAACAGCAGAAACAAAGCAATCGGCTCTTCGGCATCTCGTCAATAGGTTAGTGCCGGAAAATGCATAATAATGACATAAAGTGTGTATTAAACATGTGAGTATCATCATAAAAGTAGCATGGAACATAAGAAATTATATATACGTTTGAGACGTATCAGGCCATTCTTCTACTTTTATGGTGATTCAGTTTACCTACTTATTTCTATCTTAGAAGCAAACACTTGTGTTAACTGTGCATTGATTCCTACATACTTGCTTATTTGCATTCATCATATTACTTTGTGTTGACAATTATCCATGAGATATGCATGTTGAAAGTTGAAAGCAACTGCTGAAACTTATATCTTCCTTTGTGTTGCTTCAATGCCTTTTGAATCTATTGCTTTATGAGTTAACTCCTATGCAAGACTTATTGATGCTTGTCTTGAAAGTACTATTCATGAAAAGTCTTTGTTATATGGTTCAGTTGTTTACTCATTGTCTTTACCATTGCTTTGAATCACTTCATTCATCTCATATGCTTTACAATAGTATGATCAAAATTATGTTAGTAGCATGTCGCTTAAGAAATTATCTTTATTATCGTTTACCTACTCGAGGACGAGTAGGAACTAAGCTTGGGGATGCTGATACGTCTCCAACGTATCTATAATTTCTTATGTTCCATGCTACTTTTATGATGATACACATATGTTTTATACACACTTTACATCATTTATATGCATTTTCCGGAACTAACCTATTAACAAGATGCCGAAGTGCCAGTTCCTGTTTTCTGCTGTTTTTGGTTTCAGAAATCCTACAAAGGAAGTATTCTCGGAATTGGACGAAATCAACGCCCAAGATCTTATATTTCACCGAAGCTTCCAGAGAGCCAGAGAGAGGCCAGAGAGGAGCCAGGGGGCTCACCCCACAAGGCGGCGCAGCCAAGGGGGGGCGCCCCCTATGGTCTGGTGACCCCAGGGCTCTTCCGAGGCTGCCCTTCCGCCTATATAAAGTCTCCGTCGCGAAAACCCTAAACAGATAAGCCACGATACGAGAAAAGTTCCAGAGCCGCCGCCATCGCGAAGCCAAGATTCGGGGGACAGAAGTCTCTGTTCCGGCACGCCGCCGGGACGGGGAAGTGCCCCCGGAAGGCATCTCCATTGACACCACCGCCATCTCCATCGCTGCTGCTGTCTCCTATGATGAGGAGGGAGTAGTTCTCCCCCGAGGCTAAGGGTTGTACCGTAGCTATGTGGTTCATCTCTCTCTCCCATGTGATCTTTATGTGATCATGAGCTTTGTGATCTAGTTGAATATCATCTATGTGCTACTCTAGTGATGTTATTAAAGTAGTCTATTCCTCCTCCATGATGTAATGTTGACAGTGTGTGCATCATGTAGTACTTGGTATAAGCTATGATTGTGATCTCTTGTAGATTATGAAGTTAACTCTTACTATGATAGTATTGATGCGATCTATTCCCCTTTTCATAGCCTGACGGTGACAGTGTGCATGCTATGTTAGTACTCCGTATAATTGCAATGGTCTATTATGCACTCTAAGGTTACTTAAATATGAACACCGAATGTTGTGGAGCTTGTTAACTCCGGCTTGAGGGAGCTCTTCTAGCCCTACACAATGAATGGTGTTTGTCATCCAACAAGAGAGTGTAGAGAAAGTAGTATTTGTTTATTCAGTTATGTGATCAATGTTGAGAGTGTCCACTAGTGAAAGTATGATCCCTAGGCCTTGTTTCTGAATATCGAAACTCCGTTTATTTACTGTTCTGTTACATGTTTACTTGCTGCCATAGTTATTTCAGATTGCTATTACCACTCATATCCATCCATATCATTTGCATCTCACTATCTCTTCGCCGAACTAGTGCACCTATACATCTGACAAGTGTATTAGGTGTGTTGGGGACACAACAGACTTCTTGTATCGTAATTGCAGGGTTGCTTGAGAGGGATATCTTTGACCTCTACCTCCCCGAGTTCGATAAACCTTGGGTGATTCACTTAAGGGAAACTTGCTGCTGTTCTACAAACCTCTGCTCTTGGAGGCCCAACACTGTCTACAGGAATAGAAGCGTGCGTAGACATCACTGGTTGCCCGCGGTCGTGTTCCGCTCTCTGAGGTACTGGCTGAGCTACGTGCTGAGGAGACTCTTCTTTGTGGTGCTGGTCTTCTTGAGATTCCCTCTGTTCTTGCTGCTCGTGGCCCTCCTGTGCCGTCTGCTCGTGGACCTCCTACGCCGCCGACTTTGTTGCGGTCTCATGCATCGCTGATACTCTCTACTCCTCCAGTCCAGGGCCAGAGTCAGCCCCAGCAGCCTCGTGGTACGACAACACTTCCCTGCACCTACTGTGGCAGGACTGGCCACACTGTCTCTACTTGCTGGCAGAGGGATCCCAGCTTACGTCTGTGGCACTATACTCGTCGTCAGGCTGGTTCTTCAAGATCTTCTGCTGTTGCGCTATCTGATCAGGACATTATCCGTGGTCTTCGTGATCTGCTCACTTCTACAGGCTCTTCCTCGATGGGTACTGCTGGTTCTGTGCATGGCTCTTCCGGCACCGCGCGACCATCACCTTCTACACAGTCAGGTATGTCATCGCCATGGTATCTGGATTCTGGAGCTTCTTTTCATATGACTTCTGCGTCTTCTATTCTTTCTGCTCTTTGTTCTCTTGTTTCTCTTGTCCGTGTTATCACGGCCGATGGTACCTCTCTTCTTGTTTCCAGTCGAGGCACCCTTTCTACTTCTTCTTTCTTTGTTCCTGATGTTTCTCATGTTCCTAGTCTTAAGATGAACCTGTTTTCTGCTAGTCAGCTTACTGATGGCGCGTGAGACACACGTCCGTTGGGAACCCCAAGAGGAAGGTGTGATGCGTACAGCAGCAAGTTTTCCCTCAGTAAGAAACCAAGGTTATCGAACCAGTAGGAGTTGATACGTCTCCGACGTATCGATAATTTCTTATGTTCCATGCCACATTATTGATGATATCTACATGTTTTATGCACACTTTATGTCATATTCGTGCATTTTCTGGAACTAACCTATTAACAAGATGCCGAAGAGCCGATTGTTGTTTTCTCGCTGTTTTTGGTTTCAGAAATCCTAGTAACGAAATATTCTCGGAATTGGACGAAATCAACGCCCAGGGTCCTATTTTGCCACGAAGCTTCCAGAAGACCGAAGGAGAGTCGAAGTGGGGCCACGAGGTGGCGACACACCAGGGCGGCCCAGGCCCTGGCCGCGCCGGCCTGTGGTGTGGGCCCCTCGTGCCGCCTCTTTACCTGCCCTTCCGCCTACAAATAGCCTCATTCGCGAAACCCCCAGTACCGAGAGCCACGATACGGAAAACCTTCCAGAGACGCCGCCGCCGCCAATCCCATCTCGGGGGATTCTGGAGATCTCCTCCGGCACCCTGCCGGAGAGGGGATTCATCTCCCGGAGGACTCTTCACCGCCATGGTCGCCTCCGGAGTGATGAGTGAGTAGTTCACCCCTGGACTATGGGTCCATAGCAGTAGCTAGATGGTTGTCTTCTCCTCATTGTGCTTCATTGTTGGATCTTGTGAGCTGCCTAACATGATCAAGATCATCTATCCGTAATGCTATATGTTGTGTTTGTCGGGATCCGATGGATAGAGAATACTATGTTATGTTAATTATCAAGTTATTACCTATGTGTTGTTTAAGATCTTGCATGCTCTCCGTTATTAGTAGAGGCTCGGCCAAGTTTTCGCTATTAACTCCAAGAGGGAGTATTTATGCTCGATAGTGGGTTCATGTCTCCGTGAATCCGGGGAGTGACGAAACCTCTAAGGTTATGGATGTGTTGTTGCCACTAGGGATAAAACATTGATGCTATGTCCGAGGATGTAGTTATTGATTACATTACGCGCAATACTTAATGCAATTGTCCGTTGTTAGCAACTTAATACCGGAGGGGGTTCGGACGATAACTCGAAGGTGGACTTTTTAGGCATAGATGCATGCTGGATGGCGGTCTATGTACTTTGTCGTAATGCCCAATTAAATCTCACTATATTTATCATGACATGTATGTGCATTGTTATGCCCTCTCTATTTGTCAATTGCCCGACTGTAATTTGTTCACCCAACATGCTTTTATCTTATGGGAGAGACACCTCTAGTGAAGCTGTGGACCCCGGTCCATTCTTTTATACTCGAATACAATCTACTCGCTATTGTTCTTTACTTGTTCTTGCAAACAATCATCTTCCACACAATACGGTTAATCCTTTGTTACAAGCAAGCCGGTGAGATTGACAACCTCACTCTGTTTCTTTGGGGCAAAGTACTTTGGTTGTGTTGTGCAGGTTCCACGTTGGCGCTGGAATCTCTGGTGTTGCGCCGCACTACATCCCGCCGCCATCAACCTTCAACGTGTTTCTTGACTCCTACTGGTTCGATTAAACCTTGGTTTCTTGCGAGGAAACTTGCCGCTGTGCGCATCACACCTTCCTCTTGGGGTTCCCAACGGACGTGTCAACTACACGCATCAAGCAAAATTTACGGCGCCGTTGCCGGGGAGATCAAGACACGCCGCAAGGGGAGTCTCCACTTCCCAATCTCTTTACTTTGTTTTTGTCTTGCTTTATTTTATTTACTACTTTGTTTGCTGCATTATATCAAAACACAAAAAAATTAGTTGCTAGCTTTACTTTATTTACTGTCTTGCTTTCTATATCAAAAACAAAAAAAATATTAGTTACTTGCATTTACTTTATCTAGTTTGCTTTATTTACTACTGCTAAAATGGCCACCCCTGAAAATACTAAGTTGTGTGACTTCACATCCACAAATAATAATGATTTCCTATGCACACCTATTGCTCCACCTGCTACTACAGCAGAATTCTTTGAAATTAAACCTTCTTTACTGAATCTTGTTATGCGAGAGCAATTTTCCGGTGTTAGTTCCGATGATGTCGCTGCCCATCTCAATAATTTTGTTGAACTATGTGAAATGCAAAAGTATAAAGATGTAGATGGTGATATTATTAAATTGAAATTGTTTCCTTTCTCATTAAGAGGAAGAGCTAAAGATTGGTTGCTATCTCTGCCTAAGAATAGTATTAATTCCTGGACTAAATGCAAGGATGCTTTTATTGGTAGATATTATCCCCCTGCTAAAATTATATCTTTGAGAAGTAGCATAATGAATTTTAAACAATTGGATAATGAACATGTTGCTCAAGCTTGGGAAAGAATGAAATCTTTGGTTAAAAATTGCCCAACCCATGGACTGACTACTTGAATGATCATCCAAACCTTCTATGCAGGACTAAATTTTTCTTCGCGGAATTTATTGGATTCAGCTGCTGGAGGTACCTTTATGTCCATCACCTTGGGGGCAGCTACAAAGCTTCTTGATGATATGATGATTAATTACTCTGAATGGCACACGGAAAGAGCTCCACAAGGTAAGAAGGTAAATTCTGTTGAAGAATCCTCTTCCTTGAATGATAAAATTGATGCTATTATGTCTATGCTTGTGAATGATAGGACTAATGTTGATCCTAATAATGTTCCGTTAGCTTCATTGGTTGCCCAAGAAGAACATGTTGATGTAAACTTCATTAAAAATAATAATTTCAACAACAATGCTTATCGGAACAATTCTAGTAATAACTATAGGCCATATCCTTATAATAATGGTAACAGTTATGCTAATTCTTATGGGAATTCTTACAATAATAATAGGAATACACCCCCTGGACTTGAAGCTATGCTTAAAGAATTTATTAGTACACAAACTGCCTTTAACAAATCTGTTGAGGAAAAGCTCAATAAAATTGATATTCTCGCTTCTAAGGTTGATAGTCTTGCCTCTGATGTTGATCTTTTGAAATCGAAAGTTATGCCTAATAGGGATATTGAAAATAAAAAATTTACTACAGCAAATGCCATCCAAGTTAGAATTAATGAGAATATAAGATTAATGGCTGAACTGCGTGCTAGGTGGGATAGAGAAGAAAATGAAAAACTAGCTAAAGAGAAAAATGTAGCTAAAGTTTGGACTATTACCACCACTAGCAATGCTAATGATTCACATGTTGCTGCACCTCCTACTATTAATGGTAAAGTAATTGGTGTTGGCAATGTTTCTACTCCTAGTGCAAAGCGCGCAAAATTACCCGAAAGCTGCTAAAACCGCTGAAACCGCTCGTGATAAAACTCGCTGAAATTTTTTCCAACCTTGGGGATGATAATCCCATTGCTTTAGATTGTAATGATTTAGATTTTGATGATTGCCACATCTCTGAAGTTATAAAGTTCTTACAAAAACTTGCTAAGAGTCCCAATGCTAGCGCTGTAAACTTGGCTTTCACAAAACATATTACAAATGCTCTCATAAAAGCTAGAGAAGAGAAACTAAAACTTGAAACTTCTATTCCTAGAAAGCTAGAGGATGGTTGGGAGCCCATCATTAAAATGAGGGTCAATGATTTTGATTGTAATGCTTTATGTGATCTTGGTGCAAGTATTTCGTTATGCCTAAAAAGTCTATGATATGCTTGACTTGCCACCATTGAAAAATTGTTATCTGGATGTTAATCTCGCCGATAATGTTAAAAAGAAATCTTTGGGGAGAGTTGATAATGTTCATATTATGGTTAAAAATAACCTTGTCCCCGTTGATTTTGTTGTCTTGGATATTGAATGCAATGCATCTTGCCCCATTATATTGGGAAGACCTTTTCTTCGAACCATTGGTGCTACTATTGATATGAAGGAAGGTAATATTAAATATCAATTTCCTCTCAAGAAAGGTATGGAACACTTCCCTAGAAAGGGAATGAAGTTACCTTATGATTCTATTATTAGAACAAATTATGATGTTGATGCTTCATCTCTTGATGTTACTTGATATACACTTTCGCGCCTAGCTGAAAGGCGTTAAAGAAAAGCGCTTATGGGAGACAACCCATGTTTTTACTACAGTATTTTTGTTTTATATTTGAGTCTTGGAAGTTGTTTACTACTGTAGCAACCTCTCCTTATCTTAGTTTTGTGTTTTGTTGTGCCAAGTAAAGTCTTTGATAGTAAAGTGAATACTAGATTTGGATTACTGCGCGGAAACAGATTTCTTTGCTGTCACGAATCTGGGTCTAATTCTCTGTAGGTAACTCAGACAATTATGCCAATTTACGTGAGTGATCCTCAGATATGTACGCAACTTTCATTCAATTTGGGAATTTTCATTTGAGCAAGTCTGGTGCCTCAATAAAATCCATCTTTACGGACTGTTCTGTTTTGACAGATTCTGCCTTTTATTTCGCATTGCCTCTTTTGCTATGTTGGATGAATTTCTTTGATCCATTAATGTCCAAGTAGCTTTAT
This sequence comes from Lolium rigidum, assembly GCF_022539505.1. NCBI lineage: Eukaryota > Viridiplantae > Streptophyta > Magnoliopsida > Poales > Poaceae > Lolium > Lolium rigidum. The sequence goes on from NC_061508.1 coordinate 129,514,507, forward strand.
GCAATGTCCGAAGTGTTAAGAATGATTGTGTCACCTCTGAACATGTTGATTTTTATTGTGCACTAACCCTCTAATGAGTTGTTTCGAGTTTGGTGTGGAGGAAGTTTTCAAGGATCAAGAGAGGAGTATGATACAATATGATGAAGGAGAGTGAAAGCTCTAAGCTTGGGGATGCCCCGGTGGTTCACCCCTGCATATTCTAAGAAGACTCAAGCGTCTAAGCTTGGGGATGCCCAAGGCATCCCCTTCTTCATCGACAACATTATCAGGTTCCTCCCCGAAACTATATTTTTATTCGGCCACATCTTATGTGCTTTGCTTGGAGCGTCGGTTTGTTTTTGTTTTTTGTTTTGTTTGAATAAAATGGATCCTAGCATTCACTGTATGGGAGAGAGACACGCTCCGCTGTAGCATATGGACAAGTATGTCCTTAGGCTTTACTCATAGTATTCATGGCGAAGTTTCTTCTTCGTTAAATTGTTATATGGTTGGAATTGGAAAATGCTACATGTAGTAATTCTAAAATGTCTTGAATAATTTGATACTTGGCAATTGTTGTGCTCATGTTTAAGCTCTTGCATCATATACTTTGCACCCATTAATGAAGAAACACTTAGAGCTTGCTAATTTGGTTTGCATATTTGGTTTCTCTAGAGTCTAGATAATATCTAGTATTGAGTTTTGAACAACAAGGAAGACGGTGTAGAGTCTTATAATGTTTACAATATGTCTTTTATGTGAGTTTTGCTGTACCGTTCATCCTTGTGTTTGTTTCAAATAACCTTGCTAGCCTAAACCTTGTATCGAGAGGGAATACTTCTCATGCATCCAAAATCCTTGAGCCAACCACTATGCCATTTGTGTCCACCATACCTACCTACTACATGGTATTTCTCCGCCATTCCAAAGTAAATTGCTTGAGTGCTACCTTTAAAATTCCATCATTCACCTTTGCAATATATAGCTCATGGGACAAATAGCTTAAAAACTATTGTGGTATTGAATATGTACTTATGCACTTTATCTCTTATTAAGTTGCTTGTTGTGCGATAACCATGTTTACGGGACGCCATCAACTATTCTTTGTTGAATATCATGTGAGTTGCTATGCATGTCCGTCTTGTCCGAAGTAAGAGAGATCTACCACCTTAATGGTTGGAGCATACATATTGTTAGAGAAGAACATTGGGCCGCTAACTAAAGCCATGATTCATGGTGGAAGTTTCAGTTTTGGACATATATCCTCAATCTCATATGAGAATAATAATTGTTGCCACATGCTTATGCATTAAAGAGGAGTCCATTATCTGTTTTCCATGTTGTCCCGGTATGGATGTCTAAGTTGAGAATAATCAAAAGCGAGAAATCCAAAATGCGAGCTTTCTCCTTAGACCTTTGTACAGGCGGCATGGAGGTACCCCATTGTGACACTTGGTTAAAACATGTGTATTGCGATGATCCGGTAGTCCAAGCTAATTAGGACAAGGTGCGGGCACTATTAGTATACTATGCATGAGGCTTGCAACTTGTAAGATATAATTTACATAACTCATATGCTTTATTACTACCGTTGACAAAATTGTTTCATGTTTTCAAAATAAAAGCTCTAGCACAAATATAGCAATCGATGCTTTCCTCTTTGAAGGACCATTCTTTTTACTTTTATGTTGAGTCAGTTCACCTATCTCTCTCCACCTCAAGAAGCAAACACTTGTGTGAACTATGCATTGATTCCTACATACTTGCATATTGCACTTGTTATATTACTCTATGTTGACAATTATGCATGAGATATACATGTTACAAGTTGAAAGCAACCGCTGAAACTTAATCTTCCTTTGTGTTGCTTCAATACCTTTACTTTGATTTATTGCTTTATGAGTTAACTCTTATGCAAGACTTATTGATGCTTGTCTTGAAGTACTATTCATGAAAAGTCTTTGCTTTATGATTCACTTGTTTACTCATGTCATTACCATTGTTTTGATCGCTGCATTCATTACATATGTTTACAAATAGTATGATCAAGGTTATGATGGCATGTCACTTCAGAAATTATCTTTGTTATCGTTTTACCTGCTCGGGACGAGCAGAACTAAGCTTGGGGATGCTGATACGTCTCCGACGTATCGATAATTTCTTATGTTCCATGCCACATTATTGATGATATCTACATGTTTTATGCACACTTTATGTCATATTCGTGCATTTTCCGGAACTAACCTATTAACAAGATGCCGAAGAGCCGATTCTCTGTTTCTAGCTGTTTTTGGTTTCAGAAATCCTAGTAACGAAATATTCTCGGAATTGGACGAAATCAACGCCCGGGGTCCTATTTTGCCACGAAGCTTCCGGAAGACCGAAGGAGAGTCGAAGTGGGGCCACGAGGTGGCGACACACCGAGGCGGCGCAGCCCGGGCCCCGGCCGCGCCGGCTCTGTGGTGTGGGCCCCTCGTGCCGCCTCTTTACCTCGCCCTTCCGCCTACAAATAGCCTCCGTCGCGAAACCCCCGATGCCGAGAGCCACGATACGAAAAACCTTCCAGAGACGCCGCCGCCGCCAATCCCATCTCGGGGGATTACGGAGATCTCCTCCGGCACCCTGCCGGAGAGGGGATTCATCTCCCGGAGGACTCTTCACCGCCATGGTCGCCTCCGGAGTGATGAGTGAGTAATTCACCCCTGGACTATGGGTCCATAGCAGTAGCTAGATGGTTGTCTTCTCCTCATTGTGCTTCATTGTTGGATCTTGTGAGCTGCCTAACATGATCAAGATCATCTATCTGTAATGCTATATGTTGTGTTTGTCGGGATCCGATGGATAGAGAATACTATGTTATGTTAATTATCAAGTTATTACCTATGTGTTGTTTAAGATCTTGCATGCTCTCCGTTATTAGTAGAGGCTCGCGGCCAAGTTTTCGCTATTAACTCCAAGAGGGAGTATTTATGCTCGATAGTGGGTTCATGTCTCCGTGAATGCGGGGAGTGACAGAAACCTCTAAGGTTATGGATGTCTTTGTTGCCACTAGGGATAAAACATTGATGCTATGTCCGGGGATGTAGTTATTGATTACATTACGCGCAATACTTAATGCAATTGTCACGTTGTTATCAACTTAATATCGGAGGGGTTCGGACGATAACTCGAAGGTGGACTTTTTAGGCATAGATGCATGCTGGATGGCGGTCTATGTACTTTGTCGTAATGCCCAATTAAATCTCACTATATTTATCATGACATGTATGTGCATTGTTATGCCCTCTCTATATGTCAATTGCCCGACTGTAATTTGTTCACCCAACATGCTTTTATCTTATGGGAGAGACACCTCTAGTGAACTGTGGACCCCGGTCCATTCTTTTATACTGAATACAATCTGTTGCTATTGTTCTTTACTGTTCTTGCAAACAATCATCTTCCACACAATACGGTTAATCCTTTGTTACAGCAAGCCGGTGAGATTGACAACCTCACTGTTTCGTTGGGGCAAAGTACTTTGGTTGTGTTGTGCGGGTTCCACGTTGGCGCCGGAATCTCCGGTGTTGCGCCGCACTACATCCCGCCGCCATCAACCTTCAACGTGCTTCTTGACTCCTACTGGTTCGATTAAACCTTGGTTTCTTACTGAGGGAAACTTGCCGCTGTGCGCATCACACCTTCCTCTTGGGGTTCCCAACGGACGTGTCAACTACACGCATCAGGAGTCAAGGAACACGTGAAGGTTGTTGGTGGCGGAGTGTAGTGCGGCGCAACACCAGGGATTCCGGCGCCAACGTGGAACCTGCACAACACAATCAAAGTACTTTGCCCCAACGTAGCATGAGGTTGTCAATCTCACCGGCTTGCTGTAAACAAAGGATTAGATGTATAGTGTGGATGATGATGTTTGTTTGCGAAGAACAATAAAGAACAAGTATTGCAGATGGGTTGTATTTCAGATGTAAAGAATGGACCGGGATCCACAGTTCACTAGTGGTGTCTCTCCGATAAGATAAATAGCATGTTGGGTGAACAAATTACAGTTGGGCAATTGACAAATAAAGAAGGCATAACAATGCACATACATATATCATGATGGGTACTATGAGATTTAATCAGGGCATTACGACAAAGTACATAGACCGCTATCCAGCATGCATCTATGCCTAAAAAGTCCACCTTCGAGTTATCATCCGAACCCCTTCCGGTATTAAGTTGCAAACAACAGACAATTTCATTAAGTATGGTGCGTAATGTAATCAACACAAATATCCTTAGACAAAGAATCGATGTTTTATCCCTAGTGGCAACAGCACATCCACAACCTTAGAACTTTACGTCACCGTCCCGCAGTTCAATGGAGGCATGAACCCACTATCGAGCATAAATACTCCCTCTTGGAGTTACAAGTATCAACTTGGCCGAGCCTCTACTAGCAACGGAGAGCATGCAAGAACATAAACAACATATATGATAGATTGATAATCAACTTGACATAGTATTCAATATTCATCGGATCCCAACAAACACAACATGTAGCATTACAAATAGATGATCTTGATCATGATAGGCAGCTCACAAGATCTAACATGATAGCACAATGAGGAGAAGACAATCATTTTGCTACTGCTATGGACCCATAGTCCAGGGGTGAACTACTCACACATCGATCCGGAGACGATCATGGTGATGAAGAGACCTCCGGGAGATGATTCCCCTCTCCGGCGAGGTGCGGAAGCGATCTCCTGAATCCCCCGAGATGGGATTGGCGGCGGCGGCGTCTCTGGAAGGTTTTCCGTATCGTGGCTCTCGGTACTGGGGTTTTCTCGACGAAGGCTTTAAGTAGGCGGAAGGGTAGGTTTAGGGGCGACACGAGGGGCCCACACACCAGGGCGGCGCGGGGCCCTCCTTGGCCGCGCCGCCTTAGTGTGTCGCCACCTCGTGGCCCCACTTCGTATCTCCCTCGGTCTTCTGGAAGCTTCGTGGAAAAATAAGACCCCGGGCATTGATTTCGTCCAATTCCGAGAATATTTCCTTTGTAGGATTTGCGAAACCAAAAACAGCGAGAAACAGCAAGTGGCTCTTCGGCATCTCGTCAATAGGTTAGTGCCGGAAAATGCATAAAAATGACATATAATGTGTATAAAACATGTGAGTATCATCATAAAAGTAGCATGGAACATAAGAAATTATAGATACGTTTGAGACGTATCACTTACTGATTCTGGTTGTCGCGTCATTCTTGATGCTGATTCTTGTGATGTTCAGGATCGCCGTACATGGGCCCTAGTTGGAGCTAGCCCTCGCAGCCTTGAGTCCCCGGGGCTCTGGGAGTTAGACTGGCTTCGCGTTCTTTCTGCTGACACTTCATCTGCCAGTTCTCCTATGGTTGCTGCTTCTGTTACTGGATCTTTTCAACAGTGGCATCGTCGGCTGGGTCACCTCTGTGGCTCCCGTTTATCGTCATTAGTTCGTAGTGGTCTTCTAGGGTCTGTCTCAGGAGACGTGTCTTTGCATTCGTGTCAGGGTTGTAGGTTAGGTAAACAGATTCAGCTTCCCTATCCTACTAGTGCATCTGTATCCCAGCGACCTTTTGATTTAGTTCATTTAGATGTTTGGGGTCCGGCTCCCTTTACTTCGAAAGGGGGTCATCTATACTATATTTTGTTTATTGATGATTTTTCACGTTACACCTGGTTGTTTCTTATGCACTCTCGCAGTGAGGTGCACTCTATTTATCAGCGCTTTGCAGCCATGGCTCGTACTCAGTATTCCACGCATATTCGTGTGTTTCGTGTTGATTCTGCAGGAGAGTATATCTCCCAGCACCTGCGTGGTTTTCTTGCTGAGCAGGGCACCCTTGCTCAGTTCTCGTGTCCCGGCGCCCATGCTCAAAATAGTGTCGCCGAGCGTAAGCATCATCATATTCTTGAGACTACCCGTGCTATGATGATTGCCTCCTCTCTTCCGCCGCATTTTTGGGTTGGGGTTGTCGCTACGTCGACTTACCTCATTAACATTCAGCCTTCTGCTGCCCTTCAAGGTGGCATTCCTCTCGAGCATCTTTCTGGTCGTTCTCCCGATTACTCGACTCTTCGTTTATTTGGTTGTTTTTGTTATGTCCTTCTCCCTCCTCCCGAACGCACCAAGCTGACCTTTCAGTCTGTTGAGTGTGTTTTTCTCGGATACAGTGATGAGCATAAGGGCTATCGCTGTTGCGACCCTGTTGGTCATCGGATGCGCATCTCTCGTGACGTCACGTTTGATGAGACGCGTCCCTTCCATCCTCGCCCCACCTCGGGTACTTACCCGGTGGATGATATCTCTTTTCTTCTTTTTCTGGATGCACCCCTTGCTGTCCCTTCTCCTCCTCCTCCTAGTTTTGATGGGCCTCCTTCGGCGCCATCCTCCCCTCCGTCAAGTCCCCCTAGTACTCCCCGTTCTCCGGCTTTGGATCCTTCCGATGCTGTCCCTTCTTCCTCTTCTTCTGATGAGTTGTCTTCTGCCGATGAGCTTCCTCCTTCACGGCTTGTTCGTCAGCGTCGTGCTCCAGCCCGTTACTCTCCTAGTCAGTATGGTCTCTCTGTCGTCTCCGAGCCGACTTCTTATCGGGATGTCGGGTGTCATACTGAATGGCAGCTTGCCATGGTTGAGGAGATCGCTGCGCTTGAGCGCACTGGCACCTGGGATCTTGTTTCTTCCCCTTCTGGTGTTCGTCCTATCACGTGTAAGTGGGTCTATAAAATTAAGACCCGCTCTGATAGATCTCTTGAGCGCTATAAAGCGCGTCTAGTGGCTCGTGGCTTTCAGCAGGAGCACAGCCGTGACTATGATGAGACTTTTGCACCTGTGGCTCATATGACCACTACGTGTACTCTTCTTGTTGTTGCTTCTGTTCGACGTTTGTCTGTGTCCCAGCTCGATGTTCAGAACACTTTTCTTAATGGCGAGTTGAGTGAGGAGGTTTACATGCAGCCTCCTCCTGGGATGGTTTGTCGTCTTCGACATTCTCTCTATGGTGTCAAACAGACCCCTCATGCCTGGTTTGAGCGTTTCGCCTCTGTGGTGACTGCTACTGGTTTCTCTCCTAGTTTTCATGATCCAGCACTTTTCGCTCACACTTCTTCTTGTGGACGCACTCTTCTTCTTCTCTATGTTGATGATATGATCATTCATCGGTGATGATCCGAGTATATTGCCTTTGTCAAGGCTCGTCTTCGAGATCAGTTTCTTATGACTGATCTTGGTCCTCTTCGCTATTTTCTTGGCATTGAGGTTTCTTCCACTTTTGATGGCTTTTCTATCTCTCAGGAAAAGTATATTCAGGATCTTCTTGCCCGTGCTGCCCTTGGGGATGAGCGCACGGTTGATACTCCTATGGAGCTTAATGTTAAGCTTCGTCCTACTAATGGTGATCCTCTTCCTGATCCCACTCGTTATCGCCATCTTGTTGGGAGTCTTGTTTATCTTTTTTTCACTCGTCCTGATATTTCTTATCCTATTCATATTCTGAGTCAGTTTGTCTCAGCTCCTACCACTGTTCACTACAGTCATATCCTTCGTGTTCTTCGTTATCTTCATGGCACGATCACTCGTCACCTTTTCTTTCCCTGTTCCAGCTCTCTCCAGCTTCAGTGCTACTCGGATGCTACGTGGGCGAGTGATCCTACGGATCGTCGTTCACTTTCTGCTTACTATGTGTTTCTTGGTGCTTCGCTTGTTGCTTGGAAGACGAAAAAACAGGTAGCAATTTCCCGTTCGAGTGTTGAGGCTGAGTTGCGGGCTATGGCTTTGTTGATTGCTGAGGTGACCTGGTTACGGTGGTTGCTTGCAGATTTTGTGGTCTCTGTTACGACACCCACTCCACTTTTGTCTGGCAGTACATGTGTTATCAGTATTGCACGTGATCCGGTCAAGCATGAGCTGACCAAGCATATTGGTGTTGATGCTTTTTATACATGTGCTCAGGTGCAGGATGAGGTTGTTACGGTTCATTATGTGCCTTCAGATTTGCAGTTGGCGGATTTCTTTACGAATGCACAGACTCGAGCGCAGCATGACTTCTTACTCTCCAAACTCAGTGTTGTGGATCCACCATGAGTTTGAGGGGGGGGGTGTTAGATGTATATATCTGTATTGTAGTTTCCCCATATGCTAGGGGCTTCCTGCATATTTGCACCTGTACATTTACTATATATTGTGTTCTTTGGCACTTGATAATACAACAAGCATATTACCCTAACAATTACAATTAACCTTGGAGAAGACAGAGAAGCCCTAATCAACCTGGGAACTCTCCACGCAACTTCTATATTTGCACGCCCGTAACTTCATTAGGCTGGTCATAGTGCATAGTATCATATACAAGTATCATGCATATGATACTTACCTATGATACTACCTCTATAGTGGGTGGTATTATAGAGTAGTATCATAAACTTCTAAATTTATTGTTTTGTATAATCCCAATGTAAATCTATGTACATGATCTATTTGACATGTACTTTTCTCGTAACGTGCGCTATGATACAGTATCCACCTATGTTACTCTAACCTTATCTCTCCTCCTTAATTACATGCTGTAACGGCCCCGGGTAGTACCCCTATTAGATTTGTTTGTTCTTTTTCTTTTGTGCATCATCATGGCATATGCATCATATCATACACAAGATTTTATCAAATAAAAATTAATTTAAATAAAACATATTTGTGTTTTCCCTCTCATATGTTTTAATAAACCTATCCCTTGTCCTCTTCATTTAATAAAACCCAAACAAAAGTTATAAAGCACAATATGAATTATTATTTTTAATATTCTTTTTACTCGCTTTCTCCTCTATGTTTGATTCAAGTTGAAATTGAACCTTGTTTGAAACCAGTTTTTCAAAACAGCAAAAGTATTTCAAAATAAAACCCCCTCTAATCCAGGCCTTCCTCCTCTCCCCCTGGCCCAATCTCCACCGCAGCAGCCCACCTCTCTCTCTTTTCCCTCTCTTCCTTCCGGGCCGAGTCAGCCCAACATCTTTTCGACCTGTTCCAGCCCGCAGCGAAGCGGTACGCCACCGTCTTCATTGTCGTCTTTGCTCTAGAGGAGAGCACGCACATGGCGTGACCCGCAGTGGTCCTCCACCACGGCACCGCACCTCACCTGCTCCTTCCCCCTCTCTTTATCTCTGCCTGGACCGCACCTTTTCCCCTCTCTCACGCCTCCCTCGCCCCTTTCTTTCTTCATCTCGCAAGCAAGCTGGGAATTCTCCCCAACAACCACCACCACCGTGAGTATCTCCACCATGGCGCGGCCGCTCCCCACCTTCCCTCGCCCTTCTGAGGGCACCCAGAGATGCGCCTAGACCTCCTCTTCAACCTGGTGCTCGCAATCGAACCGAGGAGCTGTGAATCGCCGCCGTTTTCGCCAATTCCTCGCTCTGGCCGCCGCGGTTTTTCCTCGATCCCGGCTGTGTTGGTCCTCCTCCGCCCCTCCTGAGCACGCCGTCGGCTTCCTGGTGAGCCGCGCAACCTCCTGGACCCCTTCCCCCCTTTCCTTGCCTCTGTAACCGCATCTCACCATCGTGTCCGACGCCCCTCTCCGCAGATGCTCGCCGCCGCCGGCGCTCCGACTACCTCCTCTTGGTGGCGCCGCATCCTCTTCGTCCGCGCCGACGTGGCGCACCCAACGCGCATGGCCTCGCCCCTGGAACGTCCTGCATCGGCCGCTCCCCGTCCGTCTGACCGCGGTGACCGTGCCTCTGGAACGTGAGCGGCATCGGCTGCACGTCGAGCACCTGGTGGGCGTGCTTGGATGCTTTGCCACGCTGGTGTCGACGGCCCCACCCGTCAGCGAGTCCGGCTAGCCTCCTTCAGGTGAGAAAAGCCCCACCAGATCCAGATCCGTTCTTTTTGCAAAGAGGTCCCTGGCCGTTTTAATTCCCTAACCCGCGGTCCTCCTGCCCTGTCAGCAGCTTCCGCCCAATCAGCTTCCCTGGTCCCGCGCGTCAGTGTCTGTGGCTGGTTCTCCCTCCGGTGAGAAAAGTCTCAGCTGTTTTCTGTTTTTTACGAAAATTCCGGAAAATGTGTAAATCTCGTATAAATCATATCTTTTAAACCGTAACTCGAAATTAAAAGTGTTATATATGAAAATTGATCAGAAAATTGTGCTGGACATGATTATGCCATCCATGCTTGCTGTTGCATCATGCATTATATAATTTCGTGCTAGTTTGCAATATCACCTAATATGGAACATATGGAATATGAGGGATACTATATAAATATTGTCCCGGTTCCATTTAATATTGATGTAGCTCACCCCCTGCCATGTTGCTATGCTAATCCACCCTTAACTTTGACGGTAGAAATGCAACACCAACCTTAATTTGATTGTCCGGGGTTCCGACTCCGATTAATATGATAAGTTGCATCGCATCATCCTTGCCATGTCATGCATGCATATCGTCTTGAGCATGCCGATTCTTCTTCGTAGTAGTAAGACTTGCACCCGTTGTCTGTCCAGCATTTGCTTCTTCACGGATAGGATCACGAAGTGTTGGTGTGAGATACGACGAGTTCTCCGACAAGTGCTTGCAGACTTTCCACGAGCGAGCCCTCTCTCTTCACCTACTTTACTCTCTCCCTCGCATTGCTATCCTTATGTTGCGATTCTTTATCGAGTCACGTGTCCTATCCACTTGTTTACCCTAATAATCCTATATGTATCATTCCTTACCCATAGCCGTTGCTTGATGTTTGAGCCTTGCGAGTCGTAGGCGTGTTTAGGATCTGATGTTTATCTCGATCTATTATCGGGATATGTTGGGTTGTTGGGAGGTTATCACATGCTATATCAGTTGATGGAGATACACATGCTTTACTTATTTGTTAACAACTAAAATTGTAAGCGAGAGGCATGCTGTGAGCCCCTTTGCGAAAGCATCGGAACTTTGACTCGCTAATGTCCCCTAGGACCCGAGTTCTTGTTATCCGTTCCGAGATTGAGCGCTCTACCCATGCGTGGGGACGATTATTGGGACCCCCCTCACCCATTACCTTTTCTCAAGTCGGTTGAAAAGGGGGCCACAACCTTGGTTTTATTTGCCTATGCCATGTATGCCATGCTTTACTTACTGTTGCCTTCGGGTGTTTACTTCCTGTTGCCTTCGGGTGTTTATATTCTGTCACTGTACCTTGCGGGACGTTTAGCGAAGCGTGTGGTTTGCACGCCTAGCCGCCGGCGCAAACCTCTGAGTCCGCTTCGGAGTACGGCCGGACTTCGTAACGGGTAGCTTAGTTGGGTGGCCCCCTAGACTTTCTTGTTGAGCCGGGAACGGTCTTGTTGTGAGACATCCACTGTCGTAAGTGGGTCGAGCATGCGTATGGTTACATTTGGGCAACCCCTGCAGGGTGTACATCTTATCGATAAGCCGTGTCCGCCGTTATGGACGACTTGGAATTGTATAGCTTGATCATAGAACAACTTACACCGTTATCTTGTTGCTAATAATCTGCTAATAACTTGCGTAGTAATATAGCATTACTACAACCGATACCTAATAAAACTTGTCCACCGTTGAGTGCCTTTTACATTGCCTCTTCGCAATTGTTGAAGGGGATATGTGTATTTGGCTGAGTTATGTTTGTGTAGTATTTATCTGTTACCTTATGCGCTCTCTTATCTTCTCTGAGTAGACGGATGTTGTAGCGTGTCTCTATTGGTTATAGTTTTGCTGCCGCTAAACCTACCATATAGCCCCAGGCGATATATATATATATACTCACTCGGCGAGCATAGCCATTTCTAGTCTCGCTAAGTACGTGCCGGAGTTCGTTCCTTGGTACTTACTCTCGCCTTTTCCCTTTCTCTTTTGCTTCCTCCCTCTAGTCGGCAACCGATGGCCCGACTTTGATAGGTACGAGATGACGACGTTAGCAAGGTTACCCTTCCGGCTTGGCCTGGGCAGGGTTATGGACGCCACTGGTTATCTTCAGGACTCTTAGTCCAATTTTTATCTTGTCCGTACTCGGACGTATTCGATCTTCTGTATGATTTGGATCTTTGTATTGTATATTGTATCTTGACTCGTTGGAGTCGTTGTTGTAATATATGTACCTTGTGGGCTCTATTGTAATCCTGTTGTAATGTTACCGCTCGTGTTAATTCCTCTGGCATCACGTGTGTGATTCATCGCGCACGTCGTGTCGGAGGGCGTCTCTGAATCGATATCGTGCGGATTTCGGCGGGTTCGCTGGAATCCTCAGGATACCGGTTCCGGGGCGTCACAAGTTGGTATCAGAGCCTCAGGTTGATGGTACCCCACTAGTCCAGCCTGTAGGATAACCTTGCCAACGGACGTTGTTGTGTCTAGTGTCAAAACCTATTTTCGAAATTCGTTGGATAGATCAAATTAGCTCTGCATTTTTCTCCTTACCTATGTTCTTTCTCCTCTTACCTTTGCGAGTTTTGAGTCTTCTCTCTTATCCGAGTTCTCTGAGTCTTAGGTTCCGACGTGGGTTGGACGATCTCTGCCTTAACCTATTAGGACCGATCTCTGAAGATTTCCGACAGAAGAACATCATCGGCGGCTACCTCTGTCTGCTCCGTTGACATCATCTTTGGTTCTGCGATCCTTCTTCAACTCTTTTTGCTCTGTCCCCATCGAGTCTTCGTTGACAACGCCTATCAAGATCGCCAATCTGAATTCCGGGAGTGGATTGCATGATTCTCCTATTTGTGTATCGAGTAATGCTTTGGCTGCGGGATGGAGTAGCTCCCATACCGACTACTCTTATCATTGCTTTGCTACATTGAAATTGGTGGATCCATGTGACTGTTACTCCTTCCTTTGTTTCACCGGAGCCATCATCGTCAGCGGAACAACGACTTCTTGTTGGTGGTGTCGACCGTTCTGCATGGAGCAAGAATTCTTGTTAGTCGTGTCGAGAAGATCAACACTTCACCATAAGAAGGTCCCACGTCCAGGTCGGGTGAAGATCAACGATGCGCTAGAAGATCCGATAGTTCACCTCTCTCCCCCGTACCTTGACGTGGAATCTCGGGGCGCGATCCCTTGTTAGTGGTGTCGATTGTAACGGCCCCGGGTAGTACCCCTATTAGATTTGTTTGTTCTTTTTCTTTTGTGCATCATCATGGCATATGCATCATATCATACACAAGATTTTATCAAATAAAAATTAATTTAAATAAAACATATTTGTGTTTTCCCTCTCATATGGTTTAATAAACCTATCCTTTGTCCTCTTCATTAAATAAAACCCAAACAAAAGTTATAAAGCACAATACAAATTATTAATTTTAATATTCTTTTTACTCGCTTTCTCCTCTATGTTTGATTCAAGTTGAAATTGAACCTTGTTTGAAACCAGTTTTTCAAAACAGCAAAAGTATTTCAAAATAAAACCCCCTCTAATCCAGGCCTTCCTCCTCTCCCCCTGGCCCAATCTCCACCACAGCAGCCCACCTCCCTCTCTTTTCCCTCTCTTCCTTCCGGGCCGAGTCAGCCCAACATCTTTTCGACCTGTTCCAGCCCGCAGCGAAGCGGTACGCCACCGTCTTTGTTGTCGTCTTCGCTCTAGAGGAGAGCATGCACATGGCGTGACCCGCAGTGGTCCTCCACCACGGCACCGCACCTCACCTGCTCCTTCCCCCTCTCTTTATCTCTGCCTGGACCGCACCTTTTCCCCTCTCTCACGCCTCCCTCGCCCCTTTCTTTCTTCATCTGCAAGCAAGCTGGGAATTCTCCCCAACAACCACCACCACCGTGAGTATCTCCACCATGGCGCAGCCGCTCCCCACCTTCCCTCGCCCTTCTGAGGGCACCCAGAGATGCGCCTAGACCTCCTCTTCAACCTGGTGCTCGCAATCGAACCGAGGAGCTGTGAATCGCCGCCGTTTTCGCCAATTCCTCGCTCTGGCCGCCGCGATTTTTCCTCGATCCCGGCTGTGTTGGTCCTCCTCCGCCCCTCCTGAGCACGCCGTCGGCTTCCTGGTGAGCCGCGCAACCTCCTAGACCCCTTCCCCCCTTTCCTTGCCTCTGTAACCGCATCTCACCATCGTGTCCGACGCCCCTCTCCGCAGATGCTCGCCGCCGCCGGCGCTCCGACTACCTCCTCTTGGCGGCGCCGCATCCTCTTCGTCCGCGCCGACGTGGCGCACCCACGCGCATGGCCTCGCCCACTGGAACGTCACCGCATCGGCCAGCTCCCGTCCGTCTGACCGCGGTGACCGCGCCTCTGGAACGCGAGCGGCATCGGCTACACGTCGAGCACCTGGTGGGCGTGCTTGGACGCTTCGCCACGCTGGCGTCAACAGCCCCACCCGTCAGCGAGTCCGTCTAGCCTCCTTCAGGTGAGAAAAGCCCCACCGAGATCCGGATCCGTTCTTTTTGCAAAGAGGTCCCTGGCCGTTTTAATTCCCTAACCCGCGGTCCTCCTGCCCTGTCAGCAGCTTCCGCCCAGTCAGCTTCCCTGGTCCCGCGCGTCAGTGTCTGTGGCTGGTTCTCCCTCCGGTGAGAAAAGTCTCAGCTGTTTTCTGTTTTTTTCCGAAAATTCCAGAAAATGTGTAAATCTCGTATAAATCATATCTTTTAAACCGTAACTCGAAATTAAAAGTGTTATATATGAAAATTGATCAGAAAATTGTGCTGGACATGATTATGCCATCCATGCTTGCTGTTGCATCATGCATTATATAATTTCGTGCTAGTTTGCAATATCACCTAATATGGAACATATGGAATATGAGGGATACTATATAAATATTGTCCCGGTTCCAGTTAATATTGATGTAGCTCACCCCTGCCATGTTTCTATGCTAATCAACACTTAAATTTGCCGGTAGGAATGCAACACCAACCTTAATTTGATTGTCCGGGGTTCCGACTCCGATTAATATGGATAAGTTGCATCGCATCATCCTTGCCATGTCATGCATGCATATCGTCTTGAGCATGCCGATTCTTCTTCGTAGTAGTAAGACTTGCACCCGTTGTTTGTCCAGCATTTGCTTCTTCACGGATAGGATCACGAAGTGTTGGTGTGAGATACGACGAGTTCTCCGACAAGTGCTTCTGCAGCTTTCCACAGGCGAGCCCTCTCTCTTCACCTACTTTACTCTCTCCCTCGCATTGCTATCCTTATGTTGCGATTCTTTATCGAGTCACGTGTCCTATCCACTTGTTTACCCTAATAATCCTATATGTATCATTCCTTACCCATAGCCGTTGCTTGATGTTTGAGCTTTGCGAGTCGTAGGCGTGTTTAGGATCTGATGTTTATCTCGATCTATTATCGGGATATGTTGGGTTGTTGGGAGGTTATCACATGCTATATCAGTTGATGGAGATACACATGCTTTACTTATTTGTTAACAACTAAAATTGTAAGCAGAGGCATCTGTGAGCCCCTTTGCGAAAGCATCGGAACTTTGACTCGCTAATGTCCCCTAGGACCCGAGTTCTTGTTATCTGTTCCGAGATTGAGCGCTCTACCCATGCGTGGGGACGATTATTGGGACCCCCCTCACCCATTACCTTTTCTCAAGTCGGTTGAAAAGGGGGCCACAACCTTGGTTTTATTTGCCTATGCCATGTATGCCATGCTTTACTTACTGTTGCCTTCGGGTGTTTACTTCCTGTTGCCTTCGGGTGTTTATATTTTGTACTGTACCTTGCGGGACGTTTAGCGAAGCGTGTGGTTTGCACGCCTAGCCGCCGGCGCAAACCTCTGAGTCCGCTTCGGAGTACGGCCGGACTTCGTAACGGGTAGCTTAGTTGGGTGGCCCCCCTAGACTTTCTTGTTGAACTGGGAACGGTCTTGTTGTGAGACATCCACTGTCGTAAGTGGGTCGAGCATGCGTATGGTTACATTTGGGCAACCCCTGCGGGGTGTACATCTTATCGATAAGCCGTGTACTGCGGTTATGGACGACTTGGAATTGTATAGCTTGATCATAGAACAACTTACACCGTTATCTTGTTGCTAATAATCTGCTAATAACTTGCGTAGTAATATAGCATTACTACAACCGATACCTAATAAAACTTGTCCACCGTTGAGTGCCTTTTACATTGCCTCTTCGCAATTGTTGAAGGGGATATGTGTATTTGGCTGGGTTATGTTTGTGTAGTATTTATCCGTTACCTTATGCGCTCTCTTATCTTCTACGAGTAGACGGATGTTGTAGCGTGTCTCTATTGGTTATAGTTTTGCTGCCGCTAAACCTACCATATAGCCCCAGGCGATATATATATATATATACTCGCTCGGCGAGCATAGCCATTTCTAGTCTCGCTAAGTACGTGCCGGAGTTCGTTCCTTGGTACTTACTCTCGCCTTTTCCCTTTCTCTTTTGCTTCCTCCCTCTTGTCGGCAACCGATGGCCCGACTTTGACAGGTACGAGATGACGACGTTAGCAAGGTTACCCTTCCGGCTTGGCACAGGCGGGGTTATGGACGCCACTGGTTATCTTCAGGACTCTTAGTCCAAGTTGTATCTTGTCCGTACTCGGACGTATTCGATCTTCTGTATGATTTGGATCTTTGTATTGTATATTTGTATCTTGACTCGTTGGAGTCGTTGTTGTAATATATGTACCTTGTGGGCTCTATTGTAATCCTGTTGTAATGTTACCGCTCGTGTTAATTCCTCTGGCATCACGTGTGTGATTCATCGCGCACGTCGTGTCGGAGGGCGTCTCTGAATCGATATCGTGCGGATTTCGGCGGGTTCGCTGGAATCCTCAGGATACCGGTTCCGGGGCGTCACACATGCCACATCATCATTGTTGTGGGCCTAGTATGCATGATACTACCTATGATACTAGCACTATGGCCAGCCTTAGCTTTTTCGATAAAGGGAATATATTAATATCAAGAAGATACCAATTACACCCAGCCTCTGCAACAACGCACCACCCTAATGGCACTACGGATGCACACAGCCAAAAACAAGAAAAGAAAACTAAGAAACAAAAGTCCCGCTACAGTATCTCGGGCCTAACAACAACAATACATCCACCACCAAGACAACACCTGAATTACAGACTAGTCCCCGCTCTCAAAACAATGCCTCCACCAAGGATATTGCCAGGCACAACCAATTAAGGCCGGACCTTGGGTTTTCACCCTGAAAGGTAGGACTCTGCACTTCACCTGTGTTGTCGCCCCCACTTTCATACCGCTGCTTTGTGAAGCCCGGAACACCAAGCAAGTCCCTCAACATCGCGAGACTTGAACCTCCCTTAGCTAGTCCTCCCCTCCGGCCTTCATGAAATTCTCTTCTTCCGACTTTCATCATGGATCCATAGTCACTTGATGTCAATCAAAGAAAAAGAGCTTCGCGCCGCTCCCTCCAGAACCAATCGGTCGGAATAAAAACATGGGTGCGCACGACCGAATACCTCCGATCCAACAAACTCCAGGCAAAAGCACTGTTACATTCACCGGCGGAGCCTTCCGGAACTCAACACTCCGGCCAGATCACGAGTCCAGGCCTCCGGTAGGTCCTCCTCTTCACGCAAGAGAGGCCCTAGGACCGCTCATTACATCGGTTCCTGTGTTAGTTACATCGGAAGATGTATATGCACCGACGACCTTAATTAGGTTTCTTACTTTGTGAAGATGGAAACTTTGTGCACAGCCGTAATATAAGTATGTGGGCATTGGTTTGATATTTTTTCGGTTTTGCTAATCTAAGATTTAAATTTTGGTGAGTTGGCTGAGAACTAGTTTCGATGGCTATCACATGACGTCACCACATATCAATTGCAACCCATGTTGTTGCTCAGAATTAGCACGAATCCTAAAATAAATCTAATGGTTCGAAAGCATCTTTTGTATTTTTTTAGTTGCAACCTCGCTTGCAATTTAAAAAAAAAAATCAGTTGGCTCAACTTGCAACTGAAAAATTCACGGTTGCAACATAATTTGGAACATAAGTGAAAAATCACGATGCAGATCTAATGGTGTTAGAACTAAACCAATTTTGATGCGCATTCGGCTCTAGAACCATTAGATTCGTGCATCCTATGACTTAAAATAGCGGTTGCAGCTGAATTTAAGTTACAAGTGTTGATGCAACTGATTATTTTTTTAGTTGCAAACAGGGTTATAGCTGAGAATTTATTAGATGCAATTGAGATATAAATGAGATTCTTAGTTGCAAGTGGAGTTTAAAAATAAGTTTTTCAGTTGCAGCGGGTTGCATCCAAGGATATTAAGTTGCAAATGGGCTGCAACTAAAAAAATAGTAAAAACAATTCACACAATATAAAATTATTTATCAAGTCCAATATAATATTATGGAAGTGACGTGAGACGTCAGTTGACTAAGAATACCCTACTTTATGCGGAGATCCTAAAAACTACTCCCTCCGTTCCTTTTTAATTGACTCGAATTTAATACAAACTTGTACTCAATCTGAGTCAATTAAAAAAGAACGGAGGGAGTATATGTCTCCAAATAAAATTGCTATCATTTCTTTTATTTGCCTTAGACTGGAGAATAGCAAATCTTCACCAAAAGTATGTCTCCGTATAGTGTATAAGTATATAAGTAAAGTTTATTTTGCGCGAAATAGTACGCAGCTCACTCGATCAACTCATCTCCTCGTAGTGTTACGAGCAATGGAGTCACCGTGGGAGGGGGCTGACGGTTCCCGTGACCGCCGTCCCGCAGTGCGTAGGAATGAGCGTCTGTTCGTATGTGTAGGATCTTCATGCGAATCCCATGTGTGCCCTAGCTAGATAGATGAGAGAATTCCTTATTTGACACTACTTAAAGTTTCAATTCCTTATTTGGCCCTAGGAAACTTTTTCTTCCCTATTTGACATGCAAACTTCATTTTCTTCCCTACATGACACTCTAGTGCATTCCAAGCACTAACGGTGTTAGCTTGGGATGTAAAATGACGTTTCTATCCCTAGTTCAGTAATTTTTTACATGACAAAAATAACAGTACCCACAACCCAGACAGAGAACACTCAATAGAAGTTGGCTCAAGTTGACTGAAGGCAGTTCTTGATCTGCAGTTCTGCACTTGTGCATGTATGGCAGCAGTAATTGTAGAGCAATTAAAAATAAAGGTAAAATGCATAACTGGTGAAATAAAACAAAAAAAGGCTGCACCTAACTGCGCGTGCATGCAACTGCCGCTGGGCGCGTGCTTGTGCATACAGCAAAAAAAAAAAAAAAAAAAAAAGCAAAGACGTGGTAGATGCTAGTTGCGTCGCATGCATGCAGCAAGCTGAGCTTGCTTGGAAAAAAAACCCACCTGGACTAGCTACGTGCGTGGAGATTAAGTACTAGCTGGTTATGGGCGGTGGACGACAGTTTCTGCACCGAATCAATCGCGACTGAGGAAAGGGTATAATAGTTCAAGAAAAACAATGATAACGGTGGGAGTTAACAAAATTGACAGCAGTGTCATATAGGAAAAGAAATGAAGTTTACATGTCAAGAAAGGAAGAAAAAGTTTTCTAGGGCCAAATAAGGAACTGAAAGTTTATGTAGTGTCAAATAAGGAATTCTCTCCTAGATAGATAATGCATCTAGGGCATCGGAGTGTGGCTAAGCTGTGTCTGCGGCCTGCGTACTGCAGTACTGTACGCGCTGGCTCTACGCATGCATGCACCCGAAGGAGTCCGATCGTTGGATAGCGATGAGCTCGATCGAGAAGTTACGACGTGTCAACCGGTACGACAGGGAGAGAGACTGAGAGAGAGAGATAAAAAACAGGCCTTCTCAAGGCGGCTAGGGTTTCTGTACCCTCCACCGGCGCCGCTCCGTCCCTTCTTCGATGATGTTTTAAGTATTAGAGGTGCGGTGGGTCCCTGGCCTCTCGTTAATGGGATGTTTTCGTTTATTGTTTTAGTTTTAATATATATATTTCTTCCGATAGTGAGACCCTAGCATCTTGGATCAGAGAGTCTTCCTAAGTTCTTAGCCCTATCTTTGGTTCGGTGGTGCGCCTAGTGTCGATCGAGGGCGCATGGAGTTGTGTGTCCGATAAATCTTCTAGGATCTCGTCGATTTTCATGTTCTTTAGTGTGGTTTCAGGTCGGACTCTTCTTTCTGATCTATGCATGGTTCTTATAATTGCCTATGATTTTGGAAGTGTCATCGACGCCGTAGTTGTCTACAAGATTGGGTGAATTGGCGACCCTCAACCGCATAACGTTGACACTTTGGGTACATCGACATCGACACCTCCATGGCCCCGATGACCAATGCGTCTGTTGAAAGAAGAATGAGCTTGAAAGATACCAGCTAGCATGCTCGTTTTGAGTCGAGACAGGGTGTTCCAAGGAGTTATAGCAGAGGACGGGTTGAAGATGGTGCTTTGGTGCTCGTTGCGTGTGTGTGGTCTAGCTAGCTGTGTGGCGATGTCCACATCAAAACTGTGAAAATGCCGTTGGTGATCCGGAAGATTAGCATTGCATCATTGTTGTTCATGCTGTTGCGACTCTTTGGTTGCATTGGTGGGCCTTTTTTGTGGTGTGCATCTTTAATGTCTATAACAATTCTTGATATTATGTTGTTGTAGAGGCTGAGTGTAATTGGTATGAGCTTAGTATTAATCTATTTTTTAATCAAAAATAACATTGTGGATGGTGTTGCTCTGGTCCTTTGGGACCATGTCACGATGACTTTCCATCAGTCAACTAAAACAATCTCAAGTACTATCAGTTTTGTCCAATAACGGTGATGGAGGGGCAAGGACACCGACGCACTTTTGGCTTGCTTTAGTGCTTGTAATTGTTGTTAGGTGGTACACAACTTATTTGTTATTTATATGACTCCGTTCGTTCTAAAAATAATGTCTTGACTTTTTAAAAATTTATATATATCTTGTTATGATTCAGGGTGTAGATACATTCATACATATAGATCTAAGAGAAAATTGAGACATCATTTTGTAGAGAGGGAGTACTTTGTATGCTCTTCGTACCGCTGTGGATGAATAGACGGCACCTTTTCGGGGGGAAAAAGTTACCGCGTGCCGACGAGTTGAGAAGCCTGGGCTGTTACCATGTTACCGCTGAGCAATGGCGGCCAGCTCCTCGTGCTGGAATGGGGAAAAGAAGGTACGTGTGTGTCATGCGTGCGTACGTGACGGGTCGTGCGGGCCGGTGTTGTTTTTAGCAAAGCTAGCGTTGCATTTCCCGATGCCTTCAGCTAGCCTTTCACCCGCGCGCATGCAGGCCGTCCCGTCGTCTCTGCCAGTACGTGCCGCCTCTCTTCTCCCTCTGTCCCTCCCACTGCCATGGCCATGGCCCATGCCACGACGCGCCGTGCCGTGCAGTGCGCGCAGTCCGACCAAATCATGGCCTAATCACGCCGGAAAACCACGTAAGCCCGGCCGGCCGCGCGCCTGCCCTCTCCGGCCCACACACGATCCAACCTCTGGGAGTATAAAATTATTCTCGTCGCCTTGGAAAGCTCTGCGCTCCTCCCTCCTCTGGTTTGCTCCATGTTACATGTTGCTTCCGTCCCTTCACGTGTCGCCCCCATCGATCGCCCCAGCCAGGTGACACAAGCAATAGCAGCTGCAGCAGCCACGTACGTACGCACGACGCAAACCTCGTCGTTCGATCTGGTCATGGCGAAATTTTCCCAGAGCTAGATCGATAGCTAGTGATCTATATCCACCTCTTCCGCGTCTGTGCGTGTCTTCATCGTCAGATCCTTGGGGGTTTCTTGGTCGCTATGGCATTGGAGGCCGTGGTGTTCTCAGGAGGATTCTGTGGGTACGGTGCCGGCATTGAGTTGGAGGGGAGCAACGTCTGCTGGGCCGCCTCCCTCATGATCCCGGGCACGGAAGTCCCGCGCGGCAGCTCCTCCCTGGCAGCGCCGCCGCCGCCGGTCCACGGCGGTGATCGTGGAGGCGGGGTGGTGGTGGCGGCGACGTCGGGCGCGGCAGGGAGGAGGAAGCGGCGCAGAGCGAGGAGCGTCAAGAACGTGGAGGAGGCGGAGACCCAGCGGATGACCCACATCGCCGTCGAGCGCAACCGCCGCAAGCAGATGAACGAGTACCTCGCCGTGCTCCGCTCCACCATGCCGGCGTCCTATGTCCAAAGGGTACGTACTCCTGACGATCGAGCGAGTTCTAGTGCGGCAATGATGATTTGAAAATTGAGATGTAGTCTTCCTAGTATACCGCGTGATCGACCTGTGGGAAAACAGCATGTTTACTGTGATCTCTACCCACAGGGCGACCAGGCGTCCATAATTGGCGGCGCAATCAACTACGTCAAGGAGCTGGAGCAGCTGGTCCAATCCCTTGAGGCGCGCCGCCACGCGCGCCTCCGCAACCCCGTCCTCGACGACGTCTCCGCCGCCGTAGCAGTACCCTTCGCGGACTTCTTCACATTCCCGCAGTACTCAATGAGCGTCCTCCGCCCTCACGGCCCGGACCCCGCCGCCGCAGCGGCATCTACGGACGACGGCAGTGACACGGTGGCCGACGAGATGGCGTCCGGCTCCAAGCATTCGGCCGTGGCGGACATCGAGGTGACCATCGTGGAGAGCCACGCCAACCTGAAGCTGCTCTCCCGGCGGCGGCCGAGGCAGCTGCTGAGGATCGTGGCCGGGCTGCAGGGCCACCGGCTCGCCGTGCTGCACCTCAACGCCACCAGCGCCGGCCACATGGCCCTCTACTCTCTCAGCCTCAAGGTACGCGCTTACGGACACATGCTCCCCAGCTGGAGTAGCTAGCCAGCTAGCCCGCGTCTTCCCGAACGCTAGCTACCTTGAGAGCATCTCCAGTCGCGTCCCCCAAACCGTCCTCCAAAGGGATTTGGGGCGCGCCGGACAAAAAGACGTTCCCAGCCGCGCGCCCCAAAGCCCTTTTTTGTCCGGCGCGCCCCGATACGGTGTCCGGCGCCCCGAGCCCGTCCCCGTCCCACAGGGGACGCTCCGGGGACGCCGGACACAACAGCGCGAGGCCAACCGACGCGGGTCCCTGCGCGTCGGCGGCACGGAAGGCTAAAACCCCGTCGCCTACCTTTGGTCAAGCGACGTTAATGGCGTCCCTGTTTTCCCAGGCGACGCAGGGACGCGTCTCGTCGTGCATGGCCGCGTGGCCGTCCGCGCCGGAGTTATTGCGTGCAACCACCCCGCTGCCGCCGCTGTTTTAAGACGCCCTCCAGTTATCGCCGCTCATCATAATCCTTCTCGTCGCCGCCGCCTCCCCCTTCCCAGATCCTCTCCTCGCCGCTCAAAAAATGTCGAGCTCGTCCCGCAAGATCGCCGCGGCGAACGGCTTCGGCCGCGGCAGCCTCACCGTGGCGGAGGCGTGGGCGCTGTACCACGCCCGGATCCGAGTCCCGCCGGACGTGCGGCTGCCAAGCGGCGGCGGCTGGAAGCTGGCCGTGAACGGCATTGGCATCCCGCCGCCGCCGAAGCCAGACACGCGGCAATGGCGGGACGCCATCAAGGCCCGTCGGGCTCAACTCACCGCCGAGGAGCGGGCGGATCCGACATGGGCGGCCAAGGACAACGACGGCCGGTGGACGACGTACTTCAAGGCCAAGTACGACGTCGAGATGCACAGCACCGACGGGCTCATCGGCGGGCCCAACAGCCTGGAACGAGGGAAGGCCGCGCCTGCTGCGGGGCGTTCCGGGCGCACCCTCGAGAACGTCATCCGCGGCCTCCGCAACGGCGCTCCGCGGCTGGAGATGCCGTCGTCGCCGCCGCCGTCTCCTCAATGGCAGCCGAGGAGGACGACGTACTCGTCCCTCCTCGCACTCTTCTTCCTCGGGGCCGGCGCGATCGGCCGCCGGTCGTCGTCGTACCGGTCGACGCCGTATACCGTTCCCAAACGGGAGGTCAAGGAGGAGCCGGCGACGCCCGTCAACACGAGGCGTGGAGGTAGCGGCAGCGGGCGGCAGCAAGGGAGGCGCGGCGGCGCCCTCCTCATCCCGAAGCCGGAGGTGAAGGAGGAGCCGGAGGAAGCATCGCAGCGGCGCTCGCTGGCGGAGTACGAGCGGCGAGCAGCGACTCATCGCCGGCGGCGACGACCCCGAGGACTGCCCGGGGCTGCGGGCGGCGTTCCCGGCGTCCATGGACGACAAGGACGCCTGGAGGGGCAACCTGGACGCGGCGATCGCCATGTCCATCTGCGACTCCGGCAAGCCGCTGGTGGACCTCACCGACGACGGCGAGGCAGGACCAAGCGGCTTGGTGAAGGACGAGCCCATGGACGAGCCCGTCGACGAGCGCGTCAAGCAGGAGGTCGTCACCGACGAGATGTACAACTTCCAGCAGTACTACGACGCCTCCGGCCGCCGCAAGTGGTTCTAGATTAGGTTTAGTTTTAAAGTTAGTCAAATTTCGTTCGAATCTATGTAAGTTTGGACGAATCTAATCGAATCTAGTCAAGTTTAAAATTTACGAAATTTTGTTTGGGGGACGCGACTGGGGAGCGACGTCCCCCAAACACGGCACGAACGAAACACGTCCCCCAAACGCTCAATCCGGCGCGGTTTGGGGGACGGTTTGGGGGACGCGGCTGGAGATGCTCTGAGTTTCTTATTCCAGACCATGCATCCGCTCGCCCGCTTGGCAGCGCGTCACGCCGAAACAGCAAACTGGCATCGTTTTCCGCGCATTGTCTCGGACGACGCCTCCAAGCTCTCCCCTCTCTCTGCGTGTTTCACCACAACGAGGATGAAGTTCCATTGATTGACTTGGCAGAGCTGTGCTCTAGTGTCATGCGTGTACTATTGCAAATTTAACTCATATACTCATCGGTGGATATGGCTGCCGCAGGTGGAAGACGACTGCCGGCTCTCGTCGGTGGACGATATCGCGGCGGCGGTCCATCGCATCGTCGAGACGATGGAGCAAGAGGAGGAGCACAAGGAAGCGAGCCGTAGCTAGCTACCTAGACCTAGACCTAGGTTGAGTACGTTGGTAGATCATTAGAAATCAATCAATCAATTAGCAGTGCCATTGCATATAGGAGCATATATGGATGTAAGATTTCACTAGCTACTTGTAGCGCACCTAGCTAGCTAGCTTGCTTGCTCAGTGTAATGTACCTTCTGTACTCTGGCTTTATATGTACTTCCTCCATTCACGAATAAATGTACGTTTTATTTTGGAAAGTCCAACATTTTTAAGTTTAACTAAGTTTTTACAAAAATAATAATGCATGTGATATCAAATTATTATGTTATTGAAGTACATGTTAAGATGAATCTAGTGATATTAATTTAGTTTCATAAATGTTACTACTTTTTCTAGGAAGTTGGTCAAAGTTAATAAATTTAACTTTTAAAATTTGTGTAAACATTGGAAATTCAATTTGGCACATGGGAGCATATATGCTCCTGCCACCGGAAAAAAACATTTCAAAATGTAAAAAAAAAAACTGAACAAAAAATTTCACGCTTAGGCGTCCACATTCTATGTGCAGATATCAAGTTTCACAGAAAAACGACTTTTTCGTGACTTGTCGAAAAAAAAGACAAAAAAACGGTAGACAACCTCTTTTTACACCAAAATCGATCTTTTTTACACATGAGACAAAAAAAAATGTTGGTTTTCCGTTGAACGGCTTTGTGAGCCTGTCGAATTTCGAGATCGAGATGTATGGATTAAATTTTATGTCCAAATCTTTCGATATTCTGAAAGTGTGTTTAAAGCGAAATTTTAAAACCGGAAACATATGCTTTCGAGTGCCAAAACATCATCCCGTCTGAACATATGTTTACTTGAAGATGGAGGGAGTACTCATGTATGTATGTCCATGGAGTATCTCTCTAGGTGCTGTTTGGTGTGCATTTTGTTCCCTCCATAAACCACGCGCGTCAATGCTGGAGCCTTCTGAAGAGATTGTACAGTTGATATTACATAGACAAGATTGACCGGCCGTACAATTACAGTACAGATGTCTCAGGTCCCTGTTCCCGGCGCGCGTGAAGCACTGTTGAGATGAGTATTAGCGGGGCCCAGGGGAAATACATTGGCGTCTGTTTAATTCGTGTGATATCAAAAGTGCATGGATAGAAAAAAAGAACTCACAATTACAGTTATAGTGTCATGTTGTCGAAAGGAAAAAAAGAGTTTGCTACCTACGTCACTAGTAGAAAACAAGTCTTTTGTCCGGAACTGTCTAGAGCTTTAGTTCGGTCTGTGTTTGAAACCGGAGTAATGTGCCATTAATCCCGATTGATTTGAACGGGTAGGATGCCTAAAAGTTTTAGTCCCAATTCAAAATGGAATCTTTAGTCCCGGTTGGAGACACCAACCGGGACTTAGTCCCGGTTTATAATACCAACCCGGACTAAAGGTTTTTGGTTTTCTTTTTTGGCTCCACATACACACAAACTCAGCCCCTTGGACCGCCTTTTTAGCTTTGTAAAATACATGTGTTATGTCATCTAGTTGCAAAAGGAATTAACAAACATGAATTTCAACTTTTCTTTTTTGCAAAATTGCGTCATGTATCGGTAAAACGGGATTTCTGGTTGCATATGAAATCGAAAAAATGTTTAATATAAAATGTATCTACATGAAAAGTTACATCTGAATTCACCTGAGTTTACCCGATCAGCCAACTTTTAGATTCTCAAACTGCCAAAGGGAAATATGAAGATCTTCAGGTTTTAGGTTCTGCAAAAAAAATCTTTATTTATTCAAAATTATTATTACATTATTACTTTTGTTTATCAAAGTAATTATTTGGAATTTAAACAATAAAGAAGTGTGGCATCGTGACCAAGAGGTTAAAAGGATTGATATGATACTAATATTAATAACATGCATGCAAAGCACTTGGAAGCGGGACGGAAGGAACTTAGAAGATACGCGTGCTAGTGTTCGAGCAGTGGGAGGTTAGGTGACTGATGGCGTGTATTTCACACGTTCGTTGGGAACCCCAAGAGGAAGGTATGATGCGCACAGCAGCAAGTTTTCCCTCAGAAAGAAACCAAGGTTTATCGAACCAGGAGGAGCCAAGAAGCACGTTGAAGGTTGATGGCGGCGGGATGTAGTGCGGCGCAACACCGGGGATTCCGGCGCCAACGTGGAACCTGCACAACACAACCAAAGTACTTTGCCCCAACGAAACAAGTGAGGTTGTCAATCTCACCGGCTTGCTGTAACAAAGGATTAACCGTATTGTGTGGAAGATGATTGTTTGCGAGAGAAAACGAGTAAAACAAGTATTGCGAGCAGATTTGTATTTCAGTATTAAAGAATGGACCGGGGTCCACGAGTTCACTAGAGGTGTCTCTCCCATAAAATAAAAGCATGTTGGGTGAACAAATTACGGTTGGGCAATTGACAAATAGAGAGGGCATAACAATGCACATACATGTCATGATAAGTATAGTGAGATTTAATTGGGCATTACGACAAAGTACATAGACCGCCATCCAACTGCATCTATGCCTAAAAAGTCCACCTTCAGGTTATCATTCGAACCCCTTCCAGTATTAAGTTGCAAAGCAACAGACAATTGCATTAAGTATGGTGCGTAATGTAATCAACAACTACATCCTCGGACATAGCGCCAATGTTTTATCCCTAGTGGCAACAAAGCACAACACAACCTTAGAACTTTACGTCACTCGTCCCGGTGTCAATGCGGGCATGAACCCACTATCGAGCATAAATACTCCCTCTTGGAGTTAAAAGCAAAAACTTGGCCAGAGCCTCTACTAGTAACGGAGAGCATGCAAGATCATAAACAACACATATGTAATAACTTGATAATTAACATAACATGGTATTATCTATCCATCGGATCCCGACAAACACAACATATAGCATTACAGATAGATAATCTTGATCATGTTAGGCAGCTCACAAGATCCAACAATGAAGCACAATGAGGAGAAGACAACCATCTAGCTACTGCTATGGACCCATAGTCCAGGGGTGAACTACTCACTCATCACTCCGGAGGCGACCATGGCGGTGTAGAGTCCTCCGGGAGATGAATCCCCTCTCCGGCAGGGTGCCGGAGGAGATCTCCGGAATCCCCCGAGATGGGATCGGCGGCGGCGGCGTCTCAGTAAGGTTTTCCGTATCGTGGTTTTTCGCCTCAGGGGTTTCGCGACGGAGGCTTTAAGTAGGCGGAAGGGCAGAGTCGGGGGCCTGACGAGGGGCCCACACCATAGGGCGGCGCGGGCCCCCCCTTGGCCGTGCCGCCATGTGGTGTCGCCACCTCGTGGCCCCACTTCGTATGCTCTTCGGTCTTCTGGAAGGTTCGTGGCAAAATAGGACCCTGGGACTTGATTTCGTCCAATTCCGAGAATATTTCGTTACTAGGATTTCGAAACCAAAAACAGCGAAACAACAGAATCGGCACTTCGGCATCTTGTTAATAGGTTAGTTCCGAGAAAATGCACGAATATGACATAAAGTGTGCATAAAACATGTAGGTATCATCAATAATATGGCATAGAACATAAGAAATTATCGATACGTCGGAGACGTATCAGCATCCCCAAGCTTAGTTACTGCTCGTCCCGAGCGAGGTAAAACGATAACAAAGATAATTTCTGAAGTGACATGCCATCATAACCTTGATCATACTATTTGTAAACATATGTAGTGGATGCAGCGATCAAAACAATGGTAATGACATGAGTAAACAAGTGAATCATAAAGCAAAGACTTTTCATGAATAGTACTTCAAGACAAGCATCAATAAGTCTTGCATAAGAGTTAACTCATAAAGCAATAAATCAAAGTAAAGGTATTGAAGCAACACAAAGGAAGATTAAGTTTCAGCGGTTGCTTTCAACTTATAACATGTATATCTCATGGATAATTGTCAACATAGAGTAATATAACAAGTGCAATATGCACGTATGTAGGAATCAATGCACAGTTCACACAAGTGTTTGCTTCTTGAGGTGGAGAGAGATAGGTGAACTGACTCAACATAAAAGTAAAGAGAATGGTCCTTCAAAGAGGAAAGCATCGATTGCTATATTTGTGCTAGAGCTTTTATTTTGAAAACATGAAACAATTTTGTCAACGGTAGTAATAAAGCATATGAGTTATGAAAGTTATATCTTACAAGTTGCAAGCCTCATGCATAGTATACTAATAGTGCCCGCACCTTGTCCTAATTAGCTTGGACTACCGGATCTTTGCAATGCACATGTTTTAACCAAGTGTCACAATGGGGTACCTCCATGCCGCCTGTACAAAGGTCTAAGGAGAAAGCTCGCATTTTGGATTTCTCGCTTTTGATTATTCTCAACTTAGACATCCATACCGGGACAACATGGACAACAGATAATGGACTCCTCTTTAATGCATAAGCATGTGGCAACAATTATTATTCTCATATGAGATTGAGGATATATGTCCAAAACTGAAACTTCCACCATGATTCATGGTTTTAGTTAGCGGCCCAATGTTCTTCTCTAACAATATGCATGCTCCAACCATTAAGGTGGTAGATCTCTCTTACTTCAGACAAGACGGACATGCATAGCAACTCACATGATATTAAACAAAGAATAGTTGATGGCGTCCCCACAAACACGGTTATCGCACAACAAGCAACTTAATAAGAGATAAAATGCATAAGTACATATTCAATACCACAATAGTTTTTAAGCTATTTGTCCCATGAGCTATATATTCAAAGGTGAATGATGGAATTTTAAAGGTAGCACTCAAGCAATTTACTTTGGAATGGCGGAGAAATACCATGTAGTAGGTAGGTATGGTGGACACAAATGGCATAGTGGTTGGCTCAAGGATTTTGGATGCATGAGAAGTATTCCCTCTCGATACAAGGTTTAGGCTAGCAAGGTTATTTGAAACAAACACAAGGATGAACGGTGCAGCAAAACTCACATAAAAGACATATTGTAAACATCATAAGACTCCACACCGTCTTCCTTGTTGTTCAAAACTCAATACTAGATGTTATCTAGACTCTAGAGAAACCAAATATGCAAACCAAATTAGCAAGCTCTAAGTATTTCTTCATTAATGGGTGCAAAGTATATGATGCAAGAGCTTAAACATGAGCACAACAATTGCCAAGTATCAAATTATCCAAGACATTTTAGAGTTACTACATGTAGCATTTTCCAATTCCAACCATATAACAATTTAACGAAGAAGAAACTTCGCCATGAATACTATGAGTAGAGCCTAAGGACATACTTGTCCATATGCTACAGCTGAGCGTGTCTCTCTCCCATAAAGTGAATGCTAGGATCCATTTTATTCAAACAAAACAAAAAACAAAAACAAACCGACGCTCCAAGCAAAGTGCATAAGATGTGACGGAATAAAAATATAGTTTCAGGGGAGGAACCTGATAATGTTGTCGATGAAGAAGGGGATGCCTTGGGCATCCCCAAGCTTAGACGCTTGAGTCTTCTTATAATATGCAGGGTTGAACCACCGGGGCATCCCCAAGCTTAGAGCTTTCACTCTCCTTGATCATATTGCATCATACTCCTCTCTTGATCCTTGAAAACTTCCTCCACACCAAACTCGAAACAACTCATTAGAGGGTTAGTGCATAATAAAAATTCACATGTTCAGAGGTGACACAATCATTCTTAACACTTCTGGACATTGCATAAAGCTACTGGACATTAATGGATCAAAGAAATTCATCCAACATAGCAAAAGAGGCAATGCGAAATAAAAGACAGAATCTGTCAAAACAGAACAGTCCGTAAAGATGGATTTTATTAGGCCACCATACTTGCTCAAACGAAAATGCCCAAATTGAATGAAATTTGCGTACATATCTGGGGATCACGCACGTAAATTGGCTTAATTTTCTGAGCTACCTACAGGGAGATAGATCCAGATTCGTGACAGCAAAGAAATCTGGAACTGCGCAGTAATCCAAATCTAGTACTTACTTTACTATCAAAGACTTTACTTGGCACAACAAAACATAAAACTAAGATAAGGAGAGGTTGCTACAGTAGTAAACAACTTCCAAGAAACAAATATAAAACAAAAAATACTGTAGTAAAAACATGGGTTGTCTCCCATAAGCGCTTTTCTTTAACGCCTTTCAGCTAGGCGCAGAAAGTGTATCTCAAGTAACATCAAGAGACGAAGCATCAACATCATAATTTGTTCTAATAATAGAATCATAAGGTAACTTCATTCTCTTTCTAAGGAAGTGTTCCATACCTTTCTTGAGAGGAAATTGATATTTAATATTACCTTCCTTCATATCAATAGTAGCACCAACGGTTCGAAGAAAAGGTCTTCCCAATATAATGGGGCAAGATGCATTGCATTCAATATCCAAGATAACAAAATCAACGGGGACAAGGTTATTGTTAACCATAATATGAACATTATCAACTCTCCCCAAAGGTTTCTTTTTAGCATTATCAGCGAGATTAACATCCAAATAACAGTTTTTCAATGGTGGCAAGTCAAGCATATCATAGACTTTCTTAGGCATAACAGAAATACTTGCACCAAGATCACATAAAGCATTACAATCAAAATCTTTGACTCTCATTTTAATGATGGGCTCCCAACCATCCTCTAGCTTTCTAGGAATAGAAGTTTCAAGTTTTAGTTTCTCTTCTCTAGCTTTTATGAGAGCATTTGTAATATGTTTTGTGAAAGCCAAGTTTATAGCACTAGCATTAGGACTTTTAGCAAGTTTTTGTAAGAAATTTATAACTTCAGAGATGTGGCAATCATCAAAATCTAAATCATTACAATCTAAAGCAATGGGATTATCATCCCCAAGGTTGGAAAAAATTTCAGCAGTTTTATCACAGGCAGCTTTCAGCAGTTTTAGCAGTTTCAGGTAATTTTGCGCGCTTTGCACTAGGAGTAGAAGCATTGCCAACACCAATTATTTTATCATTGATAGTAGGAGGTGTAGCAACATGTGA
Organism: Lolium rigidum; assembly: GCF_022539505.1. Classification (NCBI taxonomy): domain Eukaryota; kingdom Viridiplantae; phylum Streptophyta; class Magnoliopsida; order Poales; family Poaceae; genus Lolium; species Lolium rigidum. The sequence goes on from NC_061508.1 coordinate 129,546,367, forward strand.
ATCATTAGCATTGCTAGTGGTGGTAATAGTCCAAACTTTAGCTATATTTTTCTCTTTAGCTAGTTTTTCATTTTCTTCTCTATCCCACCTAGCACGCAGCTCAGCCATTAATCTTATATTCTCATTAATTCTAACTTGGATGGCATTTGCTGTAGTAACAATTTTATTTTCAATATCCCTATTAGGCATAACTTTCGATTTCAAAAGATCAACATCAGAGGCAAGACTATCAACTCTAGAAACAAGAATATCAATTTTATTGAGCTTTTCCTCAACAGATTTGTTAAAAGCAGTTTGTGTACTAATAAATTCTTTAAGCATGGCTTCAAGTCCAAGGGGTGTATTCCTATTATTGTTGTAAGAATTCCCATAAGAATTAGCATAACCGTTACCATTATTGTAAGGATATGGCCTATAGTTATTACTAGAATTGTTCCGATAAGCATTGTTGTTGAAATTATTATTTTTAATGAAGTTTACATCAACATGTTCTTCTTGGGCAACCAATGAAGCTAATGGAACATTATTAGGATCAACATTAGTCCTATCATTCGCAAGCATAGACATAATAGCATCAATCTTATCATTCAAGGAAGAGGATTCTTCAACAGAATTTACCTTCTTACCTTGTGGAGCTCTTTCCGTGTGCCATTCAGAGTAATTAACCATCATATTATCAAGAAGCTTTGTTGCTTCACCAAGAGTGATGGACATAAAGGTACCTCCAGCAGCTGAATCCAATAAATTCCGCGAAGAAAAATTTAGTCCCGCATAGAAGGTTTGGATGATCATCCAAGTAGTCGATCCATGGGTTGGGCAATTTTTAACCAGAGATTTCATTCTTTCCCAAGCTTGAGCAACATGTTCATTATCCAATTGTTTAAAATTCATTATGCTACTCCTCAAAGATATAATTTTAGCAGGGGGATAATATCTACCAATAAAAGCATCCTTGCATTTAGTCCAGGAATCAATACTATTCTTAGGCGAGAGATAGCAACCAATCTTTATCTCTTCCTCTTAATGAGAAAGGAAACAATTTTAATTTAATAATATCACCATCTACATCTTTATACTTTTGCATTTCACATAGTTCAACAAAATTATTGAGATGGGCAGCAGCATCATCAGAACTAACACCGGAAAATTGCTCTCGCATAACAAGATTCAGTAAAGCAGGTTTAATTTCAAAGAATTCTGCTGTAGTAGCAGGTGGAGCAATAGGTGTGCATAAGAAATCATTATTATTTGTGCTAGTGAAGTCACACAACTTAGTATTTTCAGGGTTGGCCATTTTAGCAGTAGTAAATAAAGCAAACTAGATAAAGTAAATGCAAGTAAACTAATTTTTTTGTGTTTTTAATATAGCAAACAAGATACTAAATAAAGTAAAGCTAGCAACTAATTTTTTTGTGTTTTGATATAAGTGCAGCAAACAAAGTAGTAAATAAAATAAAGCAAGACAAAAAAAAGTAAAGAGATTGAGAAGTGGAGACTCCCCTTGCAGCGTGTCTTGATCTCCCCGGCAACGGCGCCGTGAAAATATGCTTGATGGCGTGTATTTCACACGTTCGTTGGGAACCCCAAGAGGAAGGTATGATGCGCACAGCAGCAAGTTTTCCCTCAGAAAGAAACCAAGGTTTATCGAACCAGGAGGAGCCAAGAAGCACGTTGAAGGTTGATGGCGGCGGGATGTAGTGCGGCGCAACACCAGGGATTCCGGCGCCAACGTGGAACCCGCACAACACAACCAAAGTACTTTGCCCCAACGAAACGAGTGAGGTTGTCAATCTCACCGGCTTGCTGTAACAAAGGATTAACCGTATTGTGTGGAAGATGATTGTTTGCAGAGAAAACAGTAAAACAAGTATTGCAGCAGATTTGTATTTCAATATTAAAGAATGGACCGGGGTCCATAGTTCACTAGAGGTGTCTCTCCCATAAAATAAAAGCATGTTGGGTGAACAAATTACAGTCGGGCAATTCACAAATAGAGAGGGCATAACAATGCACATACATGTCATGATAAGTATAGTGAGATTTAATTGGGCATTACGACAAAGTACATAGACCGCCATCCAACTGCATCTATGCCTAAAAAGTCCACCTTCGAGGTTATCATCCGAACCCCTTCCAAGTATTAAGTTGCAAAGCAACAGACAATTGCATTAAGTATGGTGCGTAATGTAATCAACAACTACATCCTCGGACATAGCGCCAATGTTTTATCCCTAGTGGCAACAACACAACACAACCTTAGAACTTTCTGTCATCGTCCCGGTGTCAATGCAGGCATGAACCCACTATCGAGCATAAATACTCCCTCTTGGAGTTAAAAGCAAAAACTTGGCCAGAGCCTCTACTAGTAACGGAGAGCATGCAAGATCATAAACAACACATATGTAATAACTTGATAATTAACATAACATGGTATTCTCTATCCATCGGATCCCGACAAACACAACATATAGCATTACAGATAGATGATCTTGATCATGTTAGGCAGCTCACAAGATCCAACAATGAAGCACAATGAGGAGAAGACAACCATCTAGCTACCGCTATGGACCCATAGTCCAGGGGTGAACTACTCACTCATCACTCCGGAGGCGACCATGGCGGTGTAGAGTCCTCCGGGAGATGAATCCCCTCTCCGGAAGGGTGCCGGAGGAGATCTCCAGAATCCCCCGAGATGGGATCGGCGGCGGCGGCGTCTCAGTAAGGTTTTCCGTATCGTGGTTTTTCGCCTCAGGGGTTTCGCGACGGAGGCTTTAAGTTGGCGGAAGGGCAGAGTTGGGGGCCTGACGAGGGGCCCACACCATAGGGCGGCACAGGCCCCCCCTTGGCCGCGCCGCCATGTGGTGTCGCCACCTCGTGGCCCCACTTCGTATGCTCTTCGGTCTTCTGGAAGGTTCGTGGCAAAATAGGACTCTGGGACTTGATTTCGTCCAATTCCGAGAATATTTCGTTACTAGGATTTCTGAAACCAAAAACAGCAGTAAAACAACAATCGGCACTTCGGCATCTTGTTAATAGGTTAGTTCCGGAAAATGCACGAATATGACATAAAGTGTGCATAAAACATGTAGGTATCATCAATAATATGGCATAGAACATAAGAAATTATCGATACGTCGGAGACGTATCGGTGACCGACC
>NC_061508.1:129549624-129665479 GCF_022539505.1 Lolium rigidum
ATCCTTCATCGAAACTGCTTGTCAACACCTTCTGCTCCTCGTTGGGATCGACATTCTTACTTATCGAAGATACTACGATACACCCCCTATACTTGTGGGTCATCAGCATCCCCGGAAATTGGGCTTAGGTTGCCCAAAATCGACTCTTCAACCGGAGTTCCGCTTTCTCCGACAGCCTCTTGCTGATCCGGAGCGGCGTTGTTTTCCGGGACCTCGACCTGCTCGGGACCAGCTCCGGCTTCTTGAGGGGCGGTTCCGGCGGTATGGGCCAAGAAGTGCACGAAGTGACACCTTTGCTTCTCTAACACCTGGGAGACCCAGGCGGATCTGCATTGGTCTTCCACCTTTACTTCTCGCTCGGGGGCGGATTGGGTGGGTTTTGATTTTTTCGGATCTAAGGCGGAATCTTCGCTAGGAAGTTCCTCGCGTCTCGAATCGGATCTTCGCGACCGCATCCTGCCTCGGCGGCGGACGCGTCGAGCGCTACTTACCAGTGGGTTTCCGTCGGAATCGACGGTTTCCCCGATGAAGATGTGTATGCCGCCAACTGGGACGATGGAGAGCTTGACGGGGTCGGTTTTAGCCGGAATCCAGCACTCATCCGGAGGGATGATCGGCAGATTTCCGGCGTAGAAGACACGCCCCACAGCGATGGTGTCGTCGAAGCTTCCCATGGCGGAACCCTCTCGGTTCCGGCCTCCAGACGCTGCAGGCCCCACGGTGGGCGCCAACTGTCGTTGCCTAATCGACGGTACCTCGGAGGAGGGATCCTCACGAGGGGGAGAAGAAGTAGGGGCCATAGGGCGGAGTGCACACGGGACGGTGGTACGCGATTTACCCAGCTTCGGAACACCCGCACGATGACGGTGGCCTACTGCTGCTTGTCTGGAATTATATGGGCGCTTTCGCGTTGTTACAATGAGTTGTGGTTGTGCCTCTAGGGCTCCCGGGATCCGGCTTATAAAGGCGCACGGATCTAGGGTTTACATGGAGAGTCCTAGCCGGAATACAAGCTGCCTAACTACGGTACAATGTCTTGCCGTGTACGTCAAGGATCCGCCTTCCTCTAAGTACGTGCTCGGATCCGGATACTTCATGGGCCGTCACGGATCCGGCCTCCTTCGTAGGTCGGTTGAGATCCGGCTTCTCGTTCTCGGGCCGAGACTTCATCCTTCGGGATCTACAAGAATCGGGCCGCCCGATGGGCCACATGCCTCATCACCAACTATGGGCCACCCGGGCTTGCCGGATCCAGGCCATGTCGTTGATATACCCATAAAGTATACCCACAACAGATTGCATCATAGACTTTGTTGTAGTTGAACATATTCGATCTGTGAAGAGGGTGGAACCCTCTGTTGAATAGGAAGCGGAAGCTCCCGAAAGTCATCTCATCTCCTTCACTGAAGGAGGCAAAGACCGGTCGCACGACCTACGGGTGTGGTCGGAAGGCCACGGATTCAAGGTAGACCGGTTCCTCCTGAACCGACGTGATGGAGATTGTTGAAGTCAAATCTGCAGAAACCATAGATCCAGCACGAGGACTTCCCACAGACTGCGCCAATTGACGTGGGGTGACCACGACAATGCCCATACGTGATGGACTTGAGTTTTGGGGAAGAAGTGTAATGGTGGTTTCTTCGGCCTACAAGCACAACACACAGGGGACAAACGAGGTTTTACCCATCTTCATGTCTCCCATGGAGAAACCCTACGTGATGCTTGTCTTCCTATATTACGATGATGATTACAGGGAGTCACCGTAGAGCCAAAAGGGGTGATGATCTAGCGTACCTAGGGTTTGATGTGCGCCTCTATTGTCTTTCCCTCACCTAGAAGCCCCTCCTGGCTTTTATAGATGAAGCTAGGTCTCAGGTTACCGAGTCCAGGTTGGTTACAATGGTTCAAGCCTTCCTTTTTGACCTTTGTCCTTGATGTACACGTTGAGTCAACGGGCCAACAAATGCTTCGTGCGACCCAACTCTTGATTCTCCGATGAGATCTTTATGGGCCTTTGCTTGGGCGTTACCAGGTATGCCAATATATATGAGGGACCCATTTAGGTGTGACCACACCAATTTCCATGCCTTTGCATCAGAAAGAAAGAAAGAAGAAAATTTTCATCAAAAACTTAAGGGGGGGATGTCGTGATTGCGGAGGCGGAGTAGGGCTTGAAGGCCCTTATTACTAATTACTTTTCATCCCTGTTTACCCCCTTGGTAGATTCTGGTGAGTTCTGGAAGCCGTTACTCCAAGAGTTACATACCAAGTGCTTATCCCAAAGGTTCAGAACCCTAATCATATTAAGGATCTTCGCCCTATTAGCATATCCAACGTTGGTGTACAAACTCATTTCCAAGGTTATAGCCAATTGTCTCAAACATATTTTAGGATATATCATTTCGCCAAACCAAAGTGCATTTGTCCCGAGAAGGTTGTCATGGGTTCAACACTCAAATACTTATCGAATTGTACTACGATAATTCTCTGAAGCAGGGGATTAGCACTGGACCGTTGCGCCCGCTGGCCGATGGCGAGTAGAGTATTTTGTAGTTCAAATTCAGTTGTTTTTCATTCAAACTTGTAACATATAATAAAATTTGAATGGAAATCTCAATTTATACCGTGCTTTTAATTTTTTAATTGCATTGGCCAACGAGCTAAAAAAAAGCCAACGAGCCAAAAAAAAAGGCCAACATGAACACAATGGTTTGCGTCATTGGATGCACTGGCCTCGCAGGCCGGACCACGATCACAAATCTACCCGTGGACTGACTTAAACAGAGAGAATTGGATCGAATGGGTCACTGGTTTGAATCGTGCCGCTAGAGTTGCCCTAAACAACCACAGGACAAATGCTCTCGGGTTTGTACCTCACACTTTAAGAGCGTTTTCCATGAGGGAGAAACAGAATAGAAAAGAAAAGGAGAGCACCATCATTTCCTACGTGGCAGGTGCATTATGCTGCGTTGCCGACTTGCTGCTTGTTGTCTTGATCGTTCTCCACTACCCTTGGAAGTTAATTAGAACCTAAAAAGGCACCGCGTCATCAGTCCCATTCTTCTATTTGGTGTCGCGATCCCTGGAGGACACTCAGCAAGGTCCGCTTGATTGGTTCAAGAAAAGTAGTCGCAACTGCCACACTACTCCAAAATCGAGCTATTGATTGGAATAACAAATCGTGGCCGACTTTGAAAATGCTAGAGCTAACATCATTTATAGCAGATCCCGCGCAGATGCTCGCAATTTGCAAAATAATTGCAGTTTCACGATTTTAGACGGAAATATATAACAGATCTGATAGCGTATAACTGCACGAATTGCAAAAAATATTTAAGGGCTTAGTGAACACAGCGTTCTAAATCGCAAATACAAAGATTTCGTGGCTATCGCCTATCTAGCGTGGCGCGAAGGAAGTTTTAGCACCAACCATCACTAGACTGACGCAGGAGTCGCTGAAATCTAGCCAAAATACGTCCGAGTTAACAAAATCTAGCCAAAATTGTACGTGAATATGAAGGGGCGCTGAAGCACACCGGTAGTCATCCTCGACATGGGCGGCGCCAAGAGCGGCTCGCGCAGCCAAAGGCAGGGCAGAGGTTGGCGCGGCCAAGGGCAGGGCTGGGTGGAGCAGGCCAGGCACCGTCGGACGGAGCCAGGAATGTAACACAAAGGGGACCAACTGCAAGTAAAATTTATTGGAGGGGTCATATAGTTAAATTTAGCTGAATTTGCAGCTGAAATCTACATATTAACTAGGGGTTTTCATAATTTTTTCAACCATGAGGGGGGCCATGGCCCTAGCCTGCCCCCTGCTGGCTTCGTGGACGGCACTGGCCCGAGGTCGGGGCAGCGCCATGCATGGTGATAGCGCCTACACGCATAGGCCATTTAGTGGAATATTCTAGAATATGTTGTTTTGTAGTCTCTTTTTACAAACTCTGATCTACGCATTTTAAGCCAAAGAACAAGATTACGGTACATCTCAAACAGGATTTTGCAATTTTAAAAATATAGCGTTGCTAGAGATGCTCTAACGTTCCATGCACGGGGTTGGTGCCACAGTTCGGCATGTACCAGCTGCGTCCTCGCCAGCTTCTCTGGAACTGTTAGACCAACACCACAACGCACGCATCTGGTAGCAACCACAATGCGCTTGCGCTAGTCTCACCGTCCTACTACCTCGATTATAGGCATATAAATTTAGTCAAAAGTCAAAATTGCTTAAGTTTGACCAAACATAAATGCAAAAATATGTGAACATCTACAATACCAAATCTATTTCAATAGATCCACCGTAAGATAGATGTATTTCCATAGTGTATTTATTCACTACTATTGTAAAGATTATCATCTTTATGTAAAGGTTCAGTCAAGCTTGATATAATTTGACTTTTGACCAAAAAAATACACGCCTTATTATTTTTTTCAGAACGAAGGTAGCAGCACCGAAGAGGCGAAGAGGCCACGTCAGAGGCATATGATCACGGGTCGACAGCTCCGGTCGCCTGGACTTTTCCGATCAGCCGTCGGGACACGCTCGCCGCCCGTTTTAGGTGGGGTCGGACGGACGCGGCGACCTGACGCCTGGGATCGGATACGGGCCCGCCGAGATGACCTCTCGCCGTCGCCGGCTCGCCCGCTACCTTCCACGAACCGAATGGGACGATGGGCACCGGCAGTGGCCGAAGTCGGCCGAGTGGGTGGCTGGCGCTGCTTCCTCTCGCCGAGGGAACGGAGCGGTCAGATTTTATGGCAGGGAAGGCGACCGCCGGCAGCAGCAAGTGGCGCCGGAGATCCCCGCCACGGCGACGGCGCGTGGCCTCGACGATGCGATCTCGAACGGTAGTGAATAGCCAAATCTCACGGAACGAGTCAGCGCACAACCTGGGAGAACAGTTCTACCTCCACCGGGGGTGTGGTGGCCAGGTCAAGGCTGCCATTAACGCTGGCTGATGCAGCGGTGTCCTGTCCTTGTTGAACGGCCATTACGTTGTGAATGGCGACACCTCGTTCCTACTAGTCGTGTACGTCGCGACTATGCGAGGATGATCTTTTTATTAGACGTCAAAAGCAGCATCAATTGGGGCAGTAATTTTCAGACCGGGACATGGATGGCAATCGTGGTGTTACAGGACGCCAAATTACAACTCGTAGAAAATTGCGTCCCATCCACGGAAGTGATCCAACACGACGGAAATCACGTAACCTGCGTGTTACATGCTCAATTGGGGATTTTGGCGTCCGATGGCTTCAAGCAACAGGACTGGTAGCTGTGGTTAATACCACCACGGCTTCAAGCAACATGAAAGATTATTTTTTTAAGGAAACTGCTGGGCGTCCCCCGGGGGATCTGATTCCCCAGCCCCCGGGTCCCCAGCCGTCGGATCAATCATTTTGACGGTTAGATTTGCATGTAGCAAAAAAACATCTCCGGCAGCAAAAAGACACCCCCGGCAGCAAATGACTGAAGCAAAAAACGGTTCGTTCAGAAAAAGAAAATAAAAAGGCTGAGCTCGCCGGAGACCTCGTCGGAGACCACGTAGCAAACATATTACGCAGATGTAGCAAAACCGCAAATAAATTGTAGCAATTTTTTTATTCATATGCTGCAAATCCTCTAGGACATCAACAGAGACATCGCCTGAAGCCGGCAGCAACGCCGTCCGAGGTTGCAGCAACTCCGTCCGTCCAGGACAGCAACGCCACAAGCTGCTAGTAGCAACGCCCTATGCCTATGGTAGCAAAAATCCACCCTCCGCCGATAGCAATGTCGGACACCTTAAAATAGCAAAACCGACCTCCGCAGGTAGCAACGCCGCATGCCTAAGGCAGCAAAACTCCTGAGGAAGCCGAGGAACGCGAGATGGAGGCAGCATTGGTAGCATCGGCGACGACCGCTTGTAGCATTGAGGCCCTCGGCTGATAGCACTAGTGACAGCCACTAGTAGCATCCCAAAAATGGGCAACACAGCAGCGTCGTCGACCTCCGAGGGTTGCACGTGGGGGGCGTCAGGGGAGCCGACGACCGCGCGCAGGGGAGCATCGCCGTGTGCGCCGACTTGGACGCGACATAGCTGCTGCGGCACTGCGAGTAGGAGAAGATCGGGGAGACGGCGGCCGCTCGCAGGGAAGGCGAAGCTAAGGCGCGGCGGCGGAGCGCGGCGCCGTGGATGGGGCGCAGCGGCGGAGCGCGGTGCCGTGGCTAGAGCGCGGCGGCGTGGATTTCTCGGCTTAGGCGCGGCGGCGGCGAGCACGGCGCCGTGGATGGGGCGCAGCCGGCGGAGCGCGGTGCCGTGGCCGGGCGCGGCGGCGTGGCTTTCTCGGCTTCCATGGACGCAGGTGTTGCGGGAGAGAGAAAACGAACAAGGTAGTCGTGGTGGGGGCCCACCCATAACGCGTGGCCCTGGACGGTTATCGAACCGGGGGTTGCAGAGTGCGTTATCCCCCGGGGGGATTGAATCATTTTCCTTTTTTTAATCACATTGTCTGTCGTCTGAATGTCAATAATTAGTAGTATGTATTTTTAAAAAGTAAAAAAACCAAACTATTAGGAAAAAATACTACTACACCTCCATGCCAATGTATGGCTCATTCGCATATCACTGGGTAGTTAATTTAACAATTATAATGTAAATTGTACAACACAAAAATAATACTTATCATTAAGTATAACATCTAAATTTTCTAATGATATATGTTTTATAATATATACTTCTACGACATTGGTCAAACTGATGATTTAGGGACACTTGTAAGACATATGCACCGAACAGATATCATGTGAAAAGTACATTTTATTATCTATGCTATGATATTTATTTTGTATTGTACTAACCTGGAGACTAGTCGAGGGGAGGGGGTGGACCATCGTGAAGTCTGCAAATGTTATGCCGGTCACCGATGAAGGATACGTGAAATGGTGGTTACCAACGGATAGTGGCATCGTCAGCGGCCTAGATGAGGACACGATCAACTAGGATAGCCTTAGCGGCTTCCCGTCCTCCTTTAGGGACGAGCACCCCGGCGGTGTTGACGACAAAGGCGACGGGGCGGACAACGACGCCGCTCTCGATTGGAGCATGTTCAACCACCGCAGCTACAAGATCTAGGATTTAGGCCGGTTTAGCTAGAGGAACATCATTCAGCATCATCGGGGCGTCCTAGTTAAGTAGGGCTATTTTCTAGTCTTTTTTACTTATTTGTGGCACTATGTAAACGGCCATATATTATATAATTGAAAAATTATTTTGGACAAAAAAATGCGTCGGGCTGGTGGGGCTACCACCGACCGAAAAAGGGCATATCAGCCCACGAGGCCAATTTCGTGTCCGCGGCCCGATCCAAACGAACACAAGGGGTCAATATTAGTGACTTGAAAGCGTCACGCCGCTTAGACCGATTTATCCATAGTAACATCATTCAGCATCGTCTGCAAGACTACAACCGTCGTGCTCGAGGGAGAAGAAGGCACGACCATCAGACCACCGTCACCGTGCTCGAGGGAGAAGAAGGTCGGACCTACAATCAAAGACATCGTATGCCAGCTAAGGTAGGCATGGAAATAGATAGTATACATAACCTAAATCGATAGCAAGAACTATGGTAACCACGCAATCTGACCGGAGCTTGACTGAAGAGCGCGTGACCTACCAAACACGGCCTAGTGTACTCTCTCTCCAGCCGCACAAGTAAAAGGCAAGCGAAGCATCCTATTCCTATTGCGTTGCCCTAACCCTTGTTGCCCCAGGCGCGTGGCCGCCGCAACCCCTGCGAGTCGCAAAAAGAACACAACTTTCCAAGTTTCCAGATTCCGAAGGCAGCACCACACACCTCCAAATTCCCGATCCCGCCCGTCCATCCAAAATTCGCGCGGCCAGGATGCACGCGGCGCAGATGCGAAACCCTGGCGCCGCCGTGGGAGCAGCCACCCACCGACGCGTCCACAGCCGGCCGGCTTCCGCGTCGCCCTCCGCGTCAAGGCCAAGCGAGCCACCCACCCTTACCTTGTCAGTCAGTCAGCCGCGAATCAGCCTTCCCCAGACAGACCCTCCGGCCGCCCGAAGCCACCTCTCCTCCTTCCTTCCCCGCCGTCTCCGCCGTCCGAGCTCGTGTCCGTCCTGCCCACCCCACCCCACCTATAAATAGCGCCTCCCTCTTCCTCCTCCTCCTCCCACACATCTCGCAGCCCGCCGGGGAAACAGGAAGCACGAGCAGCATATGTCACAGAGGCCCAGCGTCCCACACTCCGCCTCCATAGCCTTCGCCCTCCATTCCCACCTCCTTGTTTCCAGTGACATGTGCCCAAGCTCCTACTGGGAATAGCCCCTCCTCCCCCAAATCACCCATCTTTCCTTGATTTTTAGTACATACTATTAAGCTTTCTTTGTCGGTTCTACTTTCTGGATCTTTGCTTTGGGGATCTCGATTCCATCCATCCGAGGGGAAGGAAGAAGCTCGCAAGCAAGCAACATGGGCGCCAAGGGATTCGTCGAGGGCGGCATCGCCTCCATCGTCGCCGGCTGCTCCACCCACCCGCTCGACCTCATCAAGGTCCGGATGCAGCTGCAAGGCGAGGCCTCCGCCACCGCCGCCGCCGCTCCACAAGCCGCCCTCCGCCCGGCGCTCGCCTTCCAGTCGGGGACGCACACCGTCTCCCTCCCGGCCGCAGCAGCGGCGACCACAAAGCCCGGACCAATCTCCGTCGGCGCGCAGATCCTGCGCGCCGAGGGCGCGGCAGGCCTCTTCTCGGGCATCTCCGCGACGGTCCTCCGCCAGACGCTCTACTCCACGACGCGGATGGGGCTCTACGACATCCTCAAGAAGCGGTGGACGCAGGAGAACGGCGGCGTGCTCCCCCTCCACCGCAAGATCGCGGCGGGGCTCATCGCGGGCGGGGTGGGCGCGGCCGTCGGCAACCCGGCCGACCTGGCCATGGTGCGGATGCAGGCGGACGGGCGCCTCCCGCTCGCCGACCGCCGCAACTACCGCAGCGTCGGCGACGCCATCGCGCGCATGACGCGCGACGAGGGCGTGCGCAGCCTCTGGCGCGGCTCCTCGCTCACCGTCAACCGCGCCATGATCGTCACCGCCTCGCAGCTCGCCACCTACGACCAGGCCAAGGAGGCCATCCTCGCGCGCCGCGGCCCCGGCGCCGACGGCCTCGGCACGCACGTCGCCGCCAGCTTCGCGGCCGGGATCGTGGCGGCGGCAGCGTCCAACCCCGTCGACGTGGTCAAGACGAGGGTGATGAACATGAAGGTGGCGCCCGGCGCGCCACCGCCGTACGCCGGAGCAATCGACTGCGCGCTCAAGACTGTGCGGTCTGAGGGCGTCATGGCGCTCTACAAGGGCTTCATCCCCACCGTGTCGCGCCAGGGCCCCTTCACCGTCGTGCTCTTCGTCACGCTCGAGCAGGTGCGCAAGGTCTTCAAGGACGTTGACTTCTAATCAGGATTCATTCACCAAGCCCACGGCCACGGCCACCATTGATGATGACGAAAACAAGCTTATTGTTGCTGCTGCCTGCTGGTATCTCAATAATTATTACAGTATTATCCGAGCCCCGCCCGGGGGCTCGGTTTAGCCGGAGATTGTACCACCTTGCATCCCCTTGTCAGCCTCAGTTCCTGCATCCCATTGTATTTGGATGGATTCGATCGATTTCTAATGAAATTTTCGTTTTTTAAATCGTGTGCTTGTGCTATGATTTTTAAAATCTTATTTTGTGCTAGTCCCCGTTGACATATCGCCGGTAAGTATTGACCCCTTGTAGCTCGGTTAGCCGGAGACTGTACCTTGCGCCCCCTTGTCAGCCTTATTTCAATAAATTTACATTTTAAAATCGTGTGCCATGAATTTCAGAATATTCTGAACTGAAATTGTCCCCGTTGACATAACGTCAGTACGAACCTCCGTGGAGACTGGAACTTAACACGGCGGAATATAACTGAATTGACTACATGGAATTGGAATGCTTTCAGCTGAACACTAATAATACCAATCTGAGAAATCTGAAACGTAAGTAAGCAACAAAGACTTGATTTTGATGCCCAATGAACCCACCCACCTCAGTTGCAAGTTGCAACCGCATCCATGCTGCTTGCTGGGCATATCATAGGATCCCGCGTATATGAGACTGAGAGTTCAGCTAAATAAAATGGCATCAATCAGCAACGTGTCTGCCGAGCCATCTCCGCGACAAGGACATGCATGTTACCTAACCAACATGATAAACGTATATTAGTATTTTTTCTGTCAACTAGTAGATCTAAATCAGCATAGAGGTCATCATGTACCAACGCAAAATAAAATGTTCATTGCAAGATTGACACTGCATGATGCATATGCCGATATGCGGGCGTCAATTACTAGTAATAAGTTACTGGCAAAATGGTGGCAAGTACAGTTATGACAGTGCTAATGCTTTTTCTCAAGATGGGTGCCAACCTAGTTGGAGCAGCACCAGGGCAAGCGCTGACATTTCCGAAGAGCCAGAGGAGACACGGTACGGCAGGTTGACAAGCCAAATTCTGAACTTATAGAAAAATCAGAATTTCCTAGTCAGCAAATAAACAAACGATAGTACATCACCACATCGATTCCAGCATTACTTGTGACTTAATAAAACATATACTATCAAGTCTACCAGCATCCCTCTCAAAGTGTACCAGCATCGTATTTTTTCTCTTTAAGAAATGGTTGCCACTTGTATAAAAAATATATTTTCGTGCTTACTTCAGCTTGTTTTGGACCTCCCACATCCTGCCACTGCACACGCTATGAAGAATGGCCAACAACACGAAGCATATGTCATGGATGTAGACGCAAATGAAACATAATTTGTCTGAACTTGTGCTGACCGATTCTAGGGAAGGAAGAGACAAAAGCAAAGCCAACCGCAGACATGTGCTTACCTCAGACCGAGTGCACCATCGCGTAGCAGTTTGGAAACACGCAGGCAGTTACTCAAGATTCTGCAGGAGCTTATAGAGGCAGTGTTCTGATTGGCAACACCTTTAGTTGCGTTCAGATCAATACCTGCAGAGAGAACCATCAACACTGGTTGGCACTCGGCATTTGCTTGCCTTGATTTAGAAGAGAAAATTGCAGCTTCTCATTTTCTATCTTGGTAACATATGATTAGTATTTGTATGAACAGAGAGGTGTATATTAGCAAACATATGCGTCGCAATGCTTGAATCAGAACAGACCACCAACTAGAGCTTTCCAAACTCATTAGTCAACTTTAGGATATATATTAAACTGGAAAATGCAGTACATTGTTAACTTGATTAGCCGCCTGACAGAAAGTAGCATGGTATTAAGCAGAGGTAGTACTCCTATTTTATTTATGATATATCAACTTCGGACCAACTCATTCTGGAAGATAGTCAAAGGAGTTCTCATGAAAATTGTTGACAAATGTGCTTAACAGAAAAACATATTTTTGTTGTTCTAAGGTAAGGCATGAGAGTGCAATCGTATCTCTCATCTCATCCCAAGAACCCGGGAGGTATTGTACATCAAACAGATTCAATATAATTGTCTCTTCTTCCTCACCTTAAACTATCTATTATCATTCTGTGTCGACGTGTACTAGACTTCCTAGGTATTGCTCCAACAGACTCGGCGACTACCATTTGCTACAGGTTGCCCAGTTTGGGTGCAGGTGGACTGAATATCATTAATCTTCTGTCTGCCGACGACAACATTGCCTTTTTGGAGGCCAGCACAACTGGCATGAATGTGCTGAAATCGTTTTTTAGGGTTACTAGGTGAGGTCGGGACAGAAGGTGAATTTGAATAAATCCTCGACCTTATTCAGGGATGTGCAACATGAACATGTGAAGACTGAGCTCAAGGGTACCTTTCTGATTCAGATGGAGGCTTTATGCACTATCATGTTGTGCGCAGATCGAAGCAGGGATGCTTGAAACATGCAAGGGATTGTGCCTGGAGAAAGTACAAACAAGGTTGAAAGGTCAGGGTCTGTGTAATGCCAGTACAGAAGTTTTAGTGAAGTGGGTGCTTCAAGTTGTCCCGGATTACACCATGAGCTGCTTCCAGTGTCCAACTTGCCAAGTCCTTTCATGCTGCAAACGATCCAATACCGTTTCTGAAACTGGACATCGCTCGCGCGTTTGACACCGTCTCCTGGCCTTTCCGCATCGAGCTGATGCAGCGCACATGGGCTTTGGACACCTATGGATCAACTTGGTTTGCCTTCCTCTGTCCACGGCGTCAACACGCATCTTGGTTAACTGTACGCCAGGAGAGGAGATCTTCCATCACCGTGGCGCCCGGCAAGGGGATCCACTGTCGCCGATGTTGTTCATCCTGGTCATGCAGGCATTTCACTGTCTGATCGACATCACTGCTCAACAGGCCTGCATACTAACATCCTCAAGAGCACTGCCACGGCAATTCGATGCAGCGATCAAGAGCGACAGCTCATCGCCCAGAATCTGCACTGCCCAGTCAAGGACTTTCCAATCATCTACCTTGGACTGCCTCTCTCTCCATTTGGAAATTGTGTGCCAAAGATTTGCAACCCCTCATCGACAAACTGTATGACGAACTTTCTGGGTGGCGTGCCGGGCTAATGTCCAAGGGAGACAGGCTGGTCCTTGTCAAATCTGTGCTTGCGGCAGCACCTATTCATACCATGCTGATCATTGACATGCTAAAACCCATCAAGGAAACTATCGTCAAGTGCCAGCGCTCGTTCTTTTGGTTCTCGGGTCGTGACGATGGTAGAGGCAGCTGCACTGTAGCCTGGATGGACGTCTGTCGGCCTACTGAACTTGGTGGCCTCGGTGTCCTCGATCTGAAACGAGTGAGATGGGCTCTTCGTGCACGCTGGGAATGGCTACGTCATACTGACCACACAAGGCCGTATGCCAATTTCCCCTTCAAAGTTGGTCTCCATGTCAATGCCCTGGTGCATGCTGCCACTAGAGCTACTCTTTCTGCTCAAAAATAAAAACTAGAGCTACTCTTAGTGACGGTACCACGCTTCTATTCTGGTCTAATAGGTGGATCGCAGGGCAGAGTATCGCTGATTTTGCACCAGAGGTGGTCGCAGCAGTAAACCCTCGTGCCTTCAAACGACAGTTGGTTGCTTCAGAGACATTGCTGACCAAGAGATTATCCAGTTCCTGCACCTGGTTGATATTATTGCTGACCAAGAGATTATCCCCGGCACTGAGGACGTGCTCTCTTGGAACCTCTCTGAATCTGGATCATACACTGCCAAATCTGCGTACAACGCTCTCTTTGAAGGTTCTACAATCTTCCGTCATCACAGCTCTCTTTTGGAATGCTGGGGCCCTCTCAAAGGCAAGGTTTTCGCCTGGTTAGCATACCTTGGTCGATGTTGGACAGTCGAAAGACGTGTGCGCCACGACCTGTCTAATGATGACACATGTGCGCTCTATGATCAGGAATGTGAATCAATCTCACACCTGCTAATCCAATGCTCCTTCTCGCAGCAGATATGACACGACCTTCTTTCCAAACCGAACATGTTGATGTGTATGCCAGGGGCAGACGCTCCTGGTTTGCCTCTGCTGCTTCCAATGCCAATCCTTCACTACAAAAAGGAGTTAAATCGATCATCTTGCTCACCATTTGGAGGCTATGGAAATCACGCAACAATGTCATCTTCAAAAACCTTACCATCAATAGGAAAAATCTGGTGTTGTCAATCCTTGAGAAGCTAGGCTTTGGATGCTGGCCAGGGTAAAAGCCCTTCGTCCTTTACCCCTCCATGCTAGGCCTCTAGATGATGTTCAGAACTGACCCTGAAAGGCTAACATTTGTTAGCCTTGTGTAGTTTCCCCCCTTCTCTTCCTTGTTTTCTTCTCTTCCTTTTCTTTTCGTTTTCTTGCTGCAGCTTAGCTACGCTGCTGTACTCACATGCTTTCTTTGTGGTTTTCTTCTAATATACAAAGACAAACGCTTTGGACCGTGTTTGGGAAAAAAGAAACGATATAAGCAGTTGAGCTCAGTATCATCTAACTTCTAGCTAGTGTGATGCGGCAAATGGGGCATGGAAAGTTCAGCGGATTGGGTCGCAAAATATCTGTTGAGCCAAAGACATGTAAGGTTTCCCACCAAGTATGCTTACACTAGGGGATGCAGATGAAGAAAATGGCAGAAGGCAGGGATGAGAATTTCCTCTTATTGTGGAACCAAGGGATGGATGACCCTGTAGCTGTAGGAAGCCGATGTGCCGAACAAGTTCACAATGCATGTCTGGAGACTGGTGAAGAACAACCTTGCTGTGGAAGCAGAGCTTCACCAGCGAAGAATCCAGCTAGGCGGCATCCCATTATGACGTGCTGGAGACACCGCTAGCACACCACCGAGATTTGAGTTTCTGGTTATTCGACTGGTTGGGCTGAATAGTTGAATCGGAAGCAACCTAGTTGGTTACCTCCTGAGGATGCTGTGTAGGTTAGTGTGGTCCTTAGGGATCACCAGGGTACTTTTGCCATTTTTCCTCCATGACTGATCCACAAGGTGGTGACATCCTAGCCCGTGTCAGGCAGTGATTCTGGCAAAAGAGGTTGGTGTCAACAAGCTTGTGGTAGAATCTGACAGTGTGAATGTGGCGGTGCTTAAGAAATACTCACATCGTTTGATGCGTGGACCTCTCACTGTGGAGATCAAGAAAGTACCCACTGCAAGCTTTCAAGAACTTTCATTTGTGGCAGCGTGACAATGGGAAAATATACTTGCTGATAGTTTTACTAAGGCTGGTTGTCCTAATCAGCAGATCACTACTTGCTCCGGGTTTCTTTACATGTGGGTAGATATTCATTATATGACTCAAACTCATTTGACGTGTCTGCAACATGTTCTGATGCTCATGAATCTAGGATCAAATCCCGCTGTTACACCTGTGAAGATGTAGATTGATGAGTACAATCATCTTCATTATCATAAGCAAACTTACCAATTTTTTGAAGGTGGAGTTTCATTAGCCTTTATCAACTGTAGTATGCATTTTATTTCTCAAGTTCCTTAGCTCTTCTGCAGAGATCTCGGTTTTTTTTGTCAGGGGATCTTCCATCCTCGGTCAACACATTTGCCTTTGGATCACTTCTGTGTCCACTGCCTCTACCTTCCCATGATCCACCTCTATCGTTTCCTCTTCCCCTTCCACGGTGTGGCTTGTGTAGGACACCACAATTACGACCCAAGTGTTCGACCTCACCACAATGTAAACAGTCTGTTGTCTCGTTATTCCTAGTAACTTTGAAGACTGACTAAAGTGGAGGCATTGTATTACTCCTCATTACCTTCAACCTGAACTCCTCATGTGCAACTATAGCCTCCTCCAGATTAGGGAGAGTAGGTTGATGAAACAGAGTAGTAAACCTCCCCTTGAACTCTGAGTAAGGCCCTTCAGAAATTGTACTACCAACTGACTGCGTTCAATCCATTTTTTCATAACAGATGTGCAATCTGCATGAGGCAACTCAAGAGGATCATAGTGATCAAGGTCAACCCACAAGTGTTGCAGCTTGGAAACATATTCCATCACAGAGCGCTCCCCCTGCTACATGCCATCAATCCTCTCTTGTGCCTCAATCATCAACTTCACATTCTCTGCTCCAGAATATAGCTTTGACAAGGTCTGTCATATCTCATGCGTGCCTGACAGAACGAGGCACTCCAATTTTTCCACTCAGTACTAGACTTGTCTATTGGTTGATTATCTTTGGACAAAGCTTTCTAACCTCCTTGTCTGGAAGATCAGCAACGACCTTCTATACCAGGTTAAGTAATTTTTTGTTCCTTCCAACTTGGTGTAATTTGGTATGAATTTCATCTCCTGTGCTTGGTCTGCATGTGTAACAATTGCTTTGCTTGATGATGGAGTCCCACTCATCTTAGCTGTAATCAGTTGTGCTAAGTGCTAGTGCTCTAGCACCTACTCTTTGACCCAGCATTGCCTACCCCTAGTGCTCTAGTAGTTTCTTGTTTTTTTAGGTATGAAGTCTGAGGTGGTTTGGAAAAAGCTCCAGGTTTGGGAAAAACTCCAGAATCGCCTTCCGCCTTTTCTTTTTGATGAAGGGAATCACTTGGTACAGGTATCTGTACATATGGGCCATTCTGCCTAGACTGGACCCTCATGGGTGTCAACATAGCGTGTCCAGAACCTTACTCCAAACTTCTTCCTATTACCAACCTACAAAAGGATGAATTGTTCCATTGACGCCAGCTTGATATGAATGGGGTGTAGCCAAATAAAACATGTGAACTTAACAAAATATGTTCACTCGATAAATCCAATCATGAGAACATTAGCTATATAGTGTATTTCTCTGCATACCTGAACTCACGAATCTTCACACATCACAGTTTTACTACTCCCTGCGTTTCATTTGAACTAAGACCACAACAAGAATTATGGAACGGAGGGAGTAGGAGTTTGCTAAAGGAATGGATGGGCGGTTTGCATACCTGAACTCCAACAAAAATTCCGTAAGCCAGTCACGATACTGCACAAGCTGCATATTTCCATCCTACAATGAGAAGAGATATGCTCAGACAGTCGGACTGACAAGGTGAAAATACGACACTAAGGTTCAGAAACCGCATATTTGCGGAAACAAAGGAAGGGATGCTGATTTCAAATAGCACTACAAGTATCAGTTTTCACAATAAAACAGCAAAAGCAACCATTCTTCATCTTAGCATATACTGTTTCTGTTATAGGAAACAGAAGGCACAAATATGCCCACAAAGCATATTAAAATGAGAAATGTCGACATGACCTGACAGAAGTTTTTTTTTTTTTTTTTTTTTGAGGGAACTTGACAGAAGTTTCTTGTCAATGTACAATTTGATACAAGTTAAAAAGACAGATTTAGTAGCATCAGGAATGTGAACACTTGGATTTGTGCTACTTCATAAGTTATATTTTATACAGCCTTCCTTTAAGGATACAAATGTTTTTTCGTCTCTAGCGACATCAAACTAAGTGTCATTTCTAGTAGAAGAAAATCCCATAATGGCGCCAAACGTTCACCAAATGAGCTTTATATAGCTAAGTACAAATGAAATCATAGAGCCTTCCATACTACAAACATAGCAATTTCAAACAATATACGCAATATCATGATAAGATTCATGAACTTGTGCCATTGGCAATTCTAACGATAGTATGAGGGTGTATATGTTGGAGCTCCTAACTGTACAGGAAAAAACGGCTACACACTAGACATCATGAGTGTACTGTTGCATAATGCAACAACTGTAGTTATTGAATATCGAGCAATCTAAGAGCATGAAGCAGATCAAAATTCTCTAATAAGTATGATTCCACAATAAAAATATATGCTCATCAGGATTTTTATCACACTAAGTAGCATATTAGCATGACAATACAGAAATGATCTGATGAAGTTATCATGTCCAGTGGAGATTTTATCACTTAACACGACTTGTTAGGGATTTATTTTATCACAGAACCACAACCTTAGATTCTTTTTTCACAAAACACCAATGTTTAGGGTAATGGTTTGCACAGAATACATAACTTTTCATTAGCCTGTTTCACAATCAATTAGCCCGTTGGGTCCACTGGCATGACCTACAATTTACTGTAATCTGGCTCCTGTGTGAGCATGTTTTGGTTGTCTCTAGACAAAAGTTACTTGGATGGTTTGGTTTGCTCTTGCACATGGTTCTATCTATGGAAAGGACTGCCACGCTGGACCTGACAGTGGGCCAGAAATCACTAATGAGCTAAGAAACTGGCTAATGATAACTTATGTGTTCTGTGAAAACCATTAGCCCGAACGTTGGTGTTTTGAGAAAAAAAACTAGGGTTGATAAAAAAAATCCCCAACAAGTGGTGTTAAGTCATAAAATCTCTGTCCACTGCACCCAGATTCTTAACATGGCAACACAGAAATCATCTGGTGTAGTACGACCATACAATTCAAAATAGACATCTTATCATCAGGATACAACCGCCATCGAGTAGAGTTAGTGTTCAAAAAGACAGAATAATGCTCAGATTAATATACTTGACATACAGTATGAACAGCCACAAGATTTAACAAGTAGACTACTGTAGAGTGCAT
Organism: Lolium rigidum; assembly: GCF_022539505.1. Taxonomy (NCBI): domain Eukaryota; kingdom Viridiplantae; phylum Streptophyta; class Magnoliopsida; order Poales; family Poaceae; genus Lolium; species Lolium rigidum. Next base: position 129,567,729 of record NC_061508.1, read on the forward strand.
TGCGTATTTAACAAGAAAATTAATCTGATTTCTTGAATATGGATTTGGATATGAACAGCTGATGCATTATGAATGAATTGAATGAAAACAAACCTCCATGGACATTTAAAGGTTGCACTTCTTGGATATGCAACATGTTTTTTGACCTTCTCTCAATTAATTCCTTTTTAAAATGGCACACGTTGTACAAGTGAAATTTATCTACTCCCTCCGATTTATATTACTTGCCATCAATATGGATGTATCTAGAATTAAAATGTATCTAGATACATCCATACTAGAATCAACTAATATGGATCGGAGGGAGTACCATATTCTTAATACTGTAGAGCATTCCTTTGTACAGCACATTCGCAGGAAATCCTGGTGATCTGAATCGGCTACACAATTTGTTACCCTGCCGGACTTGGCCAAATTAACTGTTTCTCGGCTTGCCACCAGGACAGGTTGCACAGAGATGTTCAGATGTTGATGGTTCAGCTGAGAGATTGGGTTGTCCCACGTACTTAACATCTATTTTAACTTATAAGAGATGTTACAATAAAATGGTGCAAGCTGCAACTTTCACTCAGTAGGTGAGCTACCACCATCTCTAACAGTTATAATAGGCTAATACCATGAAATTAAATAAATAAAGGCTCCAAACTTCATCAAAAAGACAGTCCATACATTATAATCTGTATAAACTTGTGCCTTATCACTTGTTACATAGGTGCAACCGTGCAAAGCTGCCAAACAGGATTGCTTGGTAACTTCATCTCTGGTATGGAGGCATGGAGAACAAGGAAATGTGATTAACTTCATTTTCATCCGTTGTGTTACTACCACAGTTTCAGAATGACGGTTTATCGCCGATGTGAGCATGTATACTTCTGCTATGAATTTCAGAATTGATATGGTCAATTGTTAAGGCATTTATAGTAAAAGTAGCATCAGAAGATTTTTAAAATTATCCATATAACACAGAAGAAGCCATAGACTATTGAAATATCTAATGCAGTAACTTCGTCTACTTGTCAGTTAGACACTCTGGTGTTTTGCTAAAATGCGGACTTTGTGGTGTTACAGGGGGAAATCCCCTGAAAAAAAGCATTTACTATTTCTGTCAGCCCTAGCTCGGTGTCAGATATGGGTAAGAGATAATATTACCTAAGTCCAAACTATTAAAAAACTTTAATTTCAATGAGTGATATTAGAAGTTCAATCATACTTTGAAAAGGAGGTTGCAACTTGCAAATACATCATGTCATAAAAGCGCATGAATACAGAATACTGATGGTTCATACTAACGGTAGCGTGTCTAATAGAAAAAACTGCGCTGTTGTGTGACAAAGAGGCTGGTACATGTAAAGAAGAAAAGAAGCTTTAATGTTAGCATAAATTGAGTTTCTAACCTGATACCGACTTAATTGGTTTACAAAAAAAATGCTTTTGGCGACATCATTCTAGAATGATCACTTTAGTAGATTCTTGCAGACATGCTCAGTATTCATCAAAAGACAACGATGTGTATGTAGGAACATGATGGCGACACTACGTGAGCTAATTTGTCCGTACAAAAACCTAAACCACGCTGCTAAACCAAAAGACTGTTGGATACTTCCAAAGGGACCACCTGAATTTTGTTCTAGTGCAAACTGAATATACTAATTTATCAACTACTCTGTCAAGCTCGGCATTGGTAGTAAATAAAAAAACTTTGGTGACTTTCAGAAAGGACCCTTATCAGCCAGTATAAAATATAATATATTATTCCCTTAATCTTCTGTAACTTTTGAATGACAGATGAGCATTGCACCAAAAGACAATGGTAAAGAACAGCTACTCTATACATTTTCAACAACCTTTTCTGAGAAAAAAATAGTAATCAAAGCACTACTCACCGTGGAGATTCCTAAAGAGGGACAGAAACGTTTGATCACCGGAACTCTTTCACCACCAGGAGCATGCAGTTGAAACTAAACAAACCTCTTTAATCTAGTCAAAAGCCCCACCAAGCTCCTATGTTTTATCCGTGTGGGACAAGTGATAATAATCAACGTACTAAAGCGAGGAATGACGGCCACCACCACCATGAATTCTTCCTCCCGAAGCTCTGAAAGGTATATACTACCACCTAAACAACAGCTACACACAGCGCCAAATGACAAACACGAAAGTAAGGTCCCCAGGAACAATCTATCCCCTCTCTGACGCCGACACGTGATCTCCAGGACAAGAACATCTACCTCGCGAGTGCAGCATTACGTCGAACATCTTGAGTGCGCCCCAGGACCCCTGGAGAGCTCCACCTACCAACACATGCGGCGAGCGCAGCCAAGTAACTACCCGCTCCGAAGAAGCCACCTTGTCATCTTCTGCTTGTTGCGCCGCTCCTGCGCAACTGAGCTTTTAAGAACAATTGATTCCTCGCTCGGTGGTCCTTACAAACCCGCGTGCGCACGAAAACTAGCAAGGCTAGTGGATCCGATGATAGAACAACTGGACTGGGTTGAGGTGGTTTACTGGAGTTGGTCAAAGCCAATTTACAATGCTTGGACTTGCGACACAGGAAGACGATGATGAGATGTGCGCAGGAGTCTAGAAATGTAGTCACCCAAATCGATCTACGGAGTAGATGAGAACAGAACGGATCCGAGAAATCTTACATTGTCATCGGAAAGCATTGGAATGGATGGATCGGGACTAAGATTAACCCCTCGTTCGTCACCGCCGGTGGCAGGAGCGGACGGACGGGCACGGAGAGTGGCGGTGGCACCGTGGCACACAACAGCTCTCCCGCAATTCTAAAGCAAAAACAGAAACTCCCACAAAGCTGAATTGGGAAAAAGAAATGTACTTCCTCCATTTTAAAATAATTGTTAAAAAATAAATATATCTAAGCATATTTTAGTCTTTTTGTTGCACAATCATCATGGTTATTCGGTACACAAGTACACATTTCTATGATTGAATCAATGAACTTCTGAACATATTTTTTAATGATATAACAAAGCTACAACAAAGCTACTTTTGGTCGACGGGGAAACTGTAAGGCTCTTGGCATTAAAGTTTTTGTGTGATTAGAGGAATAATCCGCTAGAGCATTGGATGAAATCCCTAATCTCTAGGTAAGGGTAGAGTATCGGGATTAAAAATAATATAGCAAGATTTAGAAAAATGTGAGGATAAACTGGGTTAAACTCACTCAGTACTCTAGTACTGAGCATGATTTTAGAAATAAGTGGAGATTTAGGTTTGGTGGGGATTATCCCCACCTTAAACCCACAAAAGATCTAGTGTCAAACAAAAGCTAAATGGTTGGTCACACATACGTACAGATTACATTATACTTATGAATCATTTATCTAGCAGTGTATGTACACCGAAATAAAAATCTGTCAACATGAAAGTCATGCGGAATGGTGAGGTGAACCTACTCCTGAAAGGAAATCTGTCAACATGAAAGTCATGCGGAATGGTGAGGTGAACCTACTCCTGGAAGGAAATCTCAAACGGTTGAGCGTGTGCGACAAATTTGACAAAATTCGCTTAAAACTTCATACACGAAATTGACGATTTATGACTGACAAAACTCGAAACCGATTGTGGGAATTGATTCATATCATGGACACGCATCTTTTTTATGTACATCTTATTTTGATTCGGAGTGTGGTTGTGTTGATTTGAACAAAGGGTATGTGGAGTAGTGTAAGAAAGAGCGTAAACAAGTGCACGGGCACAAGTTGCATGGATGGAGCGCATAAGGCAAAAGAATGGGTTCGGAGAAACTGCCGATTCAGATGTTTCTTAGGTAAAATATTGTTCTAAAAACCGTACGATGTAACAACGCAGCGGTCTACAGACAACCAAACGAGCTCTGACCCATGCAAAAATAGGGTCTCACAATCTACAAAACCCGTCCTAAGGATTGTGTTCGTAAAACATGGGAGGAACGGCTCCCTGGAGATGGTTGGGATGAGATGGAGATGAGAAGCGGTATGACCGTAGAGATACATGGGGTCTTGGTTGTACTTTTCATTTTGCTTAGAGTTGTTTCTGCGTGTATGATTTTAGTTGGCCTATAGAAAATATTCAGGAGAATGCACAGATAATTTCTTAGCGCTACCACCACATCGAGTGGTTGTTCGAGGTCGCATCAACCGATCGGTATCTACCGCATCAGCAAACTGATAACTTGCCTATGAAAACCAAACTAATCAATCAGCTATGCATAGCGCCAAAACCGTGAAAGACGACTAACTCGTCACGTACGTGCGGCCGTGCACTTTCTTTTTCTTTTGCTCTCCATGTGCCTTGTGGAACTCGTGTGGCCAGCTGAATGACTAATCAAGCGAGTAGACACTGGAAGTCAGAACTCGTTAGGTTACACCATAATAATATAATAAACAAAAAAAAGTGCAGATTAGTCCACGACCCGTCACCGTGATGACACCGTCTAACTTGCATCCATCGAAGTATTTTTCTTTTTGCGAAACACAGTACAATCAAAGGCGCTCATAGCCTCATGCATACGTGTACACACTCACCCATTTAAACGCACACACGCACACCCTACCTCTATGAGCACCTTCAAGAAACTGCGTTGAAGAACTGATTCGGTAGGTCTTGAGATTGACGAAGTCACCACAGTCGCCTCGTTGTCGACGGGAACGTCGCCTCCCACTAAAGAATATTCCGCCTTTATGAGACACCAAAGTGTCAAATCTGGGATTTGAACTCTGGTGCTGGGGTGCCACTGCCCTCCTAACCATCCAACAACCTGTTGGTTCTCTGCATCCATCGAAGTATCAAACCGGTCTGTAACATCAATTCTTTTACGGTGCTAGAATTGAGCATATTGATGTGTAAGTTGAGTTTTTCCATTTTTTTTACCAAAACTCTACCGATCAATTTATAATTCTCCACGACAGTAAGAAAACCCCAAAAGTAATCAAAATTCTGAAAATGTAGCGACGACTACATGCACTCAAACGAGTCGAAGGCGCGCAACCGTTCTCACCCCTCCCTCGTTGGAGGTGGGCAAAACTTATCACAATAGAATTTGTTGTAGTAATCAGATGGGAAGTTGTCGCCCTAAGCCCCAAAGAACCAACGCACAGAAGCAACACAACCATCACCGATAAATATGAGCATAGTTCAGAAAGAACACAAACCAACTAAGAGATCCATCAGTGACAAACTTTCCACGCGCTCTGGGGACGACGGTAGACGCATCACCAGAGCGAAGGCTAGACATGGATGATTTTATTGCATGTTCAAGAGTTGCCACCGCCACGTCTTTATAAGCATGACACAAACCTCTAATAGACTAAGAAAAACAATAAAAAAATTAGAGCCCTCTCGCCGATAAAGACCGGGATCCACCGCGCGTCTCCATAGCCCCAAGGCCACAACAGATAAGGTAGATTTGCCGGGGCGCCGATTAGAGGTTGGGAAACCCTAATCGCCCGTCTCTCTCGGAAACGAAGGGGTATATTCTCATGTAGGAACTCGTGTAGTTGAGTAGGTGACTTTATAATATTATCAGAATCATATTATAGAATGGATCAGGTAATGTGTATGCACCGATCTAGACAAAGAATCAGGCAGAGCTATCTGCCTATCTCACACCGACCGTCGTCGTTTCTATGGTCCAAGGGACACAAGGCGCGCGTCGGGTGTCAACAGAGGTAGGTACGTGGTCGGTGCCGTCGAGAGCCGTCGAGGCGTCCCGCTTTCGCTTTCGCTTACTTCATAGCGGCGGCGCCGACATGGTGCCGCGTCGACGCGCACCGTCCGCTCGCTGGCCGCCTCCGGGAAACATCGCCGTACGTCGGCGGGGAACCTCTGAGACGCGCGACGGCGTACGTGTGGGGGCAGCTGTGCCGTGCGCGTCGGCGACTCGTGCGGCTAGCGTGTGCCGGAGAAAGTCGCGGTGGGGGCTTGTCGGCTTACGAGTTGGGGAAGAACCTCGGACTCCAACCATTGGTGAGCTTAAAAGGAGAACCGTCTCGCTTGCTTCGCACGCGTGTGCTCCCCGCCGTGCGCCCGTGTATTGACTGCTTGTTGGAAAATTTGCTTTGTATCCCCACTGAGAGATGACTTCAGGTACCCTGACTTCTCTGGCTCGTGGACAGGGGCTCCGTTAAAACAGGAGCTATCATATTGTTGCTTTCGGCTAAACAAAAAACAAAAATACTATTCCTAATAAATGTAGTAGTTTTAGAGCTTACGGCATGTCGAGTGTGGCATTTTGTAGCTCGGGCTACATGTAGCTTGTTTCTCCAAAAGTTCGAAAATGCCATTTAATAGTTTTTAAAAATTAGGAAAACAAATTCTATTGGTAGATAATGGTGTACTCTACGACTGTGAAAAAAAGCAATACGAAAGACTCAGTATTTTGGGCTATGCAAAAAAAATTTTTTTGACCTGGACTACGGCTGGCTTACGCCGGCCTGAACACTTTATATCATCATACCAAGCATACAAGGTTTGTTACAAAGATTTTGGAGGACAGAGAGATAGAAAAAGAAAGAAACTCAGGGGGGGTCATGTCCGTTACACCAGTTATTAAGAAGAGAGGTAGAGGAAGGAGTGCGACATCGGTATGCCCAAAGTCTAATGTCTTCGATACATCGTCGAACAGCCGTGGGAAGATCTTCGTCAAGCCCGCTAAAGGCCAGGGCATTTCTTCGCTTCCAAATGGTCCAGGCGATGGCGGCGCTGATAGTAGCCTCTTCGTAGGTGCGGCAGTGCAAGAGACAAAGATCATCAAAGGTGTTAAAGTGCATGTCGTCGAAGCCGTGGTAGAAGTGGTGCCAGACCTGCCTGGCGCGGGGGCAGAGCAGAAGGAGGTGATCCAAGTCTTCATCCAGAGGACAGGCGAGGCAGGCACTAGTAGGAAAATGCTTATAGGTGGAGCTTAGTTCTGTGGCGCACCAAGAAAACTGCGCCACAGAAAGTTTTTTTGTGGCGCACGAGACTGTGTGCGCTACAAAACTAGCTTATTTTTGTGGCGCATTGTCGAACCCCGCGCCACGTAAACTATGTGGGGCCCACATCCCGGCACTCCCAATTATTAGCGTAGGAGTTCGTGGCGCACACGGCCCGCCGCGCCACGGAAGTAACTAGCTTCGTGGCGCACACGGCCGTCGCGCCACGTAAATAACTATTTCTGTGGCGCACCGGCTCGGTGCGCCACGTGAGTTGTTGATTATGTGGCGCACTTGAGCTGGTGCGCTCACGTAAATAGGGGAACTTATATTATCCCCGTACCCCTCCCCGCGCCCTCATCCCCTCTACCGCCGTGCCGCCTCTCCCTTCTCCCCTCCGATCCGTACCAAGGCGCGCCGCCATGGTCGTCGCCGTCGCCATCGCCGTCGCCGCCGCCTTCCTCCGCGAGGGGCGCATGCCCCCACGCTCCACCCATCCCCGCCACCAGCAGCACATGCCGCTGCGGCGTGGAGGAGGAGGGGCCAAGGCGTGCAGGAGGAGGGTACGGCGCCGCCGCATCAAGGAGGAGGCCGAGCCGCCGCGTCCTCCACCTCCTCCACCCCTGCCATCGTCGTCAAACTCCTCCTCCACCCCTGTTTTCGGTGAGCTCCACCTCTGCCCTCCCCTCCCTCTTCCTCTCCGCGCGAGCACAAGGTGCTCGATGAAATGCTCGGATGCTGTTTTCGCGTGCGCCGAGGGAAGGTGCTTGAGCGGCCGGCGTAGTGCCGAGAGAGCTATCTCCATGGATTTATCCAGTACTCCTCCTCCGGGAGTCCGGCTGGTAAAAAATCGACTTTTTCAGCCAACATTGGGAAGAAGAGTCGGAGTGGAATTGGGCATAGCGCATACCTATTCCTCGGATGGCGACTAGAGTTGACAGGGGACAAGGGAGTGCAGCTCGAGCTGCGCCGAAGAAGGGTGTTGCCGTGGAATGCATTGTTGTTGTCTTGGTGCTCGCTTGTGATGTTGTTGTTTTGGTGCTTCTTCACATCCGGCCATGCATCCTCTCGTTTCTTCAACGGATAATCGAAGCCTACAAAATTGAACAATAATTAGCCATCAAGTCTGTCAACTTTATACACCAAGTAGCTAGTTCATTCGGTGAAACTGAATCACATATGTTGACAGCATAGCCAGGCAATCTTTTCAAACAGGATCATCATAAATTGGTGCTATGTTTGTCACTTCTTATTAAAAATACACAGCTATAGTTGATTAATTGGTGCTATGTTTGTTACTGATGCTGTTATATTGCTTGATTAATTGGTGCTATGCTTGTCACTTCTTATTAATGAACCATGTGTTGGTGATGATTCAGTTAAACTAAATGGATTTGATTTGTTTTCCAACCTTTGTTGGAAACAAATCCAAAGTTTGAACCTCGTATAAGGTGATGAGGACTTGTTTACTGGTGTGGATTGCTTATGTTATCCAAATAGAGATATTCACAGTAGGGAATCATGTAAATGAATGCCACTATGGTATCCTTTGAAGAAAATGGGAAGTTTCTGATGGTTTAAAAGACTAGGTGATGCTAGGTTATTCGAGTTAGTTGTCAAGGTTGGTTTTATCTCGGTTAACATGGATTGGCTATGTGCTCTTGCTTACTTATGCATATCCATCTCTACTGGATTGACTAGCTCGAGCTTGGCCTCTCTCTTGCCAACGATCACTTTGTTACTACCAAGTGATGAGTAATCCCTTATGGACCCTAGCTTTGTTTTGAACTCAATCGAGTAATGATATATTTCTTTTTCTTGTTGGCTTTGATGAAATTAGAGATATCCACAGTAGGGGATCATGTAAATGAATGCCACCGTGGTATCCTTTGAAGAAAATGGGAAGTTTCGATGGTTTAAAAGACTAGGTGATGCTAGGTTATTAAGTTGGTCTGTCAAGGTTGGTTTTATCTGGTTAACTTGGATAGGCTATGTGTTCTTGCTTACTTATGCATATCCATCTCTATCGGATTGACTAGCTCAGGCTTGGCCTCTCTCTTGCCGACATCACTTGGTTACTACCAAGTGATGAATAATCCCTTATGGTACCCTGACTTTATTTTGAACTCAACTGAGTAATGATAAATTTCTATTTCTTGTTGGCTTTGATGAAAATAGAGATATCCACAGTAGGGGATCATGTAAATGAATGCCACTGTGGTATCCTTTGAAGAAAAAGGATTGTTTCTGATGGTTTTAAAAGGCTAGGTGGTGCTAGGTGATTAAGTTGGCTACCAAGACTTGTCTCATCTGGTTAGTTGGGATATGCTATGTGTTGTTGCTTGTTTAGGCATATCTATCACTTACTGGATTTACTGGTTCTTGATTGGCCTCTCTTTTGCCGACATCACTTGGTCTATACCAAGTGATGAATAATCCCTTTGGAGCATCTGCTCCATGCATGCTATGTGTGTTTGAGCATCTTGACTTATGTCACCATGGTTGCTTGGTTTGGTGGTGTTTTTGTACTTGTCGATGATTAGATGGTTGGTTGATCACTCGTACACTCGGGTGTCGCTAGTGAGCCCGGTGTGATGGCACAAATATCAATCTCTTGTGCATCCTACCTGGCCTCACCGACGCCTATCCCGGGATGTTCATATTTGTTTCGACCAACAAAGTATGAGGCATTCCATTTAGTTCATACTAGCTACTTCTTAATTGCATTGGCCTTTCTTCCATTCTAGTGCCGGTGATTAAATTGTTTGGTCACTTGTACACTCTGGGTGGGGCCATCGAGCCTGGTGCGATGGCACAAATATCAATCTCTTGTGCATCCTACTCCGGCCTCGCCGACCCCATCCCCGAATGTTAATATTTCTTTCGACCAACAAAGTATGAGGCATATGATATCTAGTTGAGATACCACTTGGCTCTTTCTTCCATTTTAGTGCCGATGATTAGAATGTTTGGTCACCTATACGCCGCAATATACTTTGTAGACGAGCCCCCTTTCCTCGGCCGTCGTTCCGTGAACGAGTCCTTGATGAGACAACAACGCCGACATGCCTCTCCGGCGCAACACCACTTTTTCTCTCGCCGTCCGATGACGTGAACGAGTCCTTAATGCCAAGACGGTGCCAGCCTCCCTAGCATCATGCCGACCCTCGTTGTCGCGCTTCAGGCCGTAGTCGATCACGCGCTCGCACTCTTCGCCTTTTGCCCGGTGAACGAATAGACTAATCGTTGGAATAAGGAAGCCGATGACGGCCGATCGCAATTTAATCTTGCGACCAGGCTGTCATCGGTTTCCTTATTCCAACGATCAGCCTATTGGTTCACCGGCAAGAAGGCGAATGCGCAGGCGCGGGACACACGGCTTGAAGCGCGCAACACGGCCGGCATAATGCCGGGCAGGCCGGCACGGTCTTTGCATCAAGGACTCGTTCACCGGACAGCGAGGGACTGGCGTGGTTCTGCGCCGGAGATGCAGATCGGCGTTGTTGTGTCGTCAAGCACCCGTTGACGGAACGCCGACCGGGGAAAGGGGGCCCTTCTGCAAAGTATACGGCAGTGTATACTGCAACTATGGTTTCTGACCATAGTATTTGTGTTGACCAACAATGTATGAGGCACATATTCTATTTTGTCATTCCATTTGCTTTGAGATTTTCAAAATGCCGATGATTAAAATGTTTGGTCACCGTACACTCGGGGGTGGCGTAAGTGAGCCTGGTAAGATAGCACAAATATCAATCTCTTGTGCATCCTACCTGGCCTCTCGCTTACGCCATCCCTAAATGTTAATATTTGTGTTGACCAACAATGTATGAGGCACTTATTCCATTTTGTCATTCCATTTGCTTTGAGATTTTCAAAATGCCGATGATTAAAATGTTTGGTCACCGTACACTCGGGGCGGCGTAAGTGAGCCCGGTAAGATAACACAAATATCAATCTCTTGTGCATCGGACTTGGTCTCACTTACACCGTCCCCGAATGTTAATATTTGTGTTGACCAACAATGTATGAGGCATTTATTCCATTTCTCTTGTGCATCGGACTTGTTGGTCTCACTTTCTTCCATTTTCATCATAGTAGGAACTGGATGAAGGACCCCGATGCAAGCGAGCCTGGTGGGTAGAGATGACGGAGCAAAGGAGGAACCGGATGAAGACTACTTTGTATCTCGAAATTGTGAATTTTGTATGAATTAAGAGTTGTATGCAAAACATTTGACACTTGCCACTATATATGTATCTCGATCGGGCTCTAAGTAATGTGATGATGATGTCTATGTTATATCCGTGCAATGTACATGATATTTATATTATATCCGAATGTTGCTCGTATATAACCTCGTGTATCCGTATTGCTGTCTATAAACTGCATGTGTATAGCAGGCAGCACAAAATCGTGTATAATACAAGCAAATTCTGTGGCGCACTAAAAACCAATTCTGTGTCGCACGCTTTTCTGTGGCGCACCTAATAACAAGTGCGCCACAGAAACCTCAATTCTGTGGCGCATGGGCAGGTGCGCCACAAAAAGCTTATTTTTGTGGCGACGTTTCTGTGGCGCACCACCCATGCGCCACAGAATCAAATTTTCGTGCGCCACTGATGAGGCTTTTCCTACTAGTGAGGTGGCAGAGTTGGTAAGGTGGTGCCTGAAGCGCCGCTCATTGGTTGGAAGACGCTTTCTCCGAGCAAGCCAGCAGAAGATCTTGCACTTGAGGGGGGCAGCACTCCTCCAAATTCTGGTCGCCACATCATCGACCTGCAGATGGCTGAAAGTAGAGGCATAGAGGTGTTTGTTTGAAAGCGGTTTGTTCGTGAGACGGCAGACTCTAATATCCCGGTTGCTGAGGGTCAGTTGCACCGAGCGAAGCTCAACAGAAAGGTTTCGAAGCTCAGCTGTGGCAGCCGCAGAGAGGCGGGGAACCAGGAAGCAAGATAGGCCATGTGGGATGACAGTGGCGACATTGACGTTGAGGCGGGCAGAGTGAGAAAACAGAATAGGGAAGCGAGCATGGAGCGGCGAGTTACCCAGCCATAGATCGAACCAAAAAGCAGTTGAGTGCCCATTGCCAATGGTCACTCGAGAGATGGCACGAAACTTGTCAATGCCGGCGAGGATGTCCTTCCAGACGGGAGTGTCTAGATAGTGTTGGTCCCCCATATCGTGTTGCCCATTCCAGCCGTATTGACACCGGAACTAGGCAGCCCACGGAGCGGAGGAGTCAGAGTGTAGTTTCGTGAGGAACTTAGTGAGGAGAGCGGAGTTTTGGGCTTGAATAGAAAGGACGCCCAGTCCACCAAGTTTTTTGGGGACGCAGACGTCGGTCCAGGCAACCTTGCACTGCCCACCATTGCAGTTTTCCTCCCCGGTCCAGAGAAAGGCGCGCCTCCGCTTGTCAATGGAAAATTCACAAATCCATGGATCTACAAACGGGAACAATATAAATTTTGAAACCTCCAACATTTGTTAGAATTTGTCATTTTTGTACAGCCTCTAATATACGTATTTCATCATGAAAATTTGCACATCGGTAGAGTACATCATTGGCTACATTCAGAAAAATAGTTTTTTTGAAACTTTAAATATTGAATTCAAATTTTGTAAAAGAACAGGAGATGTGTAGCTCAGGCTACACTTTGAATTTTCCCGGGCCTATCTAACTTCACATCATTGGATATGCCTCCGTTCCTGTTAATCATGGCATCTTGCCATTCTCCCTTCTCTGGCTTGCAGCTCCCCTTTTTGGCATTGCAGCTGTGCCGATATTATTAGGGCATCTTCAGCGGATCTATTTCAAACACCAAATGTGTCCGTTTTGATCTATTTGGATCGGGTCCAGACACTAATATAGACGTTCAGTCACGTTTGTCTATTTGAATCGGGGTATGGCAAGTTGTCGGATTAACAAACAATTATTAGGAATGGTAATGTTAAAAAAGTAATTTGATGATAACTTAAAACATCACATTGATTGGATATCTCGCTTTACCCAAAAACATGTCTAAACTTTGGAACCGATGTGCGTGGGTGTTAAAAGGATTATATTTTGATGCTAGTTACCATGTTTTGAGTACCAAACTTGGGTGTCTTAGAGCATTTAGCATTTGTTAACCTCTAATTTAGCATTTGTGACAACAACTACCCTATTTTATCAATAGTTTTCCATATTAAGTTTTTTTTATTGTATCTGGTTGTACCTCATTGAAGAGTTTTGGCCAATTATGTCAAATGGGACGCGCTCGTCGGGACGACGTGGCATAGTATGGTGATAGATATATGCTCTGAGCTTTGTTTTAACAAAGTTGGCGCATGCTATATCGAACTAACCTTAAAGCTATCAAAATGAAAATATATCTTGTTGAATAAACCAAAGCATTTATGTGACATAATAATAGACTAGTCTCCTTTGCATGAGTGGACCTAATGTTTTGTCTGGTCAAAACACTGACATAATTAACCCCAAAACCGTATTGTAGCTAGCAAAGGAGATCGAAAATACATCTGGCACATTAAACTTGTTCCCCCCTCACATCCAGGGGAGCAGGACCAATTTCGGGTAACCATTGCCATTAAACAAGTAAATACTAGTACTACCATAAAACGAAGACTCTTAGCTGGAAAACGTCAATGCGAATAAAGGACATTAATAATGTGTAGAAAAGAATCGGATCTTGGTCCAAAACCGAGTAAAAGTCATGAATTGGGTTTGGAACGCGACAATTGACGCCTGGGTGGATCAGAACCAAGCACGTAAAGCATACTTTCCAACGGTAGATATCTCCGGTGCGAAATTCGCATGACCTTTTTTTGTTGGAAAACAATAATTTCCGCGCAACCCAACCTCGGTACAGTAGTAGAAGAGGTGAACGCGGGTCCGTCAGAGCGTGGGCCCCTGACATAATTGGCGGGTACCCGGAAAAATCACCTGCTAAAAATAGTTTCCCGCGTTTCCTCTCTCCTACACAGAGGGTGGGGCCATCGCATCGGACGGCCCCGGTGCGTCCTTGGCTGACCATCGGACGGCCGGCAGGGACACGGTACCTGGTGGGGAACCCATTCCTTTCTTGTCTTGGACCTCCTACACTGCCGTCACCGTGCCGTTAACCCCCGCCTGCTATTATTCCTGGAGTGGAAACGAATACCGCCGGCTCCTCCTTCCTGGTTGCTGCTGCCTCTCCGTCACTTCCAAAGACCACAACGCAGCAGGACGAGAAAAAAGGGGAATTTTTTGGAAATCGCCGAGCCCTAGCAGCGGATTCCGGCCGGGCGACTGCGGAATCGGGCGGCGGATCCGGCGGTTCCGACAGATCTATGCGCGGGAGAGGCGGCGGGGGCGGGAGAGGCGTCGACTGACACCGCACGCGCGCGCGCAATGGTGGTCGCGGCGGAGTGGTCCTCCTCGGCCGCGGGGGCGGTGGTCATGCTCGTCCTCGTCGTCGTGCCCGTGCTCGCGCTGCTGGCGCGCCGGGCGCTGCGCCGCGCCGCGGCCAGGAGGGAGGAGGTGCGGCGCCTCGCGCGCCTAGCCGCCGAGGAGTCCGAGCTGGCGGAGCGGGAGTCGGTGCGCGCCTTCTACTCCGACCTCTTCCCCGGCGTCGTGCACGCCGCCGAGGTGCCCCTGGCGCCCGTGTGGGTCGCTCCGCCCCCGCCGACGCAGCAGGAAGAGGAGGAGGAGGTCGTACACGCGCCGGCGGCGGCGGCGGCGACGGCGGCGGGGGTCTGCGCGGTGTGCTTCAGGCCGACCACGTTCCGGTGCAAGCAGTGCAAGGCCGTCAAGTACTGGTGAGTTGGGCTCCAACCCTCTTCTTAATTAATCCCCTTTTCAGTTCGTCTAATCTCGGCGGGTTCATTGCGAAATTGGGGGAATACAGACTGCGATTCGTGCAATTCGAGGTGGGATTGCTCTGTTTCTTGTAGAAATTCGAGGTTGGTTGGTAGCAATAACATGTTGTGGGCTGGTAGATCGAGAAAATTTGGAGTTTTCCCCCAATCTCATGTGCCAAGTCTGTTAGGGCTATTTCCAACCCTCCTCTGCAAGCTCTAGCTCCATGGAACTTATTCTTGAATTTGTCAGCCATTACTATTACTGTCTTCTGGAAGGGCACTAGGATGCTAAGGGCTCACTTCTCTTGTTTTAATTGGAGGGGTTGTGCCTTTCCTCGCCAACTTGAACGTTTGCTTTGTATACCTGATGCCCAAGTTATCTTTTGTGTTGATTCCACACAACGTATCAATCTGTTGCCTTTTTTTTCCATCAACCAACATAGACCATGCCTGACTTATGATATTATTAACTCTGTTTTAGCAAACCAGATGTTTGTAGATGAGCACTGTACTATTTGAACGCCACCCTGTCATGTTGCCTTTCCTCGTAAACTTGAACATTTGCTGTGTATCCCCGATTCCCAAGTTATCTTTTGTGCCGGTTCCAGAAAACTTATCAATCTGTTGCCTTATTTTTTATCAACCAACATAGACCACGGCCTGCCTTATGGTGTTAACTATCTTTTAGCGAACCACGTGTTTCTAGATGACCACTGTACTATTTGAGTATCACAATGTCCTCTTGTCATGGTAAGTACTAGCATCGATATGTTGCAAGATTTAGGCAAATGTCCAGAATGGTTGAGCCACCTGTAGGCAGCGTTAGATATTATTAGTCCATGTGCGGTGGAAATGACATGCATGTTTGATTCGCTGTATGAGGCCCGATTGCTGAATCTTTGCATGAGCAACTGCTCATGCCTTTTCCTTTTCCCCTTTGATTTCATTTGCTTGCACTGGCAATGCGGATCAGAGTGATCAGCACATGAGAATATCATCATTCATATTCAGTTCTTAGTGTTTGAGAAGAAGATTCGTAATGTTATTTATCGTTTCTGTGTAAATGACAAAAACAATCATGTGCTCATAGCCTGGTATACTGATGTGTCACATATTATTATCTTAGGTGTTGCAACTTTGGATAGGCAAAACAAAAAATGATAATAACCATATCCGTAGTTCATATTGCTACGGCACCTTAATGCAATGCCGCCACACACATTTCGTACAAGCAAGCCAACAATATCTTGAGTTTATTCATGCAACCCATTGCCTGTCTCAGTTGGAACAAATAACGAAAAACTGAATGGCTGAGGTGCATCCAGCTAAAAAAATGTCCCATGTGATTCTTGGATTCGTTTATGAGTGAGGGGGACTTTTATTTATTTATGTTATGCCCATATTGGCATGACATACTCCTATTTCATTACTAGCTCGTTCTGGCTAAGTAAGTTTCATTACCATGAGAATGTTTTAGTACAAAATTCCCTTGTGCGCGATTGCAGTGTACTCTGCATTCTTGGATTACTTGTAAAAATGTCACCAGTTTGGTAGTGAGTAAATGCACAGGCTAACAATGGTGCTACAATAGTACTTTGCACTTAATGTTTTGTGAGCAACAGCACAGCTGTCAAAGTATTAGCTAGAAAGTGGCATGTATTTACCATATTAGTCCCTGTGTTGGACGATATAATAAGCCACTTAGGTTGGGAAGTGAAGGAAGGTTGTTTTAAGTCACATCCTAAGTATTAGAACTTGGGCTGTCCAACTCCAATTGCCATTAGCTGAATATAGGTATTTCCGCCTGCTTATTTGATCATACTGTAGTATTTGAAGTAATGGTCTTGAGTATAGTTACATCCTGTTCTGAACCTTTATATACGCACTTGATTATTTTCATATTTTGTGAACTTAACAGTATGCTGATACAGACAATTTGGCATTTGAATATCCTGATCTGATTACCTCTGGTTCATCGCAGTTCCTTCAAATGCCAGATAGCCCACTGGAGACAAGGTCACAAAGATGAATGCCATCCACCAAGTGCTAACGCCAGGCCAGATGATGGAGCTGCAATTTCTGTTGCAACAGAAGGAATCGTTCAACAAAAGGGAGCATCTGAAGAGAATATGGTGGCCGGTGTACAGCCGGTGTCTGAAATCAGCGTACCTGTTGCTGTTGGGTCTGAAAGTTCTGGCACCAACCATATTGTGACAAGCTTAAATGGTAAAAAGAAAGATACACCTTTCGAAGAGGTATCTGCTACCGCAGAGGTTCCTGAAAATGGAAATTCTGACAGTGTCGTTAAACGTTCTCAAAGTACCCCCGAAGTAGCATCCTTTGACAGCAAACGGACAGAATCAAACATCAAACCTACAAATTTTGTTGAAAATGGCTCCTACACGAAGAACTTGGATGGGATATCAGTTCATAAATCTCAAGCTTCTGCACCGAAGATGAGTGGCTTTAGCAGTTTCGTCCATGAAGATCTGTCAGTTCATTCCAAGGAACATGGTAGCACTCAGGATGGTGATGACAGCGAGGATTGCTCTCGGGTTAATCATACTACAAAACCAGCAGATAAGAGCAATTCCCAAGCGGCTGTAACTGCTGTGCCAGCACCCAAAAGTTATAGGACTTCTCTCCGTGTTGAAGTTGAACAGTGCAAAACAAAAGCTACTGGTACAGCTACAAACAACACTGAAAGCTCAAAATTTGTGCCATCTGTCTTGGCTGCTGATAAAGTTACTTCCATTCAAGGTGGCCGTTCTGTAACATCTAACCCATCAAAAAGGGCTGATAATCCATCAGATAGAGCAGGATCAACATCCAATAGCCTTGCAACATCTCTGAAGAAGATTGTCAGGCAACAAACAGCACCAAAAGTTGCGAGGCATTATCCATCAGAATTGGTAAATTAAACCGAGTATCTCTGCTTAGTTAGTAATCTATTTTCTTACTTTTATTTGCTAACAACTTTTGTTTTTCAGACACTTTTTCCATATGATCTATTCATCAAGCTCTACGAAAAGGTTGAATTGCACCCTTTTGGTCTTCATAACCTTGGCAATAGGTAAATAGTGAATTACTATTTCTGAAAAGTAACATGTTGAAAGACTAACTGGCATGCGTTGTATTTCTGTTAGGTTCACCCCACTCTTTGTATGGGCATCTCTAGCTTTGTAATCTGTTTGCAACTTTGCATTTTACTTCCATTAGAGTCTGGTTGACATATGAGTAGATTTTTCTGGTTTGTTCCCTTAGGGGCAATCATAATAACGTGTTACTGAAGAAGTGAGATTCCCTCCGTCCCAAAATGAGTGACTCAACTTTTTCTAGATACGGATGTATTTTGGGATGGGGGTAGTATATGAAGTGATCAGATGAATATATTTTAGCTCCATTTCCATCATGCTCTGATAGTGTTGTATGTCATGAAAGTGTTGTTCTTCGAATTTTTTGTCCTGCTGTGGATGACTCGCCAGTACATAGAACATTATGTTAGACTCTCTGTTGTCGCAGTAGTATAGGTACTATTGAGTACGTTGTTCTGTTCTGTCCCTGCCCTATCTAACCTTTTTTTCTTAAAAAAACTTCTGCAGTTGCTACGCAAATGCTGTTCTTCAATGCTTGATGTTTACTCGACCACTTACATCATATCTTCTGGGAGGGCTTCATTCAAAAAATTGTAAGTTCCCAGTACTGTGTTTCTTACAGCATTTTCTCTCCATATTGCACTTTAAATAATTACATGGTAATCTTTTGATTTGTAGGTTCCAAAAGAGAATGGTGTTTTATGTGTGAATTTGAAAAACTTATCGTGGAGGGCAAGCAGGGCAAGACTGCCTTGTCACCAACTGGGATATTATCCCATTTGCACGAGATTGGAAGTAGCTTTGGCCCTGGTAAACAAGAAGATGCTCACGAATTCCTTCGGTAAGAAACCGATATTGTTTAATCTATGAGGTTATGCAGAGGTTCTGCAGTAATTTAGTTCTTAAGTTGAATATATCGATGTTATACCTTAAATGATCCAGTTATGATGTGTAGTGGAAGGATAAACTATACATCTGCAGTGTGTGGTTCTTTACTCGTGGTGGATGGGCTATTTTAGAATCATAGAGTATATGGATGTTCTTCTTCTAGGGCTCAATTTGTGAGGCAGCAGTGTAGCATTATTGGATGTGTTCCTCCAAATCTTGTCAACTATTATAAATTTTCATTTGATTTATCTTTTCCTGTTAAACCGAAGTTCAGTTGATCATCACTTAGTATAGTTGTTTGGAATTCATTGTTCCAGCCAGGTGATGATAAGCATTTTTTTTATCAATGAATGTTGCCTGAATGTCAAGTGGAAAACCCGATAGAACAGCTACCTAACAGTAGGCTTTTTGGGTATGTTACTACGCTTAGTGTTGTACTGTTGTGAATGACTTTGTCGTAAGTAAATAAGTATATTAGTTAATTACTTTGGGCAAACCTTTCCAAGAGTAGTTTTTAATGGTACCACACTACCTGACATGTTTACAGGCACTCCATTGATGCTATGCAATCTGTATGCATGAAGGAAGCCAGAACAGGTGGTGCTCATCGTTTAGCTGAAGAGACCACACTAGTACAATTAATATTTGGGGGTTATCTGCGATCTAAGGTTTTATTCACAAAACATCTTAGATTTGTTATTTTGTATATTCAGTTACCTGAGATTGCTTTCAGTATATTCCTATTGACTGTTTCACTCTGTTTCTGCTTCTTTTGTAGATAAAATGCACAAGGTGCCATGTTAGTTCTGAGCAATATGAGCGCATGTTGGATCTTACTGTTGAAATAGATGGAGACATCAGTTCTCTTGAAGAAGCACTTCAGCGGTTTACATCTACGGAGGTTATGGATGGAGATAATAGATACCAATGCAGCAGGTTTGGTTATTGATCTTTAGCTTTCTGTACCTGTTCATTCTGTGCCAGATCTATCACTGAAACTTCACCATGCTAGGCTCTTCAGCTACAGTACTGTGTGCAAAGGCCTCCAGACCTCTTAGGCCACCTAAACATGCTGGGAATTAGGGCTTGATAGTATTTTGCCATCATCTTGTTGGAGATTTTATGGGGAAATGCAAACATTACCATAAATTTGGGCTTGAACAGCAGAAACATAATTGAATGGAAAACAGAACAAATGATAGGCATGTTACGAAGTTCAGGAGTACCAGCCAAGAGTAGCAAAAGAACACATTGTAAGATAACAAAGTGTATGCTAATAACAGTTTCAGTTTTTACCATAGAGATGGTATGAATGTGTTCTATGGAATATGCTGGTTGTGCCATTTTATACCTCTTGCTTTGACTACCTAAGATGGTGTGTGGGACCATAGCATGTTGAGGTTTCTCAGTGTAGACTGCTTGTGTGTGTTCTGAACTGCACCAGGTCATTGATTTACTTTAAAAGTTTAAGTGGCTAATTGTGAGATGGCTTTTCTAATGCTAACGCTAATACTCTCCCTGTAATGTCAGATGCAAATCCTATGAGCGCGCAAAGAAGAAGTTGACAATATCAGAAGCTCCAAATGTCCTGACCATTGCATTGAAAAGATATCAGGTACCGTATAAAGTACCAACCTGTTTGTTTTCCTTGAGTGAACTGTCAATATGACATCCCCAAGGGCTAGACGCCAAGGCCAATTGCGCATAGTTCTCTTATCTGTTGACAAATTCTAAAATGAATGTATTTAACTTTTTTTGCTGGAATTCATAGTTTAATGGGTTTTAGTTTTTTTATTAAGTATAAACCTTACAAGTTGAGATCCACTAATTAGTTCACCCTTTTTATGTGTACAGTCTGGCAAGTTTGGGAAGATAAGCAAAGCCATCAGATTCCCAGAAACCCTGAACTTATCTTCTTACATGAGCACACGAGACGACATTTCTCCTGTTTACAGCCTATATGGAGTGGTTGTCCATCATGATGTTATGAATGCTGCCTTTTCTGGTCATTATGTTTGTTATGTCAAGGACACTCATGGGAAGTGGTACAAGACAGATGACAGTCAGGTATACTTATACTTACCTTTTAGAACAGGTGGCTATGGGCTAGGCCTGCCCATTTATTAAAAACAGCATTTTTTTTTAATCTCAACATGTCAATACCTAATTTTATTTGGTAAACCTGTTTTCATGTTTGGTTCTAGTTTTTCAATAAAATGCGACTTAATACTCCTTACTGGATTAGCAATGATCTTATTGGAGTATAGTGAGCATAATGTATTATGTTTGTAATACAACAGAAAAAATATTATATGGCACATGAACCTACATGCTCTGAGGGTTATTATCTATAAGAATCAGATATAGTGATCTTCTATTCTAAATAGGTGGTCTTTGCTGTGTGCAGGTCAAACCTGTATCTCTGGAAAATGTCATGTCGAAGTGTGCTTACATGCTGCTCTATGCAAGGTGAACACCAGCATTCCTCTTTTCTGAACAGATACTAGCAATTTTGTGTGTGTTCCTCCTGTCCAGGTCATTCTAAATCTTGCATTAACTATATCAGGTGTTCACCAAGGGCGCCAAGCTCTGTGCGACAAGCAATGGTAGTTCAAGACCCAGCATATGCGAAGAAGGCCAAGCATAAGGCAAACCTGGGACCTGCACCATCGCAACGAGGATCCTTGAACAGACACCCAAATGGTCAGTTGCATACAGATCACATGACAGATAGCTTCACCCGTGGATTTGACGAACCTGGAGAGCCACCATATCCACCAGCGGAATCTCCAAGTCCAAGTGAGAGTTCATCGCTGTTCAGCAACTCGGATGCGGGGTCACACAGCACCATAAGCACTGATAGCAGCGAAAGCACAAGAAATTCGACCAGCACTGATGAGTACGAACAGTACTTTTTTGGGACCTCAGATCAAATGTACCCGGGTGGCTCTACGGCAGCACATGAGGAAATGGACTATCCAACCTATTCCCGGTCGAGATCTACCTTGGGCACCAGCTCATCAGGCCGGGACGTGAGTAGTGCTGATGGGTTTGCTGAGCAAAGGTTTGAGAGTACCAGAGGAGGGGGTTGGTTTGATGGTGGTGGCAGCTCATCCTTCTCGTACACTGACCGAAGTAAACAACATTCGAGTAGTAAGTTAACAGAACAATATAGGCAGTTAGGTGGTAGCGAGCATGACCCTGGAGAAGCCAGGGGCAGTGTCTTGTCGAGAAGATCGGCTAGGGAAAGGACCGCCCAAACATTTTATTGATATCGAGGGGTTTGGGTTGTAGAGAAACAACAATGTAGCTCCTGTTATTATCTCGTTGCAGTGGAAATATGAAAAAATGCCAGTTTGTAGAGATGCAAGAAATTCCAGTCGGTGCATGCCATGTTTTGCTCTTCGGTCTATCTAGGGTGGATAGTTTAACTTTGAAGAAAGTCAGTCGGTGCATGCCATGTTTTGCTCTTTGGTCTCTATCTAGGGTGGATAGTTTAATTTTGAAGAAAGTCCATTTTTCATCCTTGAACTTTCTTAAAAGTTCATTTTTCGTCCTAAAGAAACCTTCAACTTTGCTAATCGTCCAAACAGATGGTTCTGCTGATTTTAATGGGTTAGAAGAAAAATCACGGCCAAAAGGGAAAAAAAAACCAGACCAGTTCCAACCCAGAATGAAAAAACCAAAGCAGTGCATTCGATTTCCCATCGTCTAATCGTGATTCGACTGTTGGTGGCGGCATGCCACGGTCGGTAGCTCGTCCACCGCTGCGCTCGACCGCTGGGTGGTTCCGCACCTCCACCACCCCCAATCCGCTACGTTGGGGCCCGCCCGTCCTCCGCGTCAAGTCTTGGGCGATCAGGCTCGTCGAAGTCGCGCTCGACGCTATCAGGCTCGGCAACTAGGGTTTTTTTTTTTGTAGGGAAAGAGATTTTCATTAATTAGAACACAGGTTACAATCTAGAGCTATAGCTGCAGCAACTTCCTCAGGAAAGCTCGTGAGCCAAAATTCAGTATGATCTTGAACCCTAGCTAGTTTAGCCAACTCATGACTAACACTATGGATCACACGACTGATCTTAACTATTCTAGTGTCTCTCTCCCTTAATAATTCATGAATTACACTGACTTTAAAGTCAAACACAGAGGTATTTGGAGTTGTTTTCCTGATAAGCTCTTCGGCCTCTGCACAATCTGTCTCCATCGTAAACCCCAGATGTATCCAATGCAGAGCTAGGCGCAGTCCTTCCTCCACAGCCAGGAGTTCCGCTTCCGTCACATCTCTGCCGAACGACACGCCGAAAAGAGGACCTCACCTTGGGATAATGCGTGAGGACATGGCAGTCCAGAAAGTTGCCAATATCTAGAGCTGGAAGTCTGCTCGATCTGTGAGATTGACAGTGTATCCATGACCAAAGTATTTAACCTCATATCCATCTTTGTCATTCCACACCGCATGACAGTGACCAGATTGTACAATCCAAGTCTTAATTTTCTTGAAAACATTTGGACAAATATCTTGATTCCATCTACCACACTTTGATCTTTGTTGTTGAATTCTAACCATTACCTTTGTTCTAATCACTTCAAGCATGCTTATGATTGGAAGATACCTAGCTCCTACTATCCAGTTGTTAAAAGATTCACAAGTATTGTTATCTACTGAGTTGGATCCTAACCTGAACCAAGCCATGCACCAATGCACTGGATCAGTCTTCATGATTGCCTTAGCACCATCAACTGTCTTTTGAGCTAGCTTTGCTTTGTGATAGTTGAACAACATCTTACATGGTGCCTTTGCAATCCTCCAAAAATTCTTCTCCCATTACTTGTCTCTATAGCTCTTCCTCCAGTTGGCATAAATGTGCCTTGCATAGTTCCTATGTTAAGCTCTTGGGGCCCAATTTTTTACAGCATTGACTATGGCTTTTTGTTTATCTGATATGAAAACCCAACTTTCACCATCACCAACCTGAATATCACCAAATAAAAGAGAACAAAACCAATCCGGCGTGTAGTTTGCAAGCGGCGGTGTGCGGTGGCTCTGCAAGGGCTTCTAGTGTCGCTTACATGAAAATAACTGGAAGGAAAAGAGAGAAACGAGGTTCCGCTAATTCACCCACGATATCAGTTCCGTTTGATTTGCCCACGACCAGTTCCGCCTGATTCGACCTTCCTCTTTTTTTTTTTCATTCTGGGTTGGAACTAGCCTAGGTTTTTTCCCTTTGGGCCGTGGTTTTTCTTCCAACCCATTAAAATCAGCAAAACCGTTTGTTTGGTCGATTAGCAAAGTTGAAGGTTCCTTTAATTTGTACCTAAAAAATATTTAGGACGAAAAATAAACTTTTGACAAAGCTCAATGACGAAAAATGGACTTTCTTCTTTAACTTTTGGTTGGTTGTTGCCTCCTTAACTTTTGGTTGGTCCTTGCCTCCTTGTCGATTACGCCCAACTTTGACCATCCATAAAATCGCACTTCAATGCCTGGGCGCTGGCTAAGTTGATTCGGTGCCATCAAGAGCAGATGACAAATCTGGTCTCCGTTGGTGGGCAGCTAGCGACGAGCCAACAGCATTGATCACGAACACACGAAATGATACACAAACAGCGTTGACAGAATGACAGTTGAGTCGCCAAACGTAAGAGAAAAGCATGATCGCCTATTTCTCCCATAAAAAAATGTGCCGTTTATGTGTCATGCAGCAGTTCCACCAACAGTTTTCGAAGACTCGCTTGATTCTGGAACACACGAATGTTACGCAAAGCAGATCGATTCTTGCATTTCTTACGGGCCTCAATCGGATAGTTTGTGGCAGGATAAATGAATATTTTAGAACAAAGTTTTTTTTTAAAGGGAGGCAAAAGAATCAACCTATGGTTAGATGGGGTTGGGAGGGTAGTGCCACCTTCAACCCAGAGTTTAAACCTAAGATTTAATATTTTGGTGTTTTGTAAAGACGAACTATTCTTTCAGCGGAAGGTAATGTTCTCATCAATAGTGAAACGTTTGTGGTGAGTTCGTCAATTTCAAGATCCGAGGAGGAGGAGGAGGAGGAGGAGGAGGAGGAGGAGGAGATGATGATGATGTTTGATCCAGATGTGTGATTCACTTGATCGCAATTCTATTTCTGTCTTTATTCTTTTGGAACTTTGAACTACCTTTTAGTACTACTATTTGCTATCATCTTCGTAAAATTAGAACTCCTTGCTACCATTTTCGGTGTACTTAGAGAATCTTTTGGTGTGAAATGCAAATATAGAAATTGGATAAAAAGTGACATGCCACAGACCATTGCGGGGTGCCGTTAGGTATGCTGCCACCCGCAAACAGACACGGGCCACCGACTGGCCAATCCGTGAGCCATCGCAAATGGACATATTCGATGTCCGAAATACGGCTTGCCCATTGGAGATGCACTAATAGATGAAATGCAAAACCCATCCATCACCTGTTTCCGAAGCCTTTTAGAGACAATGGGAGAAGAGGTCTGGCGCCTATTGATGGCGTGTAACTCACACGTTCGTTGGGAACCCCAAGAGGAAGGTATGATGCGCACAGCAGCAAGTTTTCCCTCAGAAAGAAACCAAGGTTTATCGAACCAGGAGGAGCCAAGAAGCACGTTGAAGGTTGATGGCGGCGGGATGTAGTGCGGCGCAACACCGCAGATTCCGGCGCCAACGTGGAACCCGCACAACACAACCAAAGTACTTTGCCCCAACGAAACAGCTGAGGTTGTCAATCTCACGGGCTTGCCGTAACAAAGGATTAACCGTATTGTGTGGAAGATGATTGTTTGCAAGAAAACAAAGAAAACAAGTATTGCAAGCAGATTTGTATTTCAGTATAAAAGAATGGACCGGGGTCCATAGTTCACTAGAGGTGTCTCTCCCATAAGATAAAAGCATGTTGGGTGAACAAATTACAGTCGGGCAATTGACAAATAGAGAGAGCATAACAATGCACATACATGTCATGATAAGTATAGTGAGATTTAATTGGGCATTACGACAAAGTACATAGACCGCCATCCAACCGCATCTATGCCTAAAAAGTCCACCTTCAGGTTATCATCCGAACCCCTTCCAATATTAAGTTGCAAAGCAACAGACAATTGCATTAAGTATGGTGCGTAATGTAATCAACAACTACATCCTTAGACATAGCATCAATGTTTTATCCCTAGTGGCAACAGCACAACACAACCTTAGAACTTTCTGTCACTGTCCTAGGTATCAATGGAGGCATGAACCCACTATCGAGCATAAATACTCCCTCTTGGAGTTAAGAGCAAAAACTTGGCCAGAGCCTCTACTAATAACGGAGAGCATGCAAGATCATAAACAACACATAGGTAATAACATGATAATTAACATAACATAGTATTCTCTATCCATCGGATCCCGACAAACACAACATATAGCATTACGTATAGATGATCTTGATCATGTTAGGCAGCTCATAAGATCCAACAATGAAGCACAATGAGGAGAAGACAACCATCTAGCTACCGCTATGGACCCATAGTCCAGGGGTGAACTACTCACTCATCACTCCGGAGGCGACCATGGCGGTGAAGAGTCCCCCGGGAGATGAATCCCCTCTCCGGCAGGGTGCCGGAGGAGATCTCCAAAATCCCCCGAGATGGGATTGGCGGCGGCGGCGTCTCTGGAAGGTTTTCCGTATCGTGGCTCTCGGTACTGCGGTTTTCGCGACGGAGGCTTTAAGTAGGCGGAAGGGCAACGTGGGGGGCCACACGAGCGCCGCCACCATAGGTCGGCGCGGCCAGGGCCTGGGCCGCGCCGCCCTATGGTGGCGGCGCCTCGTGGCCCCACTTCGACTCCTCTTCGGTCTTCCGGAAGCTTCGTGGCAAAATAGGACCCTGGGCGTTGATTTCGTCCAATTCCGAGAATATTTCGTTACTAGGATTTCTGAAACCAAAAACAACAGAAAACAAAGAATCGGCTCTTCGGCATCTTGTTAATAGGTTAGTTCCGTAAAATGCACGAATATGACATAAAGTGTGCATAAAACATGTAGATATCATCAATAATGTGGCATGGAACATAAGAAATTATTGATACGTCGGAGACGTATCAGCATCCCTAAGCTTAGTTCTCGCTCGTCCCGAGCAGGTAAAACGATAACAAAGATAATTTCTGAAGTGACATGCCATCATGACCTTGATCATACTATTTGTAAACATATGTAATGAATGCAGCGATCAAAACAATGGTAATGACATGAGTAAACAAGTGAATCATAAAGCAAATACTTTTCATGAATAGTACTTCAAGACAAGCATCAATAAATCTTGCATAAGAGTTAACTCATAAAGCAATAAATCAAAGTAAAGGTATTGAAGCAACACAAAGGAAGATTAAGTTTCATCGGTTGCTTTCAACTTGTAACATGTATATCTCATGGATAATTGTCAACATAGAGTAATATAACAAGTGCAATATGCAAGTATGTAGGAATCAATGCACAGCTCACACAAGTGTTTGCTTCTTGAGGTGGAGAGAGATAGGTGAACTCGACTCAACATAAAAGTAAAGAGAATGGTCCTTCAAAGAGGAAAGCATCGATTGCTATATTTGTGCTAGAGCTTTTATTTTGAAAACATGAAACAATTTTGTCAACGGTAGTAATAAAGCATATGAGTTATGAAAATTATATCTTACAAGTTGCAAGCCTCATGCATAGTATACTAATAGTGCCCTCACCTTGTCCTAATTAGCTTGGACTACCGGATCATTGCAATGCACATGTTTTAACCAAGTGTCACAATTGGGTACCTCCATGCCGCCTATACAAAGGTCTAAGGAGAAAGCTCGCATTTTGGATTTCTCGCTTTTGATTATTCTCAACTTAGACATCCATACCGGGACAACATGGACAACAGATAATGGACTCCTCTTTAATGCATAAGCATGTGACAACAATTATTATTCTCATATGAGATTGAGGATATATGTCCAAAACTGAAACTTCCACCATGAATCATGGCTTTAGTTAGCGGCCCAATGTTCTTCTCTAACAATATGCATGCTCCAACCATTAAGGTGGTAGATCTCTCTTACTTCAGTACAAGACGGACATGCATAGCAACTCACATGATATTCAACAAAGAATATTTGATGGCGTCCCCGTAAGCATGGTTATCGCACAACAAGCAACTTAATAAGAGATAAAGTGCATAAGTACATATTCAATACCACAATAGTTTTTAAGCTATTTGTCCCATGAGCTATATATTGCAAAGGTGAATGATGGAATTTTAAAGGTAGCACTCAAGCAATTTACTTTGGAATGGCGGATAAATACCATGTAGTAGGTAGGTATGGTGGACACAAATGGCATAGTGGTTGGCTCAAGGATTTTGGATGCATGAGAAGTATTCCTCTCGATACAAGGTTTAGGCTAGCAAGGTTATTTGAAACAAACACAAGGATGAACGGTGCAGCAAAACTCACATAAAAGACATATTGTAAACATTATAAGACTCTACACCGTCTTCCTTGTTGTTCAAAACTCAATACTAGATATTATCTAGACTCTAGAGAAACCAAATATGCAAACCAAATTAGCAAGCTCTAAGTGTTTCTTCATTAATGGGTGCAAAGTATATGATGCAAGAGCTTAAACATGAGCAAAACAATTGCCAAGTATCAAATTATTCAAGACATTTTAGAATTACTACATGTAGTATTTTCCAATTCCAACCATATAACAATTTAACGAAGAAGAAACTTCGCCATGAATACTATGAGTAAAACCTAAGGACATACTTGTCCATATGCTACAGCGGAGCGTGTCTCTCTACCATAAAGTGAATGCTAGGATCCATTTTATTCAAACAAAACAAAAACAAAAACAAACCGACGCTCCAAGCAAAATGCATAAGATGTGACGGAATAAAAATATAGTTTCAGGGGAGGAACCTGATAATGTTGTCGATGAAGAAGGGGATGCCTTGGGCATCCCCAAGCTTAGATGCTTGAGTCTTCTTAGAATATGCAGGGGTGAACCACCGGGGCATCCCCAAGCTTAGAGCTTTCACTCTCCTTGATCATATTGTATCATACTCCTCTCTTGATCCTTGAAAACTTCCTCCACACCAAACTCGAAACAACTCATTAGAGGGTTAGTGCACAATAAAAATTAACATGTTCAGAGGTGACACAATCGTTCTTAACACTTCTGGACATTGCATAAAGCTAATGGACATTAATGGATCAAAGAAATTCATCCAACATAGCAAAAGAGGCAATGCGAAATAAAAGGCAGAATCTGTCAAAACAGAACAGTCCGTAAAGATGGATTTTATTAGGGCACCAGACTTGCTCAAATGAAAATGCCCAAATTGAATGAAAGTTGCGTACGTATCTGAGGATCACTCACGTAAATTGTCTTAATTTTCTGAGTTACCTACAGAGAAATAGACCCAGATTCGTGACAGCAAAGAAATCTGTTTCTGCGCAGTAATCCAAATCTAGTACTCCGTATGAACTTTACTATCAAAGACTTTACTTGGCACAACAAAACATAAAACTAAGATAAGGAGAGGTTGCTACAGTAGTAAACAACTTCCAAGACTCAAATTCAAAACAAAAATACTGTAGTAAAAACATGGGTTGTCTCCCATAAGCGCTTTTCTTAACGCCTTTCAGCCTAGGCGCAGTAAAGTGTATATCAAGTAACATCAAGAGACGAAGCATCAACATCATAATTTGTTCTAATAATAGAATCATAAGGTAACTTAATTCTCTTTCTAGGGAAGTGTTCCATACCTTTCTTGAGAGGAAATTGATATTTAATATTACCTTCCTTCATATCAATAGTAGCACCAACAAGCTCGAAGAAAAGGTCTTCCCAATATAATGGGGCAAGATGCATTGCATTCAATATCCAAGACAACAAAATCAACGGGGACAAGGTTATTGTTAACCATAATATGAACATTATCAACTTTCCCCAAAGGTTTCTTTTTAGCATTATCAGCGAGATTAACATCCAGATAACAGTTTTTCAATGGTGGCAAGTCAAGCATATCATAGACTTTCTTAGGCATAACAGAAATACTTGCACCAAGATCACAATAAGCATTACAATCAAAATCTTTGACCCTCATTTTAATGATGGGCTCCCAACCATCTTCTAGCTTTCTAGCAATAGAAGTTTCAAGTTTTAGTTTCTCTTCTCTAGCTTTTATGAGAGCATTTGTAATATGTTTTGTGAAAGCCAAGTTTACAGCGCTAGCATTAGGACTCTTAGCAAGTTTTTGTAAGAACTTTATAACTTCAGAGATGTGGAAATCATCAAAATCTAAATCATTACAATTTAAAGCAATGAGATTATCATTCCCAAGGTTGGAAAAAATTTCAGCAGTTTTATCACAGGCAGTTTCAGCAGTTTTAGCAGTTTCAGGTAATTTTGCGCGCTTTGCACTAGGAGTAGAAACATCCAAGTAGTCAGTCCATGGGTTGGGCAATTTTTAACCAAAGATTTCATTCTTTCCCAAGCTTGAGCAACATGTTCATTATCCAATTGTTTAAAATTCATTATGCTACTCCTCAAAGATATAATTTTAGCAGGGGGATAATATCTACCAATAAAAGCATCCTTGCATTTAGTCCAGGAATCAATACTATTCTTAGGCAGAGATAGCAACCAATCTTTAGCTCTTCCTCTTAATGAGAAAGGAAACAATTTTAATTTAATAATATCACCATCTACACCCTTATACTTTTGAATTTCACATAATTCAACAAAATTATTGAGATGGGCAGCAAGCATCATCGTAACTAACACTTGAAAATTGCTCTCGCATAACAAGATTCAAGAAAGCAGGTTTAATTTCAAAGAATTCTGCTGTAGTAGCAGGTGGAGCAATAGGTGTGCATAAGAAATCATTATTATTTGTGGTTGTGAAGTCACACAACTTAGTATTTTCAGGGGTGGCCATTTTAGCAGTAGTAAATAAAAGCAAACTAGATAAAATAAATGCAAGTAACTAATTTTGTTGTGTTTTTGATATAGCAAACAAGACAGTAAATAAAGTAAAGCTAGCAACTAATTTTTTTGTATTTTGATATAATGCAGCAAACAAAGTAGTAAATAAAATAAAGCAAGACAAAAACAAAGTAAAGAGATTGAGAAGTGGAGACTCCCCTTGAAGCGTGTCTTGATCTCCCCGGCAACGGCGCCAGAAAAAGATGCTGGCGTGTAGTTGACGTGGGAGTTAGAAATCTTTGTGGAGTAACTTTTCTTCGTTCCCCGGCAACGGCGCCAGAAAAAGAGCTTGATGGCGTGTAACTCACACGTTCGTTGGGAACCCCAAGAGGAAGGTATGATGCGCACAGCATCAAGTTTTCCCTCAGAAAGAAACCAAGGTTTATCGAACCAGGAGGAGCCAAGAAGCACGTTGAAGGTTGATGGCGGCGGGATGTAGTGCGGCGCAACACCAGAGATTCCGGCGCCAACGTGGAACCGGCACAACACAACCAAAGTACTTTGCCCCAACGAAACAGTGAGGTTGTCAATCTCACGGGCTTGCTGTAACAAAGGATTAACCGTATTGTGTGGAAGATGATTGTTTGCAAGAAAACAGTAAAAACAAGTATTGCAAGCAGATTTGTATTTCAAGTATAAAAGAATGGACCGGGGTCCACAGCTCACTAGAGGTGTCTCTCCCATAAGATAAAAGCATGTTGGGTGAACAAATTACAGTCGGGCAATTGACAAATAGAGAGAGCATAACAATGCACATACATGTCATGATAAGTATAGTGAGATTTAATTGGGCATTACGACAAAGTACATAGACCGCCATCCAACCGCATCTATGCCTAAAAAGTCCACCTTCAGAGTTATCATCCGAACCCCTTCCAGTATTAAGTTGCAAAGCAACAGTACAATTGCATTAAGTATGGTGCGTAATGTAATCAACAACTACATCCTTAGACATAGCATCAATGTTTTATCCCTAGTGGCAACAAGACAACACAATCTTAGAACTTTCCGTCACCGTCCCAGTATATCAATGGAGGCATGAACCCACTATCGAGCATAAATACTCCCTCTTGGAGTTAAGAGCAAAAACTTGGCCGAGCCTCTACTAATAACGGAGAGCATGCAAGATCATAAACAACACATAGGTAATAACTTGATAATTAACACAACATAGTATTCTCTATCCATCGGATCCCGACAAACACAACATATAGCATTACAGATAGATGATCTTGATCATGTTAGGCAGCTCACAAGATCCAACAATGAAGCACAATGAGGAGAAGACAACCATCTAGCTACCGATATGGACCCATAGTCCAGGGGTGAACTACTCACTCATCACTCCGGAGGCGACCATGGCGGTGAAGAGTCCTCCGGGAGATGAATCCCCTCTCCGGCAGGGTGCCGGAGGAGATCTCCGGAATCCCCCGAGATGGGATTGGCGGCGGCGGCGTCTCCGGAAGGTTTTCCGTATCGTAGCTCTCGGTACTGGGGTTTTCGCGACGGAGGCTTTAAGTAGGCGGAAGGGCAACGTGGGGGCCACACGAGGGCCCCACACCACAGGTCGGCGCGGCCAGGGCCAGGGCCGCGCCGCCCTATGGTGGCGGCGCCTCGTGGCCCCACTTCGACTCCTCTTCGGTCTTCTGGAAGCTTCGTGCAAAATAGGACCCTGGGCGTTGATTTCGTCCAATTCCGAGAATATTTCGTTACTAGGATTTCTGAAACAAAAAACAGCAGAAAACAACAACTGGCTCTTCGGCATCTTGTTAATAGGTTAGTTCCAGAAAATGCACGAATATGACATAAAGTGTGCATAAAACATGTAGATATCATCAATAATGTGGCATGGAACATAAGAAATTATCGATACGTCGGAGACGTATCACCTATCTCTCGGGTTTTCTTGCAAAGTGGACAAAGACCACAATTGTTCAATACGGATTTCTCCCGGTGCACTACTTTCATAACAGAAAAGCACGGTAGGCATGCATGAACCATACATGGACTTTGGTCGTGGTGTACTGGTGTGCCGGGAAGACTTAGGTAGGATTAGGTCTTAGATAGGATCTATGAGAATATTTTTCTTGCAAAGACAAAACATGTTCAAAATTCTGGAAAAAGTGACAACACGCAGCTGTTTTATATATGCAATACCAAAAAATTGCAACTTTAAATTTGACATACACTTAGAGAGACAAAAAAGATAAATCTGGGTGTGGATAGTGTGAAATACTACTCAACCAGATCTGACACTATTCATAATAGAATTTGTCTTTTTTACTTCTTCAAGTGTAGAACAAATTTTGAGCTGAATTTTTTTTGGAGTTGTAGATACAACCTATATGCATGTTGTTCATTATTTCAGATTTCTCGCATTTTTAAAGTATGATTTCTTTACTTGATCCTATGATACTACCTAATGGAAAGATCCTATAGAAGTCCCTCCCGTTGCCCGATAATCCTTGACGTACGGACGGGTTGGCTTACAAAAACTTCTACGGGCCACGTTTATTTGTTGGCTGCGTTTTGATTCTTCCCTTGAATCACGGGCCACGTTCTAATTTTGTGAACTGCTTGATGTTATCCGTAAGAAAATTATGTAAGAATTTTTTTTGTAGATGGTCCCCCCGACGAGGCCCCCGGCGAGCGTTTTTTCCATCCGGACGGCGTAATTCGGCCCAGTCGCGCCCCCGGTTCCTCGTTTTCGTCCGGATTTGTAAATTCATCCGGCGATCCCACGCCATCCCTGGCCCCCCGGGGAGCGCTCGGGGACTCCGGACAAAACGAAAGCGCGCGTGGCCCCAACTTGTCGGCGACAATGGCCTCCGATCTACGGCAATACCCTCGTCTTCCCGATCTACGGCAATACCCTCGTCTTCCCGATCTACGGCAATACCCTCGTCGAACGAAAGCTTTGAACTCTCAAGTGGTGCAACATAGATAGATTATATATATTTCGAATATAATTCGAATAAACATAAAAATTACATATAAAAACTTTAAAACAAACTTTAACTATTTTTTCTTCTTAGAAGGCCCCGCCTCATCGTCGTCGCGGCGACGCTTCCGGCTCGTCACCTCCTCGTCGGAGGAAGTTGAGTCCTCCTCCTCGTCAGTGTCCTCAGCCTCTTCATCGTCCTCCTCCTTTTCCTCGGCCTCTTCCTCCTCCTTTTCCTCGGCCTCTTCATCGGCCTGCTCCTTGGCCTCTTCGTCCTCCTCCTCGTCCTCCTCGTCGTCTTCGTCCTCGCTGGCCGGCGGAGGGGAATCGTCGCTGCTGGACGATGCAGCTTTATCGCACCAATGGCGCCATCCAGGCGGCTTCCCCTCGCTGTCGGTGTCCGATGGCCAAGAGAGATTGCTCATGGTTGACGGAGGATGGTGGCGAGAGAACAGATGAATGGCGTCGGCCGTCGGAAACCGTATATGTAGGTCTCTCGACGAAGAGAGCGGCGGTTGCTCTTCCGCGGAGTTCGTGCTCCATTATGGCGGTTCTCGCATCGAGGCCACTTCGACCGTTCCCGACGAGTCTTTCGGCTCTCCAGACCACTTCGCGACGGTTCAATGCGTCGAGTGAACTCCGACGATTGCCTTTCCCGGTGACTGCGCCGTCGCTATGCACGCGGTGGGTGCGCGTCCATGGGCTCGCGGCTGGAAAAATGGGCCTCCCCAGACCAAAAACTACATCCATCCGGCGCTAAATAACGCCGGATTTAGGCGTGGGGAGCCCCAACGGCTGGGATGCTCTTAGGGCATCTCCAACCATGCGACCCAAACGGACGTATTCGGATGTCCGATTGTGGTCATTTGGGTCAGTCTCCGGACGCGCGGATAGTCCGGAACGTCCGTGACCCAAATTAGTCCCCAACGCTCCTCGTAGAACAACCGTTTCTCCTTCTTCCCTAGTAGTAGTACTACTTCGTAAATACAACGAGAAACAGAACGAGCGAGCGTGACGCCGGGCACGCCCAGACAGGCGGCCGTGGCAACGGAGGCGAGCAGTGGAGCTGGCCGTGGCCGACCACAACCTCGCACGCCGCCGCGTGCACGGCCCCGTGCTGCTCGCCGCGTGCTGCTCGCAGCTGCACGGCATGACGACCTCCGTGCTGCTCGCCGCGTGCACAGCCCCGTCCGCCTCCCTGGGCGTGCGGCCCTTCCTTTGCCGCGGGCGCGGCCCGGCGCGGCCCCTGTTCGCCGCCGCCCTTGCCTCCTCGCGCGCCAGCCTCGCGGTGAAGCTCGCCAGCCCCTGCGCGCCGCCGGACTTGGCCGAGGCGGAGGACGCTCCACCGGGCGGGCGGAGGAACCGAGCGTGTGGAGCTCACCGCGCGCCGCGCGGCCGCGGCCGTCGCCCGTGCCCGCGGTGCCCGCGGTGGAGGCGGCGAGGCCCGTGCCCGGCCGGTTCTCGCGGTGGCGGCGGCGAGGCCCGTGCCCGGCCGGTTCTCGCGGTGATGGCGGCGTGGCGCGTGGGCGCATGGCTCGGCCTAGGAGGAGCGGCCAGGAACGCGGTGATGGCGGCCGGCGCGGGGCACGGCCTGGGAGGAGCGGCCAGGCGCGGCCGGCGCGGGGCGAGCACGTCCGCCGGCGGCCTTCCTCTTCTCCGGCCGGCGTTTCTCGCGGTGATGGCGGCCGGCGCGGGCACGGCCTCGGGAGGAGCGGCCAGAACGCGGCCGGCGCGGGGCGAGCACGCCCGGCCGGCGGCCTTCCTCTTCTCCGGCCGGCGGTTCTCGCGGTGATGGCGGCCGCGCGCGGGCACGGCCTGGGAGGAGCGGCCTGGGCGGGCGCGCCCGTGGTCGGAGCCGCTGCCGGGCGCGGCCAGGAACGCGGCGAGGTCGTGTCTCGGCCATGGCGGGCTCGTCGGCGTCGAGGCCGACGTCACCACGACCATTTTGGCTCCGGCGACTTCCAGCAGGCATGAAAAAAAGGAGGCGGCGACGGCGACGAGGGCCTCCGGGCGAGGGCGGCGACAAATCTTGGCCAGACAAGCTTCAATCCGGCGAGGAGTGATTGAGATATCCATGGCAAAAGCAAACAGAGAAGGGATAGAGGAGAGAGAAGATATGGGGCCTTTTTTTGTCACTGCCAAATGGGCCACGAACGGACATGTGCGGATGAAAAGAACGTCCGCGGTCGTCCGGCTCGCCCCAAATCTCACGCAAATTTTAGCTGGCTTTGCGTCGTGCCGGACCTCACGGGCCGTCCGCTTTGCAGTTCGGGTCGCGCAGGCGACGCCGCTTTTACCCAAAAGGACAGACGCGGACGTTTTGCGTACCCGCGTTGGAGATGCCCTTACTCCTGCAAAACGCGCCATACTGCATGCAATGCGAGCCTGCAAATACAACCTGACAAACAGCGCTTTGGATTCTGTGTCGTGTATGCAGGTGGATTAATTCCATGCATGGACAAAGTCATGGCGAGGACCGACCAAGAGATCGGATAAGATCGGTGGCCGAATGTGTCAGCCAGACCTGATCCGGTGATAATGTTCGTCGGCGGGCACATGCGGCCGCCGGCAACCAAAGAAAGCACGGCAGCGAGCGCGGCCGCCGTGCCCGTGCGTGCATGTCCTGCCGTGCCGTCAAAGGGTGCGGCGGGCCGCGACCGGTGTGGGTTGGTGGCCGGGCGAGCTCGAAGAGATTGCTCTCCGTGCGACCGTGCTTTTGACCGGCAACATTTCACACCGAAGTAACCTCGCCGATCACTCCAACGGCAGCATGTGTGGACATGCCTGTCAGGAATCAAGGTCGCGTAGCTAGGGCAAAAGAAGGATGCCGTGCCGTCAATGGTGGACAAAAGATGAAAGGTTAAAAGCAGGGGGCCGGGGCGGCGGGGCCTAGCCGAGCTCTCCCTTTCGCTCCGGATCCAGTGGCCAATCCTCAGTCCTGTACTCCTGCAGTGTCTCCGCTATTCGCCCTTGCCTATATCTTGCCGCCCACCCAAAAGGTCCAAAGAAATCTTCTTCCAGCTCGGCGCATGGAATGATGGAATCAAGATCGCGTAGCTATAGTTAGCTAGCTAATTGTTCTCGTCCTTCCATTTCCGACCTTGGCCATTCTGCCTGCAGTGCTACGTTCGTGGCGTAAGATTTGGTGCACAGTGGAACAAACATGGACGGGGCGAAGCTGTACACCGACCAACCGCGGCAGCTGGAGAGGATGCCCGAGTGCTTCTCCGGCGAGGTGAGCAGTCGCGACGATGGAGCGGAGGAAAAGAAGGACGCGACCAATCCACCGGCGGCCTCCACGGGGGGAGACGACCGCGGGTCGAGCATTGAGACGGGGAAGAAGCGGGCGCGGGGGCGTCCGCCGGGGTCCAAGAACAGGTCGAAGCAGCCGGCGGTGGTCATGCATGAAGCGGAGCCGGCGGCGGCGGCTATGCGGCCGTACATACTGGAGATCCCTGGCGGCGGCGACGTCAGCGGCGCGCTCGCGGGGTTCGCGCGCCGCCGCGGCCTCGGGGTCTGCGTGCTCGCCGGTACGGGCGCGGTCGCCGACGTGTCGCTCCGTCACCCCTCCCCTTCCGCGGAACGCGGCACCGCGATCGTCTTCCGCGGCCGGCACGAGATCCTCTCCATATCGGCCACCTATCTCCCTCCTTCCGTGTCCGCGGCGGCACCCCGCGCCCTCGGGGGCCTCTCGGTGGCGCTGGCCGGCCCTCACGGACGGGTCCTCGGAGGCGCCGTGGCTGGGCCGCTGTTGGCAGCCACCACCGTGATGGTCGTGGCCGCCACGTTCACCAACCCCAGCTTCCACCGCCTCTCCGCGGACGACGTCGACGCGTCTGCGTGCGTCTCCGGGAGCGGCGAAGCTGACAAGCACCATGTGCTCCAACTGGAGACGCAGGGGCAGCGTCAGGCGAGCCAGTTGCAGCCGCGCAGCATGGCTGCGGCGGCGATGGCCGCTCAGCCTGTGTCCTTATATGCGGTCCAGTCTCACTCACATGGGGCATGTGCGCCGGCGGCGAGCAAACCACGTCCACCGCCGCCGTATGAATAGCACGCGGCTATCCTGTCATGCTGCACTCGTCGTGTCTGCTTCTTGTAAAGCTGGTAATGGCTCAGTGCTCCTTCTTAACGAGGAACTCTATCGAATTACTTGCGCGTGTGGAGTTTGGTAGTTTGCTACATTGATGCTTAGCTATCGTTAGGGTTTAACATTCTGGTTATATACTCCGAATTGGTTTTCCCGGAAGCATGTCAATCCAACTGGACATTCGTTTCATGTTTGACGCATAAACTTGACCAAGGGATTTGTGGCGTTGTAATAAGATCAATAAAGCATCGATCGCTACTACTGTAGCTTTGGCTAGCCGATGGCCCGATACCGGCAGCTGCTGTGGGTGTGTACTGCATTTCTGTATGGATAGGCGCGACAGGCTTGACGTGCCTTCCTGCCCAACAACGACACACCATCATTTATATCTTGGGTGCATGCACCTGCCAATGTGGGACAGTAGACAATCGACCGGATGAGTGTTGCCACAGGGAAAGAGAGTGGACACCCGAGCTACACATAGTTTTTTATTTTTATTTTAAAATTAATTGTTTGAAGTTTTCGAAAATTCTGGAAAAAAGACTCTGGATGTAGCCTAGGATGTATTGTATCCTACAATGGTGCAGAACTTTAATGTGAAATTATTTATATTCTAGTCAATAGAAACATGACAAAATCTAACAAATTTTACAATTTTGAAATGTGATCTATTCACTATATTAAGCCCTTTCTCTCTCGAAGAAATTCGAGCTGCCCTTTTCTCGATGAATAATAACTCCAGCCCGGGTCCTGATGGCTTGGCATTTTTCGAACACAACTGGGATCTGGTGAAATCGACTCTACTTGATTCTCTTGCCAGTTTCATAACCTCTCTTCCGACCTTCATCCCATCAACAAGTCTCACATCGTCCTCCTCCCTAAGAAGGAAGGAGCGAATAGACCGGACAATTTCCAACCTATTTCCCTTCAAAACTGTTGTCTCGAAATCCATTCCAAATGCCCGACTCTCCGGCTTCGGATCTCATCCCCTGCCTGTTGGGATTCGTAGCATAGAAAACAAAAAATTTCCTACCGCAAGAATGAATAACAAGCCAAGATCAATCTAGTAGGTGGTAGCAACGAGATGTATGTGAGACTAACACTCGAAGATTCCAAAGCCTACAAGATTAGATCTCGTGGTTGATGTAGTCGATCACTTGCTGCTTTCAAAAGCGTGTAGAAGATCTTGACGGTGCCACAATTGGGCAGCACCTCCGCATTCGGTCACACGTACGGTGTTGATGACGACGTCCTTCTTCCCGTTCCAGCGGGCAGCGGATGTAGTAGATCCTCCTCGGAATCCCGCCAGCACGACGGCGTGGTGGCGGTGGTGGTGGAGAAATCCTGCAGGGCTTCATCATAGCCGTGCAAGAGGGAGGAGGAGGAGGAAGGGGCAGCTAGGGTTTGGGGAGAGGGAGCTTGGTCTGCGACTTGTGCACCTCTTGGGGCTCCCCTTTCCCTTCTTTTATAGGTGGAAAAGGTCCTTGGGTCGTCCAAGACCTGCCCCCAAAGTTTGGGAGAGTTCCGGTAGGTTTCTGTCAGCCGAAACCTACTAGAACTAGGACTCTTTTGCCAAATCCGAATCTGTCTTAGGGGAAACTCCTTAACCCTTAAGGAAAACATGGATACACCTATTATGGAACCCTCCGGACTTCCTTAGACAGCCCGGGTCGTCCCGGACACTTCCGGAACCTTCCACAATATTCCCGACTATTCCGGTCCTTCCAAAACCTTCTAGAAGCTCCGGTCAAAATACCGAACTTTTCCGAACCCCGAAAAATGACTTCCCATATATGAATCTTATTCTCCGGACCATTCTGAACCTCCTCGTGATGTCTCGGATCCCATACGAGACTCCGAACAACATTCGAGCTCCATTCCATATTCATATATACTTAAAACGACATCAAACCTTAAGTGTGTCACCCAACGGTTCGAGAACTATGCGGACATGATCGAGACTCTTATACGATCAATAACTAATAGCGGGACCTGGAGATCCATAATAGCTCCCACATATTCAATGATGACTCCGTGATCGAAAGAACCATTTACATACGATACTGATTCCCTTTGTCACGCGATACTTTACTTGTTCGAGGTTCGATCATCGGTATCTCCATACCTAGTCAACCTTGTTACCGATAAGTAATCTTTACTCGTACCGTGGTATGTCATCTCTTGTGACCTAGTCACATGCTTGCAAGCTAATCAGACGTCATTCCACCGAGAGGGCCCAGAGTATATCTATCCGTCATCGGGATGGAAAAATCCCACTCTTGATCCATATGCCTCAACTCACACTTTCCGAATACTTAATCTCATCTTTATAACCACTCATTTACGCAATGGCGTTTGATGTAATCAAAGCATCCTTCCGGTGTAAGTGAATTACGTGATCTCATGGTCGACGGACTAGGTAACTATGTATCGAAAGCTTATAGCAAGTTGAATTTAATGACTTGATCTCATGCTATGCTTACTATGGGTGTGTCCATCACATCATTCACCTAATGATATGATCTTGTAATTAATAACATCCTATGTTCATGATCAGGAAACCATGATCATCTATTAATCAACAAGCTAGTTAAATGAGAGGCTTACTAGGGACTCTGGTTGTTTACACAACACACAGGTATCAATGTTTCCGGTTAATACAACTATAGCATGGAGTGTAAACATTTATCATGAACACTAAGATATAATAATAAATATTTTATTATTGCCTCTCGGGCATATCTCCAACAGTCTCCCACTTGCACTAGAGTCAATAATCTAGTTTACATTTGTAAAGATATAACACCTTGGCCTTCTGGTGCTTATCATGTTTTGCTCATGGGAGAGGTTTCAGTCAACGGATCTGACACGCTCAGAAATGTATGTATTTTGCAATTCATTTGCGTCTCAACGCATCACTCATGTTTCAAATGAGTCGGCATTAATCATATATGTTCAGTCTTCTGGTGGAACCTTAATTCCGCGGTCTGAAATATGTCACTAATATTGTCACACACAATATAGCTTCAAAGTTCTGACACTATCGGAACTACACCAAGTTCTCAAAGAACTCCTCGACTTAAAACTCCTCAATCATTGTCAAAACAATGACATACTCTGCCTTCGTTTGTAGAATCTGTCACAATATTTAGAACTCATCTAAATCTAGCATAGACTTCTTCTAGCTCATTGTGCTACCTTTTAATCAACACTTAGCTTAATTGAGATTTTATATGTGACCAAACTAATATCGGTGCAACACCTTACAACGATTTGTTTGTCATTTCCCCATACAAAACTAATATCCTTGGTTCTTCTAAAGCACTCACAGATATTCTTACTGTTGTCCAATGATCATCACATGAATCATTCTGGTATATGCTCCTAACTCTTTAGAGCACAGGACATCTGATTGTGTACATATTATTCGTGATCTAAAATCACTCATGTGTTTTTACTCATTGAGTGTCAGATACACTCAAGTCTTGTTAAACCTTCACATGAAAAGAACACCTTCTTAATATTTTTTATATTGAACTACTTAAATATTCATTCCATGTACTTTGACTTAAACTTATTATGCGTTTCAAAATATCTTCATAGATCTTGACGCTAAATATGTTTCAGTCCATATTCTTTCATTGAAGTTAATTCTCAATGAAACTTTTTATTCACATCAAGTATATAATTACATCATT
The DNA here is from genome assembly GCF_022539505.1 of Lolium rigidum. NCBI lineage: Eukaryota > Viridiplantae > Streptophyta > Magnoliopsida > Poales > Poaceae > Lolium > Lolium rigidum. The sequence goes on from NC_061508.1 coordinate 129,609,207, forward strand.
TATAATCAATGATATGTCATCCACATATAATATTATAACTATGTCTCAGCGCTCCCACTTAATTTCTTGCAAATGCAAGTATCTTCATCGTTACTGATGAAATCAAAAACTCTTTTACTATTTCATCCGGTGAAGATTCCAACTCTGTGATACTCACTTCATCTAGTGAAGTTTGTATACATTTTTAGTATTCTACGGACTAGCAAAACTCTCAGTTGTATCTTGTATACACCTTTAATACACACTTCTGTTAAGTAATGTATTTTGTCATCCTACTAGCATATCTCATAAAATAAATATGCAGCGATTACTAGAATAATCCACATAGACTATAAGCATCGCTACGGAAGATCTAATCTTATCGTATTTAACTCTTTGAACTTTGTCGTAAACAAATTTTTGACAAGTCGAGCTTCTTCAAGGATATTCCATCCAAGTCCATCAATTTTATAGATCCATTTACTTTCAAAAAGTATCCATCTATCTTGGATTCCATGGCGCTTAGCCATTTTAATGGATTCAGGGCCCATCATAACTTCTTTGTATGTAGTTGGTTCATTATTGTTCAAAATCAATCATTTGTCCACAATTCATTTATTTGATCACAAAGTAAACCATACCTACAAGGTTCAATGGTACTTCGATCTCCATGACTATAACTCTTTGTAGACGTGGGGGCTATGATCTTCGTGGCCGCTTCCGGAACCATTTCCGATGCTGCGCTACTCTGATCATCATGCTCAGGTTCATAAACCTTATGAAGTTCCATTGTCCTCCCACTCAAATACTTCGCTAGAAACAATTTCTTGGAAATAAGTAAGAAACATCGACAAACACTTTTGTCTTTGTCTCGATAGTGGAAAGAATTCCCAATCAATTCTCTGGGATAACCAACAAAGAAATTCATCCGATTTTGGTTGTAAAATTATTTACTTATGCTATGCATACCAAAATTTAAGAAAGGACTATTAGTGTTTATACCGATGCCATAACTCATATGGTGTCATTTGAACGGATTATGATGATGCTCTATTTAGTGTAAAAGCGGTAGTCTCTAAAGCATAATCTACAAAAATATAATGGCATCATTTTATTTTATATCATCATTAATCCAACAAGGTTTGGATACGTCTCTCGGATACTCCATCATCACTATGATACTCCAAGAAACGTGAGTTGTAGAAAAATTTCATAACTGTCTTAGATGTTCGCTAAAACTCGGAATTCAAATATTTCCACCATGATCCAATCATAGATATTTGACTTTTCTATTACGGTGATTTCTACTTCATGCTGAAATTTATTTGAATCTATTCAAATGTTTCAAACTTCTTCCTCATCAAATAAATATATCCATATATATACATTCAATTCATTGTTGGAAGTTTTTATGAAGTAGAAGAATCTTCCGCACACAACTATGCCCAATGAACCACATACATCATCATGTATGTTTCCACTAAGTTAGATGCCCGTTCAACTCTTGGCCTATGAACGGTATTTCAATCATTCTCTTTAGAAGAGATTTGCAAGCGCCAAACGATTCAAAAATCAAATGACTCCAAAAATCCATTTGCATGGAGTTCCTTCATGCGTTCCTTTCTAACATGACCTAAATGGCGGTTCCACAAATGAGTGGAATTCACATCATTTGCCTTATGGCATTTTAGCGTTAGTGTTATGCATGTGTGCTTCACCATAAAGATTTATAATAACTTATCCATCCTACATGAAATACTATCATAATTTGAACAACTCATTGTTTTCATTTGACCAGAGCTAAATAGCAATTATTAAGTTCTTTATTATGTATCTGAAGGGCTAGGTAGAATGCCAACGACAAACATAATAACACTTTATTTTGTCCAGACGTGCATTATTACCACATTCCTTATCAGTCACGTAGGCCATTGTATTCTTGTATTGCGTTGTGTTGTATGACATCTCATACCGACCAATATGGTACTTATACCCAAGAATTCCATTGTGTGACCAATCAAAGAATACATTCATAACATGTATATCATCTATATACACCTGAGCTAGACTTTCTAGTCTTTTCTTTCTTTCTGCCAAAATCTTTTGTAGTTTCTCTTTTAGCTTTCCTCATTTTCAGAAAACACTTCACCTTCAACAACTTCTAGGTCCATTGGTCAAATACTAATAACCTTGAGGTTCTTACTTTGAAGTTGATCATCACATGACAAGTGTTCCAGATTTCACTATTAGTAACCTTTTAATGTGATGAACAATTTCACTCATAATTTTTATCCATCAAATCATGATGACTTTCCGAGACCATGTCTGTACATGCTAGGCTCGTAAAGTTAACCTTAGTACTCGTATGTGCAAATCTGGCTTGCACCCGTTGTATGCACACGTAGAATCTATAACACCCGATCATCATGTGATGCTTCGAAACGACGAGTCTTGGCAACGGTGCATACTAAGGACGATCACTTCATGGATATGCGAATATCGTTAGTGTTGGAGGATTGGGACGCCTAGCGTCTTCAACCTTCGTACATTCCCATAAAACTTATGAGTTTATGTAGTCTCACCAGATTATATTCTATCACCTTGCAATAAGGTCTTAGATATCACATATATCTCATACCTCGCTTATTTCTGAAAGCAAAATTTTCAGCTCCTTACTTTTCAAACGGATTTGAACTTCAAGTTTCACGGAGACAAGATGATTTTAGGTACTAATTGAAACCATTGCTCTTTGAATCAGCAATGTGAGGTTTACTAAAAGTTTTCAATATGACTAATGCTGTGTTTGGATGCATAGAAAGTCGGCATGGAATTGAATTGGACTAAGATTCCAAATCCGAGATGGAAATGAATTGGCTTCTAATTCAATTCTATTGTTTGGATGTGTTTGGAATTTGGTGTTGAAATCAAAGGGTGTAACCAATTCCAAATCTTGTTTGGATGTAAAACTATAGAATTTGATATTTTGTAGAATTTGGACAATTTTAAACACAAAAATTAAACATGTATATCCAGTTTGTGTTGAATCTGGAGGCAAGGCTAGGCAGCGCTGGACGAGGGCGAGCACGGCGGCGCTGGACGAGGGCGAGCACGGCGGCGCTGGGCATGGGCGAGCACAGAGAGCAGGGTCGGGCGAGCGGGAGAGGCCGGGGCGGCGCCGGCCGCGGCTGAGATTGAGCGGGGCGGCGCTGGGCACGACCAAGCAGAGAGAGGATGGGCGGCGTCGGGCGAGGCCGAAACCGAGCGGGCTATCACGTGAGATGATGTAGCTTCAATGGTGAACATCAACATGTTGATCATATCCACTACACCAAAACCGATTATCACGTGAGATGATGTAGCTTCAATGGTGAACATCAACATGTTGATCATATCATCCATATGACTCGTGTTCAACCTTTCGGTTTCCTGTGTTCCGAGGCTATGTCTGTACATGCTAGGCTCGTCAAGCAAACCCAAGTATTTTCGCATGTGCAACATGGCTTACACCCGTTGTATGTGAACGTAGAATCTATCACATCCGATCATCACGAGATGCTTCAAAATGATGAACTGTAGCAACGGTGTATATGAGGGGAGAACACTTTATTATCTTGATATTAATGTGAGGGATCATCTTATAATGCTACCGTCGCGATCTAAGCAAGATAAAATGCATAAAGGATTAACATCACATGCAATTCATAATGTGATATGATATGGCCCATTTATCTCGGGCCTTTGATCTTCATCTCCAAAGCACGGGCATGATCTCCATCATCGTTGGCGGTGCGTCAAGGTCCATGGTGCCGTCTTCATGGTTGTTCACCACATGTAGCAACTATTACAACTACTTTGAAATAATACTACTACATGAAATATAAAGACAACCATAAGGCTCCTGCCGGTTGTCACAATACAATAATGATCATATCATACATATTCATCATCACATCATGGCCATATCACATCACCAAACCCTGCAAAAACAAGTTAGACGCCTCTAATTTGGTTTGCATATTTTACGTGGTTTAGGGTTTTCGAGTAAGATCCAATCTACCTATGAACATGAACCACAATGCTGATACTAGTGTTGTCAATTGGAATAGTAAATTGAATCATAACTATGGTGAGAGAGACAGACACCCGCAAAGCCACTTATGCAATACAAGTTGCATGTCGAGCGTGGAGCAAGTCTCATGAACGCGGTCATGTAAAGTTAGCCCGGGCCGCTTCATCCCACCATACCGCAAGATGCAAAGTACATATAACAAGAGACAACAAAAGCATCAACGCCCACAAAACCATTGTGTTCTACTCGTGCAACCAATCTATGCATAGACACGGCCCTGATACCACTGATGGCATTCGTAGCATAGAAAACAAAAAAAATCCTACCGCAAGAACGAATAACAAGCCAAGATCAATCTAGTAGATGGTAGCAACGAGATGTATGTGAGACTAACCCTCGAAGATTCCAAAGCCTACGAGATTAGATCTCGTGGTTGATGTAGTCGATCACTGGCCGCTTTCAAAAGCGCGTACAAGATCTTGACGGTGCCACAATCGGCAACACCTCCGCACTCGGTCACACGTACGGTGTTGATGAAGACGTCCTTCTCCCCATTCCAGCGGGCAGCGGATGTAGTAGATCCTTGATACGTCTCAAACGTATCGATAATTTCTTATGTTCCATGCTAGTTTTATGACAATACCTACATGTTTTATTCATACTTTATATCGTTTTGATGCATTTTTCGGTACTAACCTATTAACAAGATGCCGAAGCGCCAGTTCCTGTTTTCTGCTATTTTTGGTTTCAGAAATCCTACACAGGAAATATTCTCGGAATTGGACGAAACAAAAAGCCACGTTCCTATTTTTCCAGGGGCTTCACGGAGTCCGAAGGAGAGACGAAGGGGGGCCGCGAGGATCCCACACCCTAGGGGGCGCGGGCCACCCCTTGGCCGCGCCGCCAGGTGGGGACCCCACCTCGGGACTCCACCGACATCGCCCCTTCGCCTATATATGCTCCTAGATGTGAAAACCCTAAAACATCCAGTCATATTCCATGAAGAGTTCCGTAGCCACCGCCATCGCGAAGACAAGTTTCGGGGGACAGAATCTCTGTTCCGGCACGCCGCCGGGACGGGGAATTTCCCCCGGAAGTCATCTCCATCGACACCACCGCCATCTTCATCGCCGTTGCTGTCTCCCATGATGAGGAGGGAGTAGTTCTCCCCCGAGGCTGAGGGCTCTACCGGTAGCTATGTGGTTCATCTCTCTCCCCCATGGTGTGATCTTTATGTGATCATGAGCTTTGTATCACTATTAATCTATGTGCTACTCTAGTGATGTTATTAAAGTAGTCTATTCCTCCTCCATGATGTAAAGGTGACAAGTGTGTGCATCATGTAGTACTTGGCGTAGGTTATGATTGTAATCTCTTGTAGATTATGAAGTTAACTATTACTATGATAGTATTGATGCGATCTATTCCCCCTTTAATAGCTATTGGTGACAGTGTGTATGCTATGTTAGTACTCGGTCTAAATTGCAACGGTCTATTACTCTAGAGTTTACTTTAATATGAACTCCGGATTCACTCTCCACGGTGTGACGGTGACAGTGTGCGCATCGTGTGTGATTCCTTTATGACGTTGTGGAGCTTGTTTACTCCGGCTTGAGGGTGCTCTTGTAGCCCTACACAATGAATGGTGTTTGTTATCTGATACGTCTCAAATGTATCTATAATTTCTTATGTTCCATGCTACTTTTATGATGATACTCACATGTTTTATACACACTTTATGTCATTATTATGCATTTTCCGGCACTAACCTATTGACGAGATGCCGAAGAGCCAGTTGTTGTTTTCTGCTGTTTTTGGTTTCACAAATCCTACAAAGGAAATATTCTCGGAATTGGACGAAATCAACGCCCAGGGTATTATTTTTCCACGAAGCTTCCAGAAGACCGAAAGGGTTACAAAGTGGGGCGACGAGGCGCCGTACCCATAGGCCGGCGCGGCCAGAGGGGGGCCTGCACCGCCCTATGGTGTGGGCCCCTCGTCAGCCCTCCGACTCCGCCCTTCCGCCTACTTAAAGCCTTCATCGCGAAAACCCCAGTACCGAGAGCCACTATACGGAAAACCTTCCACAGACGCCGCTGCCGCCAATCCCATCTCGGGGGATTCACGAGATCGCCTCCGGCACCCTGCCGGAGAGGGGAATCATCTCCCGGAGGTCTCTTCATCACCATGATCGCCTCCGGATCGATGTGTGAGTAGTTCACCCCCGGACTATGGGTCCATAGCAGTAGCTAGATGGTTGTCTTCTCCTCATTGTGCTATCATGTTAGATCTTGTGAGCTGCCTATCATGATCAAGATCATCTATTTGTAATGCTACATGTTGTGTTTGTTGGGATCCGATGAATATGAAATACTATGTCAAGTTGATTATCAATCTATCATATATGTTGTTTATGTTCTTGCATGCTCTCCGTTGCTAGCTGGCCAAGTTGATACTTGTAACTCCAAGAGGGAGTATTTATGCTCGATAGTGGGTTCATGCCTCCATTGAATCTGGGACAGTGACAGAAAGTTCTAAGGTTGTGGATGTGCTGTTGCCACTAGGGATAAAACATCAATGCTTTGTCTAAGGATATTTGTGTTGATTACATTACACACCATACTTAATGCAATTGTCCGTTGTTTGCAACTTAATACTCGGAAGGGGTTCGGATGATAACCTCGAAGGTGGACTTTTTAGGCATAGATGCATGCTCGGATAGCGGTCTATGTACTTTGTCGTAATGCCCCGATTAAATCTCATAGTACTCATCGTGATATATGTATGTGCATTGTTATGCCTTCTTTATTTGTCAATTGCCCAACTGTAATTTGTTCACCCAACATGCTATTTATCTTATGGGAGAGACACCACTAGTGAACTGTGGACCCCGGTCCATTCTTTACATCTCGAAATACAATCTATCGCAATACTTGTTCTTTACTGTTCTTCGCAAACAAACATCATCTTCCACACTATACATCTAATCATTTGTTTTCAGCAAGCCGGTGAGATTGACAACCTCACTGTTACGTTGGGGCAAAGTAATTTGATTGTGTTGTGCAGGTTCCACGTTGGCACCGGAATCCCTGGTGTTGCGCCGCACTACACTCCGCCACCAACAACCTTCATGTGTTCCTTGACTCCTACTGGTTCGATAACCTTGGTTTCTTACTGAGGGAAAACTTGTCGCTGTACACATCACACCTTCCTCTTGGGGTTCCCAACGGACGTGTGTCTTACACGCTATCAAGACAGTTTTTTGGCGCCGTTGCCGGGGAGATCAAGACACGCTGCAAGGGGAGTCTCCCACATCCAATCTCTTTACGTTGTTTTTGTCTTGCTTTACTTTATTTTATTTACTGCTTTGTTTGTTCTTTATATCAAAAATACAAAAAAATAGTTGCTAGTTTTACTTTATTTACTGTCTTGTTCTCTATATTGAAAACACAAAAAAATTAGTTACTTGCATTTACTTTATTGAGTTTGCTTTATTTACTACTGCTAAAATGGGTACTGTTGAGAATACTAAGTTGTGTGACTTCACTAGCACAAATAATAATGATTTCCTATGCACACCTATTGCTCCACCTGCTACTACATCAGAATTCTTTGAAATTAAACCTGCTTTACTAAATCTTGTTATGAGAGAGCAATTTTACTGGTGTTAGTTCCGATGATGCTGCTGCCCATCTTAATAATTTTGTTGAACTTTGTGAAATGCAAAAGTATAAGGATGTAGATGGTGACATTATAAAATTAAAATTGTTTCCTTTCTCCTTAAGAGGAAGAGCTAAAGATTGGTTGCTATCTTTGCCTAAGAATAGTATTGATTCATGGACTAAATGTAAGGATGCTTTTATTGGTAGATATTATCCTCCCGCTAAAATTATATCTTTGAGAAATAGCATAATGAATTTTAAGCAATTGGATAATGAACATGTTGCTCAAGCATGGGAGAGAATGAAATCTTTGGTGAAGAATTGCCCTACCCATGGACTAACTACTTGGATGATCATCCAAACCTTTTATGCAGGATTGAATTTTTCTTTGCGGAACCTATTGGATTCAGCTGCTGGAGGTACCTTTATGTCCATTACTTTGGGGGCGGCAACAAAGCTTCTTGATAATATGATGATAAATTACTCCGAATGGCACACGGAAAGAGCTCCACAAGGTAAGAAGGTAAATTCTGTTGAAGAAACCTCCTCCTTGAGTGATAAGATTGATGCTATTATGTCTATGCTTGTGAATGGTAGATCTAATGTTGATCCTAATAATGTTCCTTTAGCTTCATTGGTTGCCCAAGAAGAACATGTTGATGTGAACTTCATTAAAAGTAATAATTTCAACAACAATGCTTATAGGAATAATTCTGGTAACAACTATAGGCCATATCCTTCCGCTAATGGTAATGGTTATGGTAATTCTTACAACAATAATAGGAGTGTACCCCCTAGTCTTTAAGCCATGCTTAAAGAATTTATTAGTACACAAACTGCTTTTAACAAATCTGTTGAAGAAAAGCTTGATAAAATTGATATTCTTGCTTCTAAGGTTGATAGTCTTGCCTCTGATGTTGATCTTTTAAAATTGAAAGTTATGCCTAATGATAATAAAAAATTTACTACAGTAAACGCCCTCCAAGTTCGAATTAATGAAAATATTAGATTGATGGTTGAATTGCATGATAGGTGGGAAAGAGAAGAAAACGAAAAACTAGCTAAAGAGAATAATGTAGCTAAAGTTTGGACTATCACCACTAGTAATGATAATACTTCACATGTTGCTACACCCCTACTATCAATGGTAAAATAATTGGTGTTGGCAATGTTTCTACTCCTAGTGCAAAGCGTGCAAAATTGCCTGAAACTGCTAAAACTGCTGAAACTGTTTGTGATAAAACTGCTGAAATTTTTCAAAATATTGGGGACAATGATCCCATTGCTGTATATCATAATGGTTTAGATTTTTATAATTGTCATATCTCTGAAGTTATAAAGTTCTTACAAAAACTTGCTAAAAGTCCCAATGCTAGTGCTATAAATTTGGCCTTTACAAAACATATTACAAATGCTCTCATAAAAGCTAGAGAGGAGAAACTAAAACTTGAAACTTCTATTCCTAGGAAGTTAGAAGATGGTTGGGAGCCCATCATTAAGATGAGGGTCAATGATTTTGATTGTAATGCTTTATGTGATCTTGGTGCAAGTATTTCTGTTATGCCTAAGAAAATCTATGATATGCTTGACTTGCCACCATTGAAAAATTGTTATTTGGATGTTAATCTTGCTGATCATTCTATAAAGAAACCTTTGGGGAGGATTGATAATGTTCGCATTATGGTTAACAATAACCTTGGCCCCGTTGATTTTCTTGTCTTGGATATTAAATGCAATGCATCTTGTCCCATTATATTGGGAAGACCTTTTCTTCGAACTGTTGGTGCTACCATTGATATGAAGGAAGGTAATATTAAATATCAATTTCCTCTTAAGAAAGGTATGGAACACTTCCCTAGAAATAGAATTAAGTTACCTTATGATTCTATTATTAGAACAAATTATGAAGTTGATGCTTCATCTCTTGATAATACTTGATTCACACTTTTTGCGCCTACCTGAAAGGCGTTAAAGAAAAGCGCTTATGGGAGACAACCCATTATTTTACTTCTGCACTTTGTTTTATATTTGAGTCTTGGAAGTTGTTACTACTGTAGAAACCTCTCCTTATCTGTATTTTATTGCATTGTTGTGCCAAGTAAAGTCTTTGATAGTAAAGTCAATACTAGATTTGGATTACTGTGCAGAAACAGATTTCTTACTGACACGAAATTGAGCAGCCCCTTCTGTAGGAAATTTAGAAAAATCTGCCAATTTACGTGCGTGATCCTCAGATATGTACGCAACTTTCATTCAATTTGATCATTTTCATCTGAGCAAGTTAAGTGCCCCAGAAAAATCCGTCTTTACGGACTGTTCTGTTTTGACAGATTCTGCCTTTTATTTCGCATTGCATGTTTTGCTATGTTTGATGGATTTCTTTGTTCCATTAACTTTCAGTAGCTTTGTAAAATGTCCAGAAGTGTTAAGAATGATTATGTCACCTCAGAATATGTGAATTTTTGATTATGCACTAACCCTCTAATGAGTTTGTTTTGAGTTTAGTGTGGAGGAAGTTTTCAAGGGTCAAGAGAGGAGGATGATACAATATGATCAAGAAGAGTGAAAAGTCCAAGCTTGGGGATGCCCCCGTGGTTCATCCCTGCATATTTTAAGAAGACTCAAGCATCTAAGCTTGGGGATGCCCAAGGCATCTCTTCTTCATCGACAACTTATCAGGTCACCTCTAGTGAAACTATATTTTTATTTCGTCACATCTTATGTGCTTTACTTGGAGCGTCTGTTTGTTTTTATTTTTGTTTTGTTTGAATAAAATCGGATCCTAGCATTCCTTGTTTGGGAGAGAGACATGCTCCGCTGTTTCGTATGAACACATGTTCTTAGCTTTACTCTTAATGTTCATGGCGAAGGTTGAAACTGCTTCGTTCATTGTTATATGGTTGGAAACAGAAAATGCTTCATGTGGTAATTGGTATAATGTCTTGAATAATTTGATACTTGGCAATTGTTGTGCTCATATAGATCATGTTTAAGCTCTTGCATCATGTACTTTGTACCTATTAATGAAGAACTACATAGAGCTTGTTAAAATTTGGTTTGCATGATTAGTTTCTCTAGAGTCTAGATATTTTCTGGTTAAGGTGTTTGAACAACAAGGAGACGATGTAAAGTCTTATAATTCTTGCAATATGTTCATATGTAAGCTTTGCTGTACCGTTTTATACTTGAGTTTGCTTCAAACAACCTTGCTAGCCTAGCCTTGTATTGAGAGGAATTCTTCTCGTGCATCCAAATCCTTGAGCCAAAAACTATGCCATTTGTGTCCACCATACCTACCTACTACATGGTATTTCTCTGCCATTCCAAAGTAAATTACTTGAGTGCTACCTTTAAAATTCTATTCTTTGTCTTTACAATATATAGCTCATGGGAAAATAGCCTTAAAAACTATTGTGGTGAAGAATATGTACTTATGTATCTTATTTCTTAATAAGTTGCTTGTTGAGCGGTAACCATGTTTCTGGGGACGCCACCAACTATTATACCTTTGTTGAATATCATGTGAGTTGCTATGCATGTTCGTCTTGTTTGAAGTAAGGGCGATTTTCATGATCAAATGGTTTGAGTATGCATATTGTTAGAGAAGAACATTGGGCCGCTAACTAAAGCCATGAATCATGGTGGAAGTTTCAGTTTGGACAATTAATCCTCAATCTCTTATGAGAATATTATCTCGTTGTTGAATGCTTATGCATTAAAGAGGAGTCCATTATCTGTTGTCTATGTTGTCCCGGTATGGATGTCTAAGTTGAGAATAATAAAAAACGAGAAATCAAATGCGATCTTTCTCCTTAGACCTTTGTACAGGCGGCATATAGGTACCCCTTTGTGACACTTGGTTGAAACATATGTTATGCAATGATAATCCATGTTAATCCAAGCTAATTAGGACAAGGTGCGGGCACTATTGGTATACTATGCATGAGGCTTGCAACTTATAGGATGTCTTATACATAACATATATGATTTATTACTACCGTTGACAAAATTGTTTCTATGTTTTCAAAATGAAAAGCTCTAGCACAAAAATAGTAATCCATGCTTCCCCTACGAAGGGCCATTCTTTTACTTTATTGTTGAGTCAGTTTACCTACTTCTTTCTATCTTAGAAGCAAACACTTGTATCAACTCATGTGCATTGATTCTTACATGTTTACCTATTGCACTTGTTATATTACTTTGTGTTGACAATTATCCATGAGATATACATGTTGAAGTTGAAAGCAACTCGCTGAAACTTATATCTTCCTTTGTGTTGCTTCAAAGCTTTCTACTAAGAATCTATTGCTTTATGAGTTAACTCTTATGCAAGTCTTATTGATGCTTGTCTTGAAAGTACTATTCATGAAAAGTCTTTGCTATATGATTCATTTGTTTGCTCATTGTCTTTACCATTGCTTCGAATCACTGCATTCATCTCATATGCTTTACAATAGTATTGATCAAGATTACGATAGCATGTCACTTCAGAAATTATCCTTGTTATCGTTTACCTACTCGAGGGCGAGTAGAAACTAATCTTGGGGATGCTTGCTACGTCTCAAACGTATCTATAATTTCTTATGTTCCATACTACTTTTATGATGATACTCACATGTTTTATACACACTTTATGTCATTATTATGCATTTTCCGGCACTAACCTATTGACGAGATGCCGAAGAGCCAGTTGCTGTTTCGCTGTTTTTGGTTTCAGAAATCCTACAAAGGAAATATTCTCGGAATTGGACGAAATCAACGCCCAGGGTCTTATTTTTCCACGAAGCTTCCAGAAGACCGAAAGGGTTACGAAGTGGGGCGACGAGGCACCGTACCCATAGGCCGGCGCGGCCAGAGGGGGGCCCGCGCCGCCCTATGGTGTGGGCCCCTCGTCAGCCCTCCGACTCCGCCCTTCCGCCTACTTAAAGCCTTCGTCGCGAAAACCCCAGTACCGAGAGCCACTATACGGAAAACCTTCCACAGACGCCGCCGCCACCAATCCCATCTCGGGGGATTCACGAGATCGCCTCCGGCACCCTGCCGGAGAGGGGAATCATCTCCCGGAGGTCTCTTCATCACCTTGATCGCCTCCGGATCGATGTGTGAGTAGTTCACCCCTGGACTATGGGTCCATAGCAGTAGCTAGATGGTTGTCTTCTCCTCATTGTGCTATCATGTTAGATCTTGTGAGCTGCCTATCATGATCAAGATCATCTATTTGTAATTCTACATGTTGTGTTTGTTGGGATCCGATGAATATGGAATACTATGTCAAGTTGATTATCAATCTATCATATATGTTGTTTATGTTCTTGCATGCTCTCCGTTGCTAGTAGAGGCTCGACCAAGTTGATACTTGTAACTCGAAGAGGGAGTATTTATGCTCGATAGTGGGTTCATGCCTCCATTGAATGCGGGACGATGATGAGAAAGTTCTAAGGTTGTGGATGTGCTGTTGCCACTAGGGATAAAACATCAATGCTTTGTCTAAGGATATTTGTGTTGATTACATTACGCACCATACTTAATGCAATTGTCTGTTGTTTGCAACTTAATACTGGAAGGGGTTCGGATGATAACCTGAAGGTGGACTTTTTAGGCATACATGCATGCTGGATACCGGTCTATGTACTTTGTCGTCATGCCCTCGATTAAATCTCATAGTACTCATCGTGATATATGTATGTGCATTGTGATGCCTTCTTTATTTGTCAATTGCCCAACCGTAATTTGTTCACCCAACATGCTATTTATCTTATGGGAGAGACACCACTAGTGAACTGTGGACCCCGGTCCATTCTTTACATCTGAAATACAATCTACTGCAATACTTGTTCTTTATTGTTCTTCGCAAACAAACATCATCTTCCACACTATACATATAATCCTTTGTTTTCAACAAGCCGATGAGATTGACAACCTCACTGTTACGTTGCGGCAAAGTACTTTGATTGTGTTGTGCAGGTTCCACGTTGGCGCCGGAATTCCTGGTGTTGCGCCGCACTACACTCCGCCACCAACAACCTTCACGTGTTCCTTGACTCCTACTGGTTCGATAATCTTGGTTTCTTACTGAGGGAAAACTTGTCGCTGTACACATCACACCTTCCTCTTGGGGTTCCCAACGGACGTGTGTCTTACACGCCATCATTATCCAACAAGAGGGTGTTTGAAAGTAGCATTTATTTATTCAATTATGTGATCATTGTTGAGAGAGTCCACTAGTGAAAGTATGATCCCTAGGCCTTGTTTCTAAGCATTGAAACCCCGTTTCCAACAAGTTCTGCTACATGTTTGCTTGCTGCCATTTTTATTTCAGATTGCAATTACTACTTACAATCATCCATATTACTTGTATTTCACTATCTCTTCGCCGAACTAGTGCACCTATACATCTGACAAGTGTATTAGGTGTGTTGGGGACACAAGAGACTTCTTATATCTTAATTGCAGGGTTGCTTGAGAGGGATATCTTTGACCTCTACCACCCTGAGTTCGATAAATCTTGGGTGATTCACTTAAGGGAAACTTGCTGCTGTTCTACAAACCTCTGCTCTTGGAGGCCCAACACTGTCTACAGGAATAGAAGCGTGCGTAGACATCAATCCTCCTCGGAATCCCGCCAGCACGACGGCGTGGTGGCGGTGGTGGTGGAGAAATCCTGCAGGGCTTCATCATAGCCGTGCAAGAGGGAGGAGGAGGAGGAAGGGGCGGCTAGGGTTTGGGGAGAGGGAGCTTGGGCTGCAACTTGTGCACCTCTTTGGGCTCCCCTTGTCCTCCTTTTATAGGTGGAAAAGGTCCTTGGATCGTCCAAGACCTGCCCCCAAATTTTGGGAGTATTCCGGTAGGTTTCTGTCAGCCGAAACCTACTAGAACTGGGACTCTTTTGCTAAATCCGAATCTGCCTTAGGGGAAACTCCTTAACCCTTAAGGAAAACATGGATACACCTATTATGGAACCCTCCGGACTTCCTTAGACAGCCAGGGTCGTCCCGGACACTTCCGGAACCTTCCACAATATTCCGGACTATTCTGGTCCTTCCAAAACCTTCTAGAAGCTCCGATCAAAACACCAGACTTTTCCGAACCCCGGAAAATGACTTCCCATATATTAATCTTATTCTCCGGACCATTCCGAACCTCTTCGTGATGTCTCGGATCCCATACGAGACTCCGAACAACATTCGAGCTCCATTCCATATTCCATATATACTTAAAACGACATCAAACCTTAAGTGTGTCACCCTACAGTTCGAGAACTATGCGGACATGATCGAGACTCTTCTCCGATCAATAACGAATAGCGGGACCTGGAGATCCATAATAGATCCCACATATTCAACGATGACTTCGTGATCGAAAGAGCCATTTACATACGATACCGATTCCCTTTGTCACGTGATACTTTACTTGTCCGAGGTTCGATCATCGGTATCTCCATACCTAGTCAACCTCGTTACCGATAAGTACTCTTTACTCGTACCGTGGTATGTCATCTCTTGTGACCTAGTCACATGCTTGCAAGCTAATCAGACGACATTCCACCGAGATGGCCCAGAGTATATCTATCCGTCATCGGGATGGACAAATCCCACTCTTGATCCATCCGAATACTTAATCTCATCTTTATAACTACTCATTTACGCAATGGCGTTTGATGTAATCAAAGCATCCTTCCGGTGTAAGTGATTTACATGATCTCATGGTCGAAGGACTAGGTAACTCTGTATCGAAAGCTTATAGCAAGTTGAACTTAATGACTTGATCTCATGCTATGCTTACTATGGGTGTGTCCATCACATCATTCACCTAATGATATGATCTTGTTATTAATAACATCCTATGTTCATGATCAGGAAACCATGATCATCTATTAATCAACAAGCTAGTTAAATGAGAGGCTTACTAGGGACTCTGGTTGTTTACACAACACATGTATCAATGTTTCCGGTTAATACAATTATAGCATGGAGTGTAAACATTTATCATGAACACTAAGATATAACAATAACTATTTTATTATTGCCTCTCGGGCATATTTCCAACACTACCTTGTCCACCCGGACCAAACCGGGTTCATTTCCGGGTGATCTATTGCCGAAAACTTTGTTTACGCCACCGACCTTGTGCAAGCCTGCCACAAGCGTTTAGCCCCTGCCACAGTCTTCAAGCTTGATTTCCATAAAGCCTTCGACTCCATTAGCTGGAAGGCTCTTGACCGCATCCTAATGGCCAAAGGTTTCCCGGAGCTTTGGCGGGCTTGGATAAGGATGCTCAACCAAACTAGCCAAATGGCGGCTCTCCTTAATGGGGTCCCTAGAAGATGGAACCAATGTCGGCGCAGCCTCCGGCAAGGGGACCCCCTTTCGCCCTTCCTCTTCAACATCATCGTGGACGCTCTGCAACAAATGCTTCTCCATGGTTCCCGCGAGGGCCTCCTCCTGCATCCCCTCGTGGATGACCTCACTTGCCCCGTTCTGCAATACATGATACGTCTCCAACGTATCTATAATTTCTTATGTTCCATGCTAGTTTTATGCCAATAGCTACATGTTTTATATGCACTTTATATCATATTATGGCATTTATTGGACTAACCTATTAACAAGATGCCACGGTGCCGGTTTCGTTTATTATGTCTGTTTATTGCAGAAAAGGCCCAAAAACCAAAGTGCTCGGAAAAATCCAGAAAAATTACAGAAATTCTATTTCGCCAGAAGACCCACGGAGCCAGAAGGGCCAGGCCAGAGAAGGCCCACGGCCTCCTCCCCATCCACTGGAGCGGCCAGGAGGGGGACGGCGCCGCCCTATGGGGTGGGCCCCTCGGGCACCCCCTCGCGCCGCCCTTTCGCCTATATTAAGCTCCTTCCCTGAAAACCCTAAAGAGATCGACGATTTCTCCAGAAGTGTTCCGTAGCTCCGCCGCCACCAAAATCCCTAATTTGGGGG
The DNA here is from genome assembly GCF_022539505.1 of Lolium rigidum. Taxonomy (NCBI): domain Eukaryota; kingdom Viridiplantae; phylum Streptophyta; class Magnoliopsida; order Poales; family Poaceae; genus Lolium; species Lolium rigidum. Next base: position 129,625,866 of record NC_061508.1, read on the forward strand.
ACATAAGTCTCTGTTTCGGCACCCTACCGGGACGGGGAATTGCCCCCGGAGCCATCTCCATCGACTCCATCGCCATCTTCATCGCTGTTGTTGTTTCCCATGATGAGGAGGGAGTAGTTCTCCCCCGAGGCTGAGGGCTCTACCGGTAGCTATGTGGTTCATCTCTCTCTCCCATGGTGTGATCTTTATGTGATCATGAGCTTTGTAATCTAGTTGAATATGTAGATGTTACTCTTGTCTATTATGCACTCTAGAGGTTACTTTAATATGAACTCCGGAGTCACTCTCCACGGTGTGATGGTGACAGTGTGCGCATCGTGTGTGATTCCTTTATGACGTTGTGGAGCTTGTTTACTCCGGCTTGAGGTGTGCTTTTGCAGCCCTACACAATGAATGGTGTTTGTTATCCAACAAGAGAGTGTTTGAGAGTAGCATTTATTTGTTCAATTATGTGATCATTGTTGAGAGTGTCCACTAGTGAAAGTATGATCCCTAGGCCTTGTTTCTAAGCATTGAAACATCGTTTCCAACAAGTTCTGCTACATGTTCGCTTGCTGCCATTTTTATTTCAGATTGCAATTACTACTTATAATCATCCATACTTGTATTTCACTATCTCTTCGCCGAACTAGTGCACCTATACATCTGACAAGTGTATTAGGTGTGTTGGGGACACAAGAGACTTCTTGTATCTTAATTGCAGGGTTGCTTGAGAGGGATATCTTTGACCTCTACCTCCACGAGTTCGATAAACCTTGGGCGATTCACTTAAGGGAAACTTGCTGCTGTTCTACGAACCTCTGCTCTTGGAGGCCCAACACTGTCTACAGGAATAGAAGCGTGCGTAGACATCAAGCTACTTTTCCGGCGCCGTTGCCGGGGAGGTAAGGTAAAAGGTATTCACATCCTCCGACTACTAAGCTATTTCCTAGCACTGTTGTCGGTGTGTGAGTGCTCGAAGCTATTTTCTTTAGATTCTGCAATTATATCTTTTTGTTTCTTGTTTTTATTTCACTAGTTAGGCTTAATGGAAAACAACAAAAAAATTAGAGATCTTTATAAAATTTATATTGAATTAGGACATGATGCTTTTGAAGAGAAAATTAAAAAACCTATGGAAGTTTGTCTGCATAATAGTGGTAGCAATGTTATTAGTATAAATTTTTTGGACACCATTATTTTTAATGCTATGGAAAAACCCAAGCTTGGGGATGAGGTGTTTGAAAATCCTTTTGCTACTGATGATTATATGTTTGATACATCTCCTTCTAGTAACAATGATGGTATGTTTACAAATGAACACACTTTGGAAGATAACTATTCTATTTCTTATGATTATTCTATGCCTCCAATTTATGATGATTATAATGATGGATGTGATAGTTTTACTCCCACTATTACTAATAAAATTGATTATGCTTGTGTGGAGATTAATGATACTTTTATGCATGTGGATCATGATAAGAATGCTTTATGTGATAGCTATATTGTTGAGTTTATCAATGATACCACTGAAAATTATTATAAGAGAGGGAGACATGGTTTTATATATCTCAATAATATTAAGTCACCTCTCTTTTTGTTGAAAATTTTGAAATTGCACTTGCTTTGTCTTTTTATGATAGTAGCTTCATGCTTCAATAATTTGTTTTCTTACAAGATTCGTTTGCATAGAAAGTGGGTTAGACTTAAATGTGTTTGGTATTTGCTTTTTGATGCTCTCTTATATTCAACTCTCATCTTCATAAGAGCATCATGAAAATTATCATGCCTAGCTAAAAGGCTTTAAAGAAAAGCGCTCTTGGGAGATAACCCATTGTTTTATTTCTGCATTTTTTGTTTTATATTTGAGTCAAGGTGCTTATTACTACTGTAGCAATACCTTCGTATCTTTATTTTCTTGCATTGTTGTGCCAAGTAAAGTCTTTGATAGAAAGTTGATACTAGATTTGGATTTCTGCGCAGAAACAGATTTTTAGCTGTCACGGTTTTGAGTTTTTCTCTCTGTAGAAAAATCTAAAAATCCTGAAAAAATTCATGAGTAATCCTCAGATATGTACGCAACTTTCATTCAACCGAAGGTTTTCCATCTGAGCATGTTAAGTGCCTCGAAAAAATTCGTCTTTACGGACTGTTCTATTTTTGACAGATTCTGCCTTTTATTTCGCATTGCCTCTTTTACTGTGTTTGAGTGGATTTCTTTGCTCCATTAAATTTCAGTAGCCTTGGGTAATGTCCAGAAGTGTTGGGAATGATTGTGTCCTTGCCGAACATGTGAATTTTTGATTATGCACTAACCCTCTAATGAGATTGCTTTGAGTTTGGTGTGAAGGAAGTTTTCAAGGATCAAGAGAGGAGGATGATATAATATGATCAAGAAGAGTGAAAATTCTAAGCTTGGGGATGACCCAAGGCATCCCCATATATTCCAAGAAGACTCAAGCGTCTAAGCTTGGGGATGCCCAAGGCATCCCCTTCTTCATCAACAACTTATCAGGTCACCTCTAGTGAAACTATATTTTAATTCCGTCACATCTTATGTGCTTTATTTGGAGCGTCTGTGTGCTTTTATTTTCGTTTTGTTATTTTCATTCTCTGAATAAATTGGATCCTAGCATGCTTGTGTGGGAGAGAGATACTCTCTGCTTTTTCATTTCAATACTTGTGTTCTTCGTTTTACTTTAATATTCATGGCGAAAGTTGAAAGCCTCAGCACTTATTGTTTATGTTTATGGCGAAAGCTGAAAGCCTCAGCATTGATTGTTATTTAGTTGGAAACAAAAAATGCTTCATGTGGTAGTTGGTATATTGTCTTGAATAATTTGATGCTTGGCAATTTTTTTGAGCTCTCAAGTAGATTATGTTTAAGCTTTTGCACCATGTAGTTTAAGCCTATTAGTGGAGAACTACCGTAGAGCTGGCTGAAATTTGGTTTGCATGATTGGTCTCTCTAAGGTCTAGATATTTTCTGGTAAAGTGTTTGAGCAACAAGGAAGACAGTGTAGAGTCTTATAATGCTTGCAATATGTTTTTATGTAAGTCTTGTTGTACCGGTTTATACTTGTGTTTGCTTCAAACAACTTTGCTAGCCAAAGCCTTGTACTGAGAGGGAATGCTTCTCGTGCATCAAAATCCTTGAGCCAAACCTATGCCATTTGTGTCCACCATAACTACCTACTATGTGGTATTTTTCTGCCATTCCAAGTAAATACTTCATGTGCTATCTTTAAACAATTCAAAACTTTATTACTACTTATTTGTGTCAATGTTTTATAGCTCATGAGGAAGTATGTGGTGTTTTATCTTTCAATCTTGTTGGGCAGAATTTCACCAATGGACTAGTTGCATATACATCCGCTTATCCAATAATTTTGCAAAAAGAACTGGCAACGGGGTGCCCAGCCCCAATTAATTAACTTTCATTAATAATTCTCTTCACATGTTTTTCCCTGATTTATCAGTAAGCAACTTAATTTTGCAATAGACACTCCTCCATGGTATGTGAAATGTTGGAAGGCACCCGAGGATTCGGTTAGCCATGGCTTGTGAAAGCAAAAGGTTGGGAGGAGTGTCATCTATAAATAAAACTAAAATACATGTGTAAACAAAAGAGAAGAGGGATGATCTACCTTGCTTGGTAGAGATAACGTCCTTCATGGGAGCCGCTCTTTGAAAGTCTGTTTGACAAGGGGGTTAGAGTGCCCACTACCATTCGTTGACAACAACAAACACCTCTCAAAACTTTATTTTTATGCTCTCTTTATGATTTCAAAACTTGAAAAGCTCTAGCACATGATTTAATCCTTGCTTCCCTCTGCGAAGGGCCTTTCTTTTACTTTATGTTGAGTCAGTTTACCTACTTCTTTCTATCTTAGAAGCAAACACTTGTGTCAACTGTGTGCATTGATTCTTACATGCTTGCTTATTGCACTCATCATATTACTTTGTGTTGACAATTATTCATGAGATATACATGTTAAAAGGTTAAAGCAATTGCTGAAACTTAAATCTTCCTTTGTGTTGCTTCAAAACCTTTTATTAAGAATCTATTGCTTTATGAGTTAACTCTGATGCAAGACTTTTTGATGCTTGTCTTGAAAGTACTATTCATGAAAAGTTTTTGCTATATGATTCAGTTGTTTAGTCATTATCTATTTGTTAGCAAACTATGGACCATTGCTTTGAGTCACTTCATTCATCTCATATGTTTTACAATAGTATTGATCAAGATTATGTTGGTAGCATGTCACTTCAGAAATTATTCTTGTTATTGTTTACCTACTCGAGGACGAGTTGAACTAAGCTTGGGGATGCTTGATACGTCTCCAACGTATCTATAATTTCTTATGTTCCATGCTAATTTTATGCCAATAGCTACATGTTTTATATGCACTTTATATCATATTATGGCATTTATTGGACTAACCTATTAACAATATGCCACGGTGCGGTTTCGTTTATTATGTCCGTTTATTGCAGAAAAGGCCCAAAAACCAAAGTGCTCGGAAAAATCCAGAAAAATTACAGAAATTCTATTTCGCCAGAAGACCAACGGAGCCAGGAGGGCCAGGCCAGAGGAGGCCCACAGCCTCCTCCCCATCCACTGGCGCAGCCAGGAGGGGGCGGCGCCGCCCTATGGGGTGGGCCCCTCGGGCACCCCCTCGCGCCGCCCTTTCGCCTATATTAAGCTCCTGCCCTGAAAACCCTAAAGAGATCGACGATTTCTCCAGAAGATTTCCGTAGCTCCGCCGCCACCAAAAACCCTAATTCGGGGGACAGAAGTCTTTGTTTCGGCACCCTGCCAGGACAGGGAATTGCCCCCGGAGCCATCTCCATCGACTCCATCACCATCTTCATCGTTGTTGCTGTCTCCCATGATGAGGAGGGAGTAGTTCTGCCCCGAGGCGGAGGGCTCTACCGGTAGCTATGTGGTTCATCTCTCTCTCCCATGGTGTGATCTTTATGTGATCATGAGCTTTGTATCACTATTAATCTATGTGCTACTCTAGTGATGTTATTAAAGTATTCTATTCCTCCTCCATGATGTAAAGGTGACAGTGTGAGCATCATGTAGTACTTGGCGTATGTTATGATGTAATATGAACTCCGGAGTCACTCTCCACGGTGTCACTTTCCACGGTGTGATGGTGACAGTGTGCGCATCGTGTGTGATTCCTTTATGACGTTGTGGAGCTTGTTTACTCCGGCTTGAGGTGTGCTTTTGCAGCCCTACACAATGAATGGTGTTTGTTATCCAACAAGAGAGTGTTTGAGAGTAGCATTTATTTATTCAATTATGTGATCATTGTTGAGAGTGTCCACTAGTGAAAGTATGATCCCTAGGCCCTGTTTCTAAGCATTGAAACACCGTTTCCAACAAGTTCTGCTACATGTTTGCTTGCTGCCATTTTTATTTCAGATTGCAATTACTACTTATAATCATCCATATTACTTGTATTTCACTATCTCTTCGCCGAACTAGTGCACCTATACATCTGACAAGTGTATTAGGTGTGTTGGGGACACAAGAGACTTCTTGTATCTTAATTGCAGGATTGTTTGAGAGGGATATCTTTGACCTCTACCTCCCTGAGTTCGATAAACCCACTTAAGGGAAACTTGCTTGTCGAGGGTGCTCCTCGGCAATGCCCTCCGATAGGGGCTTAGGGTTGATGGAATCCTGCAAGCTGACACGAGACATCGGTACACAGACAAGCGGGGAGAGCGGTTTACCCAGGTTCGGGGCCCTCGATGAGGTAAAACCCTTACGTCCTGCCTGTCTGTTCTTGATTATGATGAAAACAGGTTACAATGGGGTGCCGAATAGTTCGGCTGCAATCTCGTCGAGATGCTGGTTGCTAGGGTAACCTAGTTCTAAGCTTCTGCTGGCTAATATTGCTAAGGTTTATTGTGTCCCTCGATAGCCCCTCTCCTGGCCTTTATATAGGTGGCCAGGTCCCGAGAGATCTAATCGAGTACGAGTAGGTTTTACAGTAGATCTATATCCAATCTTTCCTTGTTCGGCTTCCTCCACGTCTTGTACTCCAAGTAATCTTCCTTCGCACCGCCCTAGTGGCCCATCTTGCCGTCGGGTTCCTTCATGGGCCTCCTGTTGGACCACGTAGGGTAGAGCAACATTGGTTACCCGAAGGGTAATGCCCACGTCAGTAGCCCCCGAGTGTCTAGCCGAACATAATTCGGGTAGAGACTAGAGCATGTCTTCTTCCGAAGTCCTTCTCCTCGATCATTCTTGCGTTTCTTTTATCTTCTATCTTCTATCGGGTGCGCGTCAGCGCTCCCGATGGGAGTAGCCCCCGAGTCTAGGTACGGATGCTTGCAATCCGTGTATAGACTCAAGTTGTACCACTCGAACATTTTCTTCTGCCGAAGCTATTTCCTGCAGGTCTTTGTAGTCCATCCAATACATTTTCTTTATGCAAGGGATAACGAATAACGTGCCCTACTTCTGTTGGTTAACTGCCGATGGCAAAACAACGTTACCCTACACAGAATCAAGTCCCCGGGCATGATCCTGGAGTGCGAAAAAGTTTTATCGGGTGCGCGTTCAGCGCTCCCGATGGGAGTAGCCCCCGAGTCTGGGCACGGGTGCTTACATCCGGGTACAGACTCAAGTCAAATTTTTCCTTCAACCTTTATTCTATCGGGTGCGCGTCAGCACTCCCGATGAGAGTAGCCCCCGAGCCTAGGTGCGGATGCTCGCAATCCGTGCGTAGGCTCAAGTTGTTCACCCGATACTTTTCTTATCTCTTCGTATGCAATCAACAGTGCCCATGACGTCACTGATGACACACCGCTGTTGTGACCTGATTGACAAGACTTGACCCCCCGGGCCCACCCTAGTTCTGCGCAGGCAGTTTTTAGGTTTTGACCAGTGCACGCGCAGCGACCGAGGCGTTTCCTCGATTTTCGCGCGACGTGGGAATAATGGGCCGCCGGTTCCATCCTGTTTTCTAGCGCCACGTGTACAGCTGGATTCGCTCCACCTCCCACGACGCCCGTGGAGTTATGGCCACGATCTCATGTTAATCCTTTTGGTATAAATAGAGGGCTTCCTCATTTTCACTTTTTTACACCTCCTACTGCTCATCTCCTTCGCGCATCCTCTCCTTCTTCCAGCATCCTTCCCTCAGAAGCTTCAAGCACCATGGGAAAAAAGAAGGGTGCTAGCGCTTCGGAGGCGGCCAAAGTTAGCCGGGATTGGAGTGCCTCCGCCATCTCCAACCGCGACATCAACAAACTGCGGGCCCTCGGATTCATCTCCGCATCTGAGGACGATATTCGCCTTCCAGGTGCAGTTTCTCGCCCAAAGCCTCCAAAGGGCTTCACCATCATGTTCATTGCTTTTTTGTTCCGCGGCCTTTCTCTTCCCGCGCATGAATTCCTTCGCTCTCTTCTTTTCTTATACGGGATTCAGCTCTGGCAGCTGACTCCAAACTCCATCCTCCACCTCTCTATCTTCATCACTGTCTGCGAAGCCTTCCATGGCATTGATCCTCACTGGGGTCTCTGGAGGAAGATCTTCTACGTGAAGCGCCACAATGACAGCAACGGTCCCCCCGTCGTTGGCGGCGTTGGCTTTGTTGTTAGGAAGGAAGTCGACTACTTCGATTATCCAATGAAGGAGTCCGTCCAAGGCTGGCGCAACAAGTGGTTTTACCTGCGAGACCCGTTAGTGCCTGGACGACGCCTAAACCTTCCTCCCTTCGAAGATAGGCTGATAGCTAAGTCGAAGAAATCTTGGCGAAACACTCTTTCTCCCGAAGAAAGATTGACGGCTCGACAGTGCTGTTCGACCAAATAGTTATTCCGAAGAACACGGGAGGCTTGACAATGCGCGGTGCCGAGGTTGTCTCGGTGTTCCTTCAACGTCGAGTGCAACCGCCGATGTCTCGCCCCCACCAACCGTGGCTTTACACGGGCAAGGAGGACGAGTCCGAGTTAGCTCTGCCGAACTTTCGGCTGAAGACCTCCGGGATGAAGTCCGCCGCTTAACGTGTCTTAGTATGAAGGACAACATCGTCCTGACATCGGCTCGTCCTCCTTATGATTCTGATCATCTTCCAACTGAGGTAATTTTTGCCTTGTTTTTTTTCTTCTGCTGCTACTATTCCTTTATCAGTCGTGCCTTACAAACTCCTTTTCCTTCGGCAGGCGCTTGCTGCTGCCCGGTGCTATCCTCCTACACCTGAAAGCGGTGTGGTTCTAGAGGATGATGACGAAGATTCTGACGGAACCGAGGAGGCCCCGCATGCCCTTGAGGATAGCGATGTCCAAGTAGGTGTCGAAAGCAGGTGCATGATGAATTTATCACTACGGCTGAATCAAGTCCCAGCGGAGGAGATAATGATGCCGATGAAACTGCCGCGCCACCTCCCGTCATGAAGAGTTCAACTAGCTTCTTTGCAGGCGAAGATGACCTTGACCTGTGAGTGTCTTATACCCCTTTCTCGATTTATTTCCCATCATCTTGCATGCTGAGTGTGTACAGTTTTTAAGTAGCTCTGATGATGATGATGAAGTCCCTCTTGCAAAGAGGGCCAAATTTGTCTCCGAGAGAGCTGCATCGGCCAAGGAATCCAATCCATCTCCCGCAAAATCGACGCCCCCCTCGCGAACGGTTGTGGAGAAGGTTCCAGTGTCGACGGTTATCCCTCCTGGCGACGTTCCTACTTCATCGGCTGGTCATGACCATGTAAGTATTCAACCTGCTCAACTTTGCCGAATTTTTCTTTATATCGACGGAATCCTTATGATATTATTTCGCCACAGCCAATTTACACCACAGTCGATGCCGTGGCGGAGTTTGCTGAAGAGTTCACCCGACTGGAAACCGAAAACTCCCAACTTCGAAAGACTATCAGATCTTCGGTTGATCAGGTGCTTGAGGCCAACAGGCTTGCCACTGACGCCAAGAACGAGAACGTCTTGCTGAAGGAGGAAGTGAGGAAGCTGAAGCGACAGAACCGAAGGATGAGCAAGATGCGAAGCACGCAGCGGCAGCCGCGATCGACAGAAGAAGGAAGGCGCTCTTCGCGAGTCTATCAAGGATTTGTTAGGTAAAATTCATAGTTCACCGTTTTCCGTCTTGGTGTTTCTATCATTGATTACTGGTCTATCTTCTTTTCAGATGCTGCCGACTTAACCGTCACTCGACGTCACCAGCTTAGGGAGGACTCTACAGCCCGACGCCTGTCACTTGCTGTCGAATCTAATGTCCAGGTACTTGGTCTTTTGAAAAAGGTCAAGGGAGCGCTGTCGAGGTTATACTCAATGATCTTCCCGAAGATGAAGGAGGACAAGACTCTCGACGAGATGGCGGCTTCTTTCCTTGTTGACCCTTCCGAGCCTGTGGAGGTATTGAAACGCCGTAGCCGTTTAGTCGGGGCGGTTCTTACTTTTCAATTGCTCATGGGCCATGGGATGGGGTCAGACTTGGAGGAGTTTTCCAAGGCGTTGCCTGTTGATAACGACAATCACTTAGTCGACCTTGAACCTTACAAGCGATCGGCAGTTACTTGTGCCAACCGACTTCTGAAGCTGGTGGACGAAGTTCAAGCTAAGCCTGCTCCCGAATCTGCCCCTGGCTCGTCATCAGCGAATCCTTGAGCTTTTCATTCGACTTGTTGTAAATAAGATCAGTCGTAACTTCGTCGTAGTCCAACTTTATTTCGGCTCTGTTGCCAATTTGAACATGCTTTTGAATGTATCACATATGCCCAACGCTCCCGATAGGATGTTTACTTTGATACTAGTCTGAATTAAGGATTGTACTGCAGATTCCTCCGTCTTCTTCGCGTGCTGAGCTTTTTCTGAATCCTTCAAGTAGTGATGAGTCAAGCCTTGTTAGCCGCTTGCGTGACCAAGTGTCTAGTTTAGACAGAGATATCACTTCTCTTCGTGCGATGGCGGCCTTGGTGAAGAAAAAAGGGGAGATAGCGACAGCTATCGAACAGTACGCTCTTGATGGACTCCATATTGCTACCGAAAGTTTGGGCTGTAAGTATTAACCCATGCTCTGCTTTCTGCAATAGTTTTGAATATTCCATCAACTGGTCCTTATTCCTTTCCAGTCGTAGCTTCAGATGCGGATGAGGAGAACAAGAAGATCCATGAAGAGGTTGAGGCAATGACTGACGTTGCGCACCCGAACCACGGTTTGTGGCTGCATCGTCCGAAGGCTGTCGTCATGGCGAAGTTCAAGTATCGGGTGGGGAAGGCGCATTATTACTTCGATAAGTACCACGCTCATCTCACGATGGTTTGGAACACCTTGTTTCCTTTGGACCAAGCACCTGAAACCTTATCTGCCTTGTTCACCCGATTCAAGTCTCCCGAAAGGATTCGGCAGCTGGTGCGGAAGGAACTCCTGGCCGGTGCGGAGCTTGCTTTTGCCTCAGTATTGGCATGTCATCCATCTCTAGACTTGGGAGTCATAGCAAACATTGAGAGGGGCTAAGGCCAGTATTATGATGCCGCTAGAGGTCCTACATACACCATCGTTTCTCGGATGGAGTCGTGCCTTGAGAAGGATCTGAAGGCCCATTGGGATCGGGGAGCTCGACTATGAATGTAATAGCCTTATTTCCTGCATAAGATTATTTTGTATAAGTTTATCGCGTACGTTGCACGCTATGTTAATTCGATCGATATTTTATTTGTCGGGGGCGGCTGAGTGATCAGTTCAACCTGGTCTCCCGACGACTTCGTTGAATTATGAAATGTTATTGCGAAGCCTTTGTGTATTTGTAAGGGCGAGACCCGTCGACTTAGTCGAGGGAATTAGACGCTTGGCATCGTCACGCGGTGCACCGATTTGAGCCTTATTTTGTGATAATGTAACCATCGACTGCAGCACTCGCGTATTTTCTCGAGGCTTGGATTGGTTGTTCTCTTTTTGTGTGTCATTAATCTTAGCTCCCGTTGAGAGTATTTAATTAATGACACTGCGTGTTTTCTAGGCCAGCGCTCCCGATGGGAGTCAGAGCCGATGGTAGGGGCCGCAGTCGACCTGTTCAGGTGGTAGGGCCTAAATTGAAGAAAGAAGGCAGAAAACCTGATTAAAATTTTGTTCATAAGGAAAACCAACTTTAAAGGCTATTTAAATAATAATAAACGATCGCGTCCTATGTATAGAACCGTCGTAGGTGTGCGATATTCCATGGATTTCCGACATCTTTTCCTGAAGTTGGATTTCTGAGCCTGTACGCTCCCCCTGGTATCACTTCGGTGACGATGTAAGGTCCTTCCCATGGAGACTCAAGTTTCGAGGGCCTTTTTTGTTTCAGCCGAAGTATCATATCTCCAACACTAAAGCACCGGTTGCGTATTCGTCGACTGTGGTAGTTCTTCAACGCCTGCTGGTATACCGTGGTTCTGGCTAAAGCAATGTCTCGGGCTTCATCCAGTAGGTCTACAGCATCTTGTAGTGCGATGTTGGAAGAGGGCTCTGTGTATGCCGTCACTCGAGGTGCTTCGAATCGAACATCGGCTGGCAAGACTGCTTCGGCTCCATGTACCAAGAAGAATGGGGTGTACCGCGTCGACCTGTTAGGCGTGGTACGCAAACTTCAAAGTACTGATGGTAACTCCTCGACCCAAGCTTCCTCTGCGCCTGTAAGACGCTTCTTGAGACCGTCCCCTATTAGACCGTTGATCCTTTCCACCTGACCGTTTGTTTGGGGATGAGCCACTGATGCGAATTTCAGTTTTATTCCCCTGTCGTCACAAAATTCTCGGAATTCTTTGGAGTCAAAGTTAGTCCCGTTATCTGTGACGATGCTGTGAGGCACGCCGAATCGACATGTTATTTCCTTGAAGAATCAGACTGCTGTTTTTGCCTTCTGGTTTCGTTCTGGTACTGCCTCGATCCACTTTGTGAATTTATCGACTGTGACTAATAAGTACGTGTGTCCTCCAGGCGATGATCTCGGTAGTGGCCCAACTTGACCGAGTCCCCATTGAGCGAACGGCCATGCCAAGGGTATCATCATTAGGTCTGTTGCAGGGGCGTGCGGTTTTGGGGAAAACCATTGGCAAGGGTCGCATTTCATGACCAGATCTCGAGCATCCGACGCTGCCGTTGGCCAGTAAAATCCTGCCCTGAAGGCTTTTGCTACGAGAGCCCTACTTCCCGCGTGATGCCCGCAAGTTCCCTCGTGTATCTCACGCAGCAGTGCTCTTCCGTCGTCGATGGCAATGCACCTTTTGAGGATACCGGAAATGCTGCGCTTGTAGAGTTCACCGTTTACTATGGTGAAAGCTTTTGATCGCCTGACGATTCGTTTTGCTTCTACTGGATCCGCCGGCAGTTCCTGCTTTGCTAGGTACGCCAGGAACGGTTTAGTCCATAATGGCTCAAGGAGGAGGATTTGTTCGGCTGGGAGAGCCGGAGCTTCATCGGCAACTTGCTGCGAGCTTGCCTCTGCTTCCTCAGTCGATGGTTTTAGAGGTGCTGGCGCCTTCTCTTTTATTGATCGCTGAGTGATCACCTCGTAAAATACTCCATCTGGGATGGGAGAGCACATGGAGCCGATGTTTGCTAAGGTGTCGGCTTCCTCGTTGCTGGCTCGCCGATATGTCCGAGCTCACATCCCTCAAATTTGGCTTCCATATTCTGATACAGCTACCGATAGGCGATCATGTTGTCGCTAACTGCGTCGCACAGATTCATCGACTGTTGTACTACCAAGTTTGAGTCCCCGTAGATTTCCAGGCGAGTCGCCCCACATGCCTTTGCCATCTTCATTCCGTGCAGCAGTGCTTCGTATTCTGCTTCATTGTTCGTCGGCAGAGAGAAGTTCATACGCAGTATATACTTCATCTTATCTCCTTGTGGTGATATCAGCACCACTCCTGCTGCTGCGCCTGTGCTTCGTTTCGACCCGTCGAAATACATTACCCATGATCCCGACATGTCGGGTGCCGCTGGTGTCTGGGATTGAATCCAGTCCGCCACAAAGTCTGGGAGGATTTGGGATTTTATAGCTGTCCGGTTAACGTAAGTTATGTCGTGAGGCGCTATCTCGGTAGCCCATTGGGACACTCGACCCGTGGCCTCTGGATTGGTCATTACATTTTTTAACGGCGCTTCGCTCACGACGACAATCGGATGCTCTATGAAGTAGTACCGTAGCTTGCGGGATGACCTCCACACCGCATATGCCAGCTTCTGATGATGAGGGTACCTCTGTTTTGCGGGTGTGAGTACTTCGCTGAGATAGTAAACGGGCCTCTGCACGCCATGAACTCTCCCTGCTTCTTCCCGTTCGACGACCAAGACGCTGTTGAAGACTTGGGCTGTCGCAGCTATGTACATGAGCAGCGTTTCCTTCTCGCGGGGGGTTACAAGGACTAGAGATGTCGACAAGATTCTCTTCAAGTTGTCGAAAGATTCCTGCGCCTCCTTTGTCCACTCGAACTTTTCTGATTTTTTCATCAAGTTGTAGAAAGGCAAAGCTTTTTCTCCTAGCTTGGCGATGAACCTGCTGAGCGCTGCTAAACGTCCTGCCAACTGCTGCACTTGATGCAGATTCTTCGTCGGCTCCATGTCGAGAATAGCTTTGATTTTCAAAGGGTTGGCTTCGATCCCCCTGGCCGAGATGAAGTATCCTAGCACTTGCCCCCCTGGTACTCCGAAGAAGCATTTTTTGGGATTCAACTTGATCTTATACCTGTCTAGGTTATCGAAGGTCTCCCGCAAATCGTCGATGAGGGTGGCGGTGTGCTTCGTTTTTACCACGATATCGTCAATATAGACTTCGATGTTTCGCCCGATCTGCTCTCCAAGGCAAGCTTGCATGCAACGTTGGTAAGTTGCTCCCGCATTTTTCAACCCGAAGGTCATGACGTTGTAGCAGAAAACGCCGTGTGGGGTGATGAACGCGGTTAGCTCCTGATCTTCCTTCTTCAATTTGATCTGGTTATACCCATAGTAGGCATCGAGGAAGGAGAGGCGGTCGCACCCGGCTGTGGAATCGACTATCTGGTCAATTCTGGGCAGCGGGAAGTGGTCTTTTGGACAGTGTTTGTTGAGGCCGGTGTAATCGATACACATACGCAGAGCGGTGGTGTCCTTTTTGGGTACCATGACAGGGTTAGCCACCCACTTTGATTCCTTGAGCTCTCGGATAAATCCTGCTTTACGAAGTCGATTGATTTCCTCACCAATTGCTCTCCTCTTGGGTTCAGAGAATCGACGCATCGACTCGCCGCACCTGGTTTGGTCTATCGGGTCAACATTAAGGGCGTGCTCAGCGAGTTCCCTGGGGATACCTGGCATGTCGGATGGTTCCCATGCAAATATCTCCCAGTGCTCACGGAGGAACTCGATGAGCGCGCCTTCCTATGCGTCCGTAAGGTCAGCCGATATGTTGACCGTTTTCTTCGGGTCAGTGGGGTGCACCTGCAGCTTCTTGGCTTCCTTTGTAGCGTCAAACTCGTCGGATCTTGCGTTTCGGTTGTCGGCTGGCGGCTGCGTATGATCCACGGTTGCGTCGATTGCATTGAGTTCCTCCTTAGCGCCGAATTTCGAGGCGATCTTCTGGAACTCCCTGTCACAGGTGTCTGATCGGGCAAAGCTTCCGTGAACGGTTATTGGGGTTCCGTTGTTGCCTGGCATCTTCAGTTTTAGGTACGCGTAATGAGGCACAGCCATAAACTTGGCAAACGCCGGCCTGCCGAGGATGGCATGATACTGAGACTCCCAGTCGACAACTTCGAACTCGATCTTTTCTTTCCTGAAATTGGTGGGCGCGCCGAAGACCACATCCAACGACGTTTTTCCAAGAGAATAAGCGGGTCGAGTTGGTATAATGCCATGGAATCCTGCGTCGGATTCCCTTAGCATATCGACTGTTAGACCCATTGCTTTCATTGTGTTGGCGAATAGTAGGTTTAAGCCGCTTCCTCCGTCCATGAATACTTTGCTCATGTTGTACCCTCCGATCTGTGCCTCGAGGACTAGAGCGGCGTGGCCTGGTCTAGGGACGGCTTTCGGGTGATCTGTCCTATCGAAGGAGATACGTTGCTCCGACCAGTCGATGAATTCGGGTGTGTCGACCATAGCGACTTCTGTGTACTTCACTTCTCGCGAGAATTTCTTGATTTCCTGTCGTCGTGGTGAACAGACAGATGCCATAGGATGGCTTAAGTTGGGGCCGAATGGACGCAAGAGGATTCGGGGGAGGGTTTGTGATTAGATGGGATGAAGTTCCGGATGGTTTCCTCAAGAACTTAGCCAAGGCTAGAGGTTGAAGAAGAAAGACATAAGGAAGAACTCGCTCTAGATCATCATCTTTATTGATCTCAACAGGCTACAAGTTTCTCAGTACAAGCTATTCTGCATACATGTGCGCGTCTCTCTAAGAAGGGCTGCCCCCTCTCCTTATATAGGGGAGAGGTGGCTTTCAGGGCAAGAAACCCTAATGGCATCTTTGACTAGACAAACTACTTTACAAAGCTACTTTAATCATAGGTGACGCCGGAGTCCTCTTTAATCAGAAATGCTGACGTCCTCCGGCTTCTTTCAGCGTAATCTCTCTCTTTGGCGCCAGGGCTTCGATTAAAGTCACTTTGCTTAGCTCATCCTTGTCTTCTTGCTCTGGGGAGAATCTTTGACCAGTCCTGCCGACAGGCCTTCCCTTCCGGTATCTTCTTTACCGGGTTCCGGCATACCCCTTTCGGGGATTCCGGCTTAGCTCCTCTTAGCCAAGTTCTTATCTTTAAGTTCCGGTACGAATATTAAACCGGTATCTTGATGGCTCAAACCATCCGGTTTGGCATGCCTTTGGCATACCGAGGGTCATTCCCCCAACATTAGTCCCCGAAGCTGGTACAGTCTGGAGGATTCTATCCCACAGACTATGCCAGGTTTCAGAGTTCTTTAGGATACCGGTTTAATCCCTTAAGCTTGAGCTTGGTTCCGGCACCTTTTACTCTTCTCTATTTTCCTCTCTTCACAAGGCATGTTCCGGTACCTTTTTCCTCCGGTACCATTCGCATTTATCTCTTCCTCGGCGAAGTCGAGAATATTTTGGGCCCCGCGCCTGTCAGTGACATGCGCACTGTGACTGTCGTGGCAGTGTCAGTTGTCACTTCGTTTCGACTCCCGCGCGCCCATTTAATGCATCACTGCGGATCCCACTAACTGCTCTGGATCCCGTGTGCTCCTCCGTGTGGCCTTTTCTTTTCTCGCGTGTACCTCTTTGCCACGTGGCGGCCCGTGGCGCGAACCGTCGCGGCCCGCGAGGCGAACCGCCGCGGCCCAGCGGTTTTCAGCCCACCTTCTCTCTCCTTTATAAGCACAACTGCCCCTTCTTCTTCCTCTTCTCCGCATTCCCCGACTCTCGCGCACAGTGCTCCTCGCCTCTGCGCCTTCGCCGCTCTTCGTCCACCGTCGTTCGCTCCAACTCCGGCGCCCGACGATCTCACGCTTGCCTCCGCCGGACTTCGCCGCGGGGGAAACTCTAGCAGCAGTTCCACCGCGCCCGCTGCATTCACGCTTCTTTGCGGGCTTCTCCGCCTCGCCGTCGACGGAGCTCTCCGGTGACCGCAGGTCCGCTCCAGCACCGGCGAACACCTTCCTCTGCGACTGCGCCGCTCCAGGTTGGTACCAATCTTGCTTTGCTCGCCGTTTGCTTGCTTTTCAGATCTTGGGTCTACGGTGTTCTTATTTCGTCTTTTTTCTTTGGTTTTCTTCTTACTCGTAGATCTTCACGCGGGGTCCAAGTGTGGGATTTCTGTTTTTTCACCTTCCAAACCAATGTCTGACGAATCCTCCTCCGCATCTTCTTCTTCTTCTTCTGTTAGACACCGTGATCAATCTCCCGGTGGATCCACCGCTCCAGATCCGATGGAGACCGATTCCGGCAATCCGCAGGGATCCGGTAGCCACCAAGTACTCGGTGGCCCTCTAGAATCCGGTAGCTTTAGCCAAGATTCCGGTAGCCAAGAAGCGAGTAGTTCTGGCGAAGCATCCGGTAGCTCCAGCCAATCATCTGGCGCTGAGCCTTCCCCAATCACCCGCGGAGCCTGGATGGGCTCCAGTGTTACCGAATTCGAGATCGATTGGTTATACCGGTCTCGACGGATTCCGGAAGGAGTTTCTTGCCGGATTCCGGACGACGAAATCGAACCGGACCCTGAGCCCGATGAATACGTTGTCTTTCTTGCTCACTTTGAGCGTGGCTTCGGCCTTCCTGCCTCCCCTTTCTTCCGTGCGTTTTTAGACTTCTACGAACTCCAGCCTCACCATCTTCCTGGCAATGCCATCTTCTACCTTTCTTGCTACGCCACCTTTATGGAGGCCTATATCGGCATTCGTCCCACTCGTGAGACGTTTGCCCGCTTCTTTGCTCTTCGGATCAATTCCGTTCAGGGCAAGGATATTCCTAAACCCAAGCCCCCCGTTCAATGCGGGTCTTGCATCATCGGCTCCCGTCAAGGGAGCCCCTTTTTTAAGTTTTCCGGCCTCGAATCTTGCCGGTTGTGGCAAGGGACTTTCTTCTACGTGAAGAATAGCGGCCGTGCCGATCTCATCGATCTTCCTCCCTTTCAAGCGGGGCCTCCTAGCAGGACCAACTGGAGCTACAACCCGAAGAGTGATCACGTTGAAACCAGCCGGGTGGTACGCTTCTTGGCCTCTTTGAAGAAGGAGACCAACATCTGCTCGGACGATATCATCCGCACGTTTATTTCGCGCCGGGTGCTTCCTCTGCAGCGCCGTGTGCATAGGATGAGCGAGATGTACGGCCCAGGCGATCCCACCAAGATCACAGGCCGTCCGCTTAGCAAGAAGGATGTCGTTCGCAAGGCTAAGCAGATTTGCCAAACTGCTATGCCATCTGACTGGGAATGGGGCCTCCTTCCTCTCAGCACTAATAATCCTCCGACCCAAGAAGTAAGGGATTACGCGATTGGGGTTGTTCTTGGCCGGTGGCTTTTTGCTCTTACTAATTTTTCTTTTTTCATGTTTCAGGCCAAGGACCGCTTCCCTCTCATCGAAGCAGAGCGGCGAGGACCTTGCCAGAAACGCGCCCTTGACTCCTTCGACCCAGATCCCTATATCTTTTGGAAGGATCTGAAGATGGGCAAGACCCCAGCTGCGCACCTTGGCCGGTCTCCGCCAAAGCCAACCGGGTCCTCAGATGACTTGACCATGCTTGAGGTATCTTCTTTTCCGGTTTCTTTTACCTTTCCGCTATCGCTTTCCTGCGAATTGCTTCTTAGCCAAACTCAATCCATAGATCCATGAGCGCGTGCCGCCCCTGCGTGCCGAGGCGGGCTCTGAGTTTGTGGACAAACTCATGGCGCGGGGCCAAAAGAAGAAGCAGCCGGCATCTGATGCCGGTGGCAGCCAGGCCCCTCCCCCCAAGCGCTTCCGGACCGAGCCCGTGGGGGAGAAGCAGGTGGGCATGCGTCGCTACGGGCGCAAAGCGATGCCAACTTCTTCCGGGTAAGTTTTCCTTTTCCGGCTTGCCTCTTTTTTGCCAAGTCTTTTTCCGGTTTCTCTTTTCCAACCGTCTTTCTCTCTTTTTCTCAGCCCTGCGCTCAAGCTTGGCCCAAGACAATCGGGCTCTGAAGGTTCCGCAAGGACTTCATCCCCTCCTCCTCGCTCAAGCCCGGCACCATCTGGTGCCGGCAACATCTCTGCCTCCCTTTCGGGGGGCACAACAAATTCGGGGCGTGCGGCCCCTTCATCGTCAGATCACCGCACGGAGGAGGATCTCTCCTTCCTCCCAGAACACCAGGATACCGGCACCAGCAACATCGGTGCCGGAGAAGAAGAAGCTACCGGGCGGGCGGAGCCTCCAGCTCCTCCCGTCCTTGAAAAGACAACAACTTCCGCGCCGGAATCTTCCGTGCCGGAAGGTTCCAAACCGGGTGACGCGCCCAGCGCTCCCCAGTCTCCACGAACCATCCTCATGCCGCCACCAGGTGCTCCTCGCGCCAAGCCTCTCGGGGCCGCTCCTACCGCGCCGCCGCCCAAGGCCTCCAAGCTTATCAAAGGGAAGGCGACGGCCTCCAGCGCCCCTTCTGCCGGCCAGCAGCCTCTTGCGCTGCACGTCTCCAAGGCCGCCAGGGATACCGCCACGAAAGCCACCGGTCTTCTTGGTCGTATCACTAAGTTTCAACGCCAAGGCCGAGACCTGGGGCATCTCCTGCCCTACGCCCAGAAGTGGAACGCCGCGGACATGACTCCGGCGACCCGCGGCTTGGGCAAGGACAGGCTGCCGGCACCTGATCCGGTTGGGGACCGGTCCTCCGAGGAGCACTTCATGCGGCTCCGCAGCGCCGTGAAAGAGCTCGACAGCGCGTGGTACGATGCCACGACCAACTTGATGGTATGTTTTTCTAACTTTCCTCAATTGCTACCGGTCTCCTTTCTTCCGGATTTGTTCTATCTTTTATTTAGTTTCATGCCGGTTTCTATCTTGTCTATCTTCCCAGTCCCCGAGTTTTGTGGTGAGAGCGCAGCTCTTAGCGCAAAACTTAACTTGAAAACTTAGCGCAAAACCGGCACCGCCAGTTCCCGAGCTTTGGGTTAAGAACCTTGTTCTTAGCGCAAAACTTAGCTTAAAAACTTAGCGCAAAACCAGCACTGCCAGTCCCCGAGTTTCGGGTTAAGAACCTTGTTCTTAGCGCAAAACTTAGCTAATTTCTTTTTCTTGAACAGCTCACGGCTGACGCTCGGAAGGCCCTCTTTGAGGAGCTCTTATGGGAGCACCGGGAGCTCGCTGAGGCGCACGATAAGTGCCAAGGTAAGTTCTTGTTCTACCAGTATCTTTCTTACCGGAAACCTTTTTTCTCTCTAACATTCGCAATTTCTGCTTAACAGTGGTCCCGGAAGCCTCCATTGACGCTCTCAAGGAGCAGCTCGCCACCGCCCAACGTATAGCTTTTCTCCTTTCTCCTGTTAACTTGATTTTCTTCTCATGTTTATTAGCATAATCTTGTTAACATCTTCTTTTCCGGGTTACAGTGGAGAAGGACCAGCTCATCCGGCAGCATAAGGAGGAGCTGGACGCCCTCAAGACCAGCCACCGGGAGCTCAAGGCCCAGCTCATCCAACTGGGGCTTGACCATGCCAATGCCCTCAAGGCCGCTGAAGCTGATGCAGCGGCCAAGATGGAGGAGGCCCTGGAGGACGCCGGCAATGCCACCGTGGTGCTGCGGGCGGAGCTGGAGGAGCTGGCCAAGGCCCGGAAAGGTGCCGAGGAGAAAGCTGCGCGGCTGGAGGCGGAGCACAAGGAATGCAACCAGCTGATCCTGCAAACTGACGCACTTGCCTACAGTGAGTTCTTTTCTTTGATACACTTTGACTACTGTATACGAGCCTTTTTTCCTCCGTTCCCATTTTCTTTTCGGTACATTTTCTTCCGGTCTCTTTTTCTTCCGGACTCTTTTCCTTAGTCTTCCTCTCTCCTTGCACAGGCCTGTTTCCGGACTCCCAGACGTACGCCATCAAGAAGGTTGATGCGCGCCGCAAGGACCAAGGCCAAGCAGATCTTGCCGTGGCATGGACGCCCAATGACCATCTGGTCGCGCTTAACGCGCGGGTGTCCCATATGCGCGCCATAGATCGCAATCTTTCTGACATTCCTGATGTAGCTACCCAGCTCTTCGGGACCACGTGGCCTGGCGAAGAGGTGCCCGATACCTTCTCCCTTATCGGCGACCGTCTCAAGGGCGCCGGCAAGAGGATCCGCGAGTGGCAGTGCTCTGCTGCCCGCGCTGGAGCAGACTCTGCCCTCCGCGTCGCTTGTTCCTGGTACCCGGAGCTCGACCTGGGTGCCCTCACCGGAGTGCGCAAAGGCGCGGAAACCGATTTGGACCCGATTCTCACCGCCAAGCGGCAGGATTGTGCGTACCATATCGCGGAGTACGCCGACATGCGCACCTTCATCCCTCCCCCTCCTGACGTTCAAGATTATCTTGATGAGGAAGAGGATGAAGCCGAGGAGGAGCCTCTTGACGATGCTGGTACTGGCGACGCTCCTCCGGAAGCCCCTGCTGCCTGATTATCTGCCCTACAAATTACCTTGCCGTGCTGTTTGGCCCTGCGTGGCCTAAGACAATGTTTTGTTAAATTCTGCCCCGGTATGCCGGGGCTTATGATGTAAAACTTTAAGTTTGCCTGTGTTTGCCGCACAACATCTTATGCCGGTAGGCTATACCGGTAGCTAATTATCTTAAGTTTGCCTTAGCGTTTTGGCGTTTGGTTCTGCTTTTATCCTGCACTGCAAAGATCTCCAAATTGTTTCTGCATTCAATTTGATGCACACTTGGTTCTTTTGCCTTGGCTCTGCCTGCCTTCTCTGGGCGTTCTTTGGCATATAAGCACAAGGTTCTTTCACCAAACAAGCATTTTCTTGAACTTAGAAATAACTCGAAATTTTTGCAAAAAACCGGGTTAACCGGGGTTAGTTAAATTTTCCGGATTGTTCTTTCCCGCTCTCTCTCTCCGCAGTTCATGTGCTTATCCCCTACCGGTTTATCTTGCTTGCCATGAAGCCGGGTTGCGGACAGCAGCAGAGTCGAAGACTCCGGTAGGGTTTAGCACACTACTAAACCGAAAAGAAAAAACGTTCAATAAGCAACCGGTAAACTGAAAAAATAGACAAGTTACATGCAATCTTATTGGGGTAGTCCCCGAGACTCATTCAATATTTTCGGCATCTTTTATTCATAGCATATAAGGTACAAAAAAGGAACTTCTTACACCACCACTTCAAGAGTAGAAAGGGCGCAACAGAGCTACGTTCCATGGACGCTTGCTCTCTTCTCCGGACTTGTCCGCCTTTCCTTCTTTCCACTCCTGTGCATCAATTAGGTAGTATGCATCATTGTGAAGCACCTTGCTTACAATGAAGGGACCTTCCCAAGGTGGCAAGAGCTTATGCCGGCCTTCAGTGCGCTGCACTAGGCGAAGCACAAGATCTCCTTCCCGGAAAACTCTTGGATTAACCTTCCGGTCATGATAGCGTCTAAGGTTTTGCTGGTAAACGGCTGTTCTTGCCAAAGCCAGCTCTCTTGCTTCTTCTAGCAAGTCCACATCATTTTCTCTGGCCTCTTTGACCTCTTGCTCGGTATAGAGCTGTACCCTTGGTGAATCGTGGATGATGTCGGTTGGTATGACTGCTTCTGCTCCATAAACCATGAAGAACGGAGTGTACCCGGTAGACCGGTTTGGAGTTGTTCTTATACTCCATAGCACTGATGGTATCTCATCAAGCCAACAACCCGGTGATTTTTCCACTGCATCAATGGAGTCTAGGTTTGATACCGGAAAGTACCAAAGCATTCATTCTTTCCACCTGGCCATTGCCCTGTGGGTGTGCCACTGAGCACAAATCCAACCGGATGTTCTTGTCTTCACAAAACCTTTTGAACTCACCTTGAGCAAAGTTGGTTCCATTGTCAGTAATAATGTTGTGCGGGTATCCATACCGCAAAATGACATCTTTCAAGAATTTCACTGCTGTGTGCCCATCACATTTTGCGACAGGTTTCACTTCCACCCACTTGGTGAATTTATCCACCATAACTAAGATGTGGGTCATGCTGCTTCTTGCAGTCTTGAATGGTCCAACCATGTCAAGGCACCAAATGGCGAATGGCCATGTTAACGGTATTGTCTTTAAGCCGGACGCTGGGGTATGATTTTGCTTGGCGTACCTCTGGCACCCATTGCATTTTCTTACCAAATCCTCAGCGTTCTCCAAAGCAGTGGGCCAGTAAAAACCATGCCGGAATACTTTTGCTACCAGCGCCCTTGATGAGGCATGATGCCCACATTCTCCTTGGTGAATTTCCTCAAGCATTTCTTTCCCTTCTTCCGGTTCCACACATCTTTGAAGGACACCGGTAACACTTCTCTTGTACATTTCACCATTGATGAACGTATACGCCTTGGACCTTCTTTGGATTCTTCTTGATTCATTTTCGTCAGCCGGCAAGGTGCCGTTGATCAGGAATTCCTTAATAGGTTTAACCCACGATGGTGTCTCCCGAACCAGGAATACCGGTACGTCTATGTCCATGCTATCTACCAGCATTGTTTCTTCCGGTACCGGCGCGGCAGCGTTCGATCTTACCGGAACAGTCCCCGAGCTTTCCGGAGCAGTCCCCGGGTTCTCTTCGTCGATATCCATTGGTACAATGTGTGACTCCGGTACGAAAATTGATTCCGACTCTGGACTTGGCTTGATTGATGGTACTCTCAGGTGTGCTAAAGCTATTCCGGGAGGAATTTCTTGTCGGGATGAGCCCAGCTTGGACAAAGCATCCGCAGCTTCATTTTCTGCACGCGGTACATGGTGAAATTCACAGCCTTCGAAGAAGCCGGCAATCTTTTGCACGTGAAACCGGTACGAAGCCATATTGGCATCTTTTGCGTCCCAGTCCCCAGAACACTGCTGCACCACAAGGTCTGAATCTCCATAGCAAATGATCCGGTGTGCACCGATTTCTTTTGCGACTTAAAGCCCATGGATCAAGGCCTCATATTCAGCGACATTGTTTGATGCCCTGAAATGCACTTGTAAAACATACCGGAGATGATCTCCCCTTGGTGAGGTTAGCACCACACCGGCACCCAGACCCTCCTTGAGCTTGGATCCATCAAAGTGCATCTTCCAGTACTCCAGTCTCTGATCTGGGGGCTTGTATTGCATTTCCGCCCAATCGACCAAAAAATCAGCGAAGGCTTGCGACTTGATGGCGTCCCTTCTTTCGTACACCGGAACATACGGTGATATTTGTATTGCCCATTTAGCGATCCTGCCGCTAGCGTCCTTGTTGCACATGATATCAGAGATGGGTGCCTCACTCACCACTTTCATAGGATGTTCCTCGAAGTAGTGTTTGAGCTTGGTGGCGGCCATGAACACGCCATAGGTCACTTTCTGGAAGTGCGGGTAGTTTTTCTTTGAGAGGGAGAGCACCTCGCTCAGGTAGTATACTGGCCTCTGGACGGTTTTTCCTTCCTCTTCTCTTTCTACTACCACAACAACACTCACGAACCGGTTGGTTGCTGCTATGTATAACAACATCGGTTCTCTTTCCAACGGCGAAGCCAATATTGGCGCGGTAGCTAACATCGTTTTCAGCTCCTTGAACGCTGCGTCTGCCTGAGGGGTCCAGACGAATTTGTCGGATTTTCTCATTAAAGCATACAGCGGCAGGGCCTTTTCTCCTAACCTGCTTATGAACCGGCTTAGCGATGCTAAGCTTCCGGTGAACTTTTGTATGTCCTTCAGATCCTGCGGTACCGTCATTCTCTCAATTGCCCTTATTTTTACCGGATTGACCTCAATGCCTCGGCTTGAGACGAGAAAACCCAGCAGCTTGCCGGCAGGGACACCGAAAGTACATTTTGCCGGATTCAGTTTCATCCGGAACCTTCTTAGGTTATCAAATGTTTGCCGGATATCCTCGATTAGGGTATCTTTTACCTTAGTTTTTATCACGATGTCATCCACATACACCTGCACATTTTTTCCTATTTGATCAAACAAGCACTTTTGCATGCAGCGCTGGTACGTTGCACCAGCGTTGCGCAAACCGAAAGGCATAGTGATATAGCAGTAAGCCCCGTGCGGGGTAATGAACGCAGTTTTTATTTGATCTTCCTTTTTCAAGGGGATTTGGTGGAAACCGGAGTACGCATCCAGGAAAGACAACAACTCACACCCAGCAGTAGAATCAATCACTTGATCGATCCACGGTAAAGGAAATGGGTCTCTTGGGCAAGCCTTGTTGAGGTTGGTGTAGTCGATGCACATGCGCCACACCTTCGGAGCCTTTGCCTCCAGGTTCTCGTCCTTCTTCTTTTCGACCATCACCTGATTGGCCAGCCACTCAGTATGCGTGACCTCCACGATGAAACCGGCAACCAGCATCTTCGTCACCTCTTCTCCAATGATCTTCCTCCTATCTTCAGCGAACCGGCGCAATGGTTGTCGCACCGGCTTGGCATCTTTCCGAACGTTTAGAGAGTGCTCAGCCAGCTCCCTCGGAACACCTACCAAGTCATCAGTAGACCAGGCAAAGATATTCCGATTCTCACGGAGGAAGCTGACGAGCGCACTTTCCTATGCCTCACTGAGACCGGCACCGATGCGAACGGTACGCTCAGGGAAAGCCGGGTCCAGCACGATGTCCTTTGTTTCCTTTGTCGGTTTGAACGCTGGAGCGCTCAGACTTGCACTCATTGCAGCTAAGCTCAACTGTGAGGACTGAGCCAGCGCAACTGCGGTTTGCATCCTTCTTTTTTCCTCTGCGATCACCAGCGATTCCGCTAGGTTCGATCCGGCAAACGCTGTTTCCAGCGAGACCTTGTAGTTTCCCACCACAGTCAGAGGTCCACGAGGTGCCGGCATCTTCATCTTGAGATACGCCGTGTGGGTTGAGGCCATGAAGGCCGCCAGCGCCGGTCTCCCCAGCAATGCATGGTATGGACTATCTAAGTCCACCACTTCAAATTGACCCCCAACATTTCCCTTTTTGAAAAGCTGGTTTTATGGATCATATTGACCTGCCCGCGTGGTTCTGGAAATACCTCGGTTGGTACATATTCGTCCTTTTCCATTGGTTCGTACGGCTCCGGAACGTACGGCTCTGCCCGATAGCTGTAGGATCTTGCTCTCTTCTCCATTATGTGAACTCTTGATATAGCTTCACTCCTGAGGTCATCACAGAACTGTCGAATCTCCAGGAAGTGTCGGCAGTTCCTCAATAGGTGACTGGATTTCTCCCGACCGTCCTTTGGGTCGATATAGGAGTGGAGGTAGCATGGTGCATCGAGTTGCTCCGTGGCCGATAAGTGCGGTGAGCGAGCGCGGCCATGGATCGTTTGCATGCCCTCCTTTTCCCGTTCGGACTGGCGAGGGTGAGGCATTGCACGTTCTTCTTCTCCATGGTATAATTCCCTTCGCCTTTTCCTTCGCCCCATTGTGGGATCGAAACTTCCTCGGCTGCCTCCATGCGTGCTTCTGGGCGGGTTTTCCAAGGTTGCTGCCAGGGTATCCTTTGCCGAAACCGAGGGCTCCACACCGGACGTATTTGTCCTAGGGAGGCGAAGAAAGCCTCCGGAGTCGATGATGAAGTGGACGCCTCCAAAGGTGGTGGTCATGTCGTCACAAGACTCTGCAGGAATCGCGTGCGACGACTTGAGATGTGGTGCGAACTCGAAGGATCCGCAGTGAATCGGATCTTTTGGATCTGGAGGCGTTGGTGACTCGAGCACGAACGCTGCAGATGTGGCCGAGTGCTCGCCGATGCCCCGCCCGTGCCGACGGGGTTCCCACGGACGGCGCCAATTGTCGAGGGTGCTCCTCGGCAATGCCCTCCGATAGGGGCTTAGGGTTGATGGAATCCCGCAAGCCGACACGAGACATCGGTACACAGACAAGCGGGGAGAGCGATTTACCCAGGTTTGGGGCCCTCGATGAGGTAAAACCCTTACGTCCTGCCTGTCTGTTCTTGATTATGATGAAAACAGGTTACAATGGGGTGCCGAATAGTTCGGCTGCAATCTCATCGAGATGCTGGTTGCTAGGGTAACCTAGTTCTAAGCTTCTGCTGGCTAATATTGCTAAGGTTTATTGTGTCCCTCGATAGCCCCTCTCCTGGCCTTTATATAGGTGGCCAGGTCCCGAGAGATCTAATCGAGTACGAGTAGGTTTTACAGTAGATCTATATCCAATCTTTCCTTGTTCGGCTTCCTCCGCGTCTTGTACTCCAAGTAATCTTCCGTCGCACCGCCCTAGTGGCCCATCTTGCCGTCGGGTTCCTTCATGGGCCTCCTGTTGGACCACGTAGGGTAGAGCAACATTGGTTACCCGAAGGGTAATGCCCACGTCATTGCTGCTGTTCTACGAACCTCTGCTCTTGGAGGCCCAACACTGTCTACAGGAATAGAAGCATGCGTAGACATCAATACGCAGATGATACTCTCATCATTATTCGAGCTGTTCCTGAACATGTTGCCAATCTTAAACGCGTCCTTGATGACTTCTCCGCAACCACTGGCCTCACTATCAATTTCCACAAAAGCACGTTTGTCCCCATCAAAACCGACCATGACAGCTCCCTCTCCATGGCAAATAATTTTGGCTGGGATGTATCCTCTTTCCCCCAAACCTATCTGGGCCTCCCCTCTCCACTTACAAGCTCCGCTTCGTGGACTTTGCCCCGATCATGAACAAAAGTGATATACTGCTTTCTGAGTGGTGCGGTCGATGCCTCCCTATTTGAGGGTGTTTGATTCTTGTTAACTCGGTCCTCACCGCTATACTTTCCCATGCCATGAGCGCCGGTCTCCTTCTGGCAGGCATTGTCGATGCCATTGATAAAAGACGTAGGGCTTTGCTCTGGACTGGGGAGAAAACTTCAATGGGGTAATGTCAAGGTTGCCTGGGATGATGTTTGCGTTCCAAAAAAAACTAGGGGGGCTTGGCGCCCTCTCCATCCACTCCCAGAATTATGCCCTTCTTGGAAAATTCCTCAGCAAGCTTCACTCCGATACCGCCGCCCCCTAGGCCTGATGGTTTCGTCGTTCTTACGGTTCTTGTGACTGGATCGAGTCTAGGGATCTTGTTGGCTGCCACAATCTCAACACCCCGATCTGGAAGGACATCATGGATGGCTTTTGGTTACCATCGGCGCCGGGACCTCCACTTCCTTTTGGTTTGATCTTTGGATTGGAGATTCTACTCTTCAAGACCGATTTCCTAGTCTTTTCTCACACTCTACCCGGATTCATATAAATGTGGCCACGGATCTAACATCTGACTTCCACAGTACTATTGGACCACGCCTTTGCAGGCTGCTGAGGCCGACATTTGTAACCTTGCAAACGAGTTTAGTTCGGTGGGCCCGCGCCACGATATAATGAATGTTCGTTCTGGCCACCTCACTAACAACAAGCTATCGAACAAAAGTTTATACTCCAACTCTTTCAGGCATCTGCAGATCGATGAAGTGGCGGACAAGGTTCGGAGGAGTGTTGCCCCCCTCAAGTGCAAGATTTTCTGCTGGTTGGCTAGGAAGAAGCGCCTACCCACAAATGAACGGTGGTTTAGACACCATCTCAGCCCTACCGCTGTGTGCCTCTCATGCAACCAAGATGAAGAAACATATCACCTACTCCTTCTATGCCCTCGGGCCCATGAAGTTTGGAGCTTCTTCTACTCCGACTTCATTGCCAGGGGCTTTTCTCGCATCTCGAACCTGTGGACATCGCAATGCCGGAGCTTCGAGGAATCCACCATCACCGCTGCCATTATTTGGAACGTCTGGCAAAGAATAAACGCACGGACCTTCAATGGCGATGTTGAATACATAGCCTTAGTCTCCCGTAGGTGCATCAAGGATATTAGGCTGTGGGCTCACCGGTGTATGATACGTCTCCAACGTACCTATAATTTCTGATGTTCCATGCTTGTTTTATGACAATACTTACATGTTTTGCTCGCACTTTATAATGTTTCTATGCATTTTCCGGAACTAACCTATTAACAAGATGCCGAAGTGCCAGTTCCTGTTTTCTGTTGTTTTTGGTTCCAGAAAGGCTGTTCGGGCAATATTCTCGGAATCGGACGAAATCAACGCCCAGAATCTTATTTTTCCCGGAAGATTCCAGAACACCGAAGGGGAGACTAAGATGGGCCAGGGGGGCCCACATGACAGGGCCGCGCGGGCGCCACCCTGGCCGCGCCGGCCTATGGGGAGGGAGCCCTAACGCCCTTTCGACTCCGCCTCTTCGCCTATAAGAGCCCTTTCGACCTAAAAACGCGATACCAATTGACGAAACTCCAGAAAGACTCCAGGGGCGCTGCCACCATCGCGAAACTCCGTTTCGGGGGACAGAAGTCTCTGTTCCGGCACCCTGCCGGGACGGGGAAGTGCCCCCGGAAGCCATCTCCATCGACGCCACCGCCTCCATCATGCTCCGTGAGTAGTTCCCCCATGGACTACGGGTTCTACCGGTAGCTAGTTGGTATTCTCTCCCCCATGTACTTCAATACAATAATCTCATGAGCTGCCTTACATGATTGAGATTCATCTGATGTAATCGGTGTTGTGTTTGTTGGGATCCGATGGATTGTTACATTATGATTAGTCTATCTATAAATTTTGTGAAGTTATTGTTGCTGCAATCTTGTTGTGTTTAATGCTTGTCACTAGGGCCCGAGTGGCATGATCTTAGATTTAAGCTCTATACTTATTGCTTAGATTGTATCTACAAGTTGTTTGCACATGTCTATGTCCGGAACCCGAGGCCCCGCAGTAACAACGAATCGGGATAACTGGAGGGGAAGGCTTAGGTATGATGATCACATGTTTTCACCAGGTGTTAATGCTTTGCTCCGGTGCTCTATTAAAAGGAGTACCTTAATTTCCAGTAGATTCCCTGGAGGCCCGGCTGCCACCGGCTGGTAGGACAAAAGATGTTATACAAGTTTCTCATTGCGAGCACGTATGACTATATATGGAAAACATGCCTACATGATTAATAATCTTGATGTTTTGTCTTAATGCTATTTCAATCCTATCAATTGCCCAACTGTAATTTGTTCACCCAACACTTGTTATTGGAGAGTTACCACTAGTGTAGATAGCTGGGAACCCCGGTCCATCTCTCATCATCATATACTCGTTCTACATGTCATTGGAAGTAGTATCAACTATTTTCTGGTGCCATTGCCTCTGTGTTACTATTACTGCTGCTGTGTTACTGTTACTTTTCCTCTCATATCACTGCTACTTTCACATCACCCCTGTTACTAGTGCTTTTCCAGGTGCAGCTGAATTGACAACTCAGTTGTTAAGGTTTATAAGTATTCTTTACCTCCCCTTGTGTCGAATCAATAAATTTGGGTTTTACTTCCCTCGAAGACTATTGCGATCCCCTATACTTGTGGGTTATCAGTGTACTACCCCCTCTTCCTCTTCTGCTCTAAATAATTGGTGTAATGGCTATGACCCACCCTGAGGTCACTATGCCACCCCTTCTCCCTTGTCCCTCTAAAAATGTGTAATGCCCCTTGTACTCTTGCGGTTGTTTATAAAGTTGTCCAGGCTCGCGCAACCCCGCTGTAGCCAGGGTAAAAAAACTATATTAAGATTCACACATTTTTTCATTCTTAGCCTCCAATACAAAGAATTTCGCATTTTTACATAATGCATTACATCGATCTTTAAATTAATAAAGCCACCAACTATTAGAGTTACAAGGTGCCCAGAATAACAACAACATAAACGACAAACATTACATACAAACAAGATGCAACAATACACGCAGCAGAATTAAACACAAGAGATCTTCTATGTTAGGAAGGCAAAAGATCTTGTGAGGAGAAGGCATTGGAATGTCAGATGATTCTCATTGTGTTCTTTGTCCATCCAAAGATTATGAGGATAGATTGCATTTATTATTTCATTGTAATTTCAGTAGCAGAATTTGAAATTATCTTCAAATTGAGTGGCAGCAGCATGATGATTTACTGTTTTGAGTCATGCCAAGAGAAGCTTTGGGCATCCCTTTTTTATGGAAGTGATTATAACAACTTGTTGGAATATTTGGCTCATCAAAAATGGGAGAATTTTTAGACAGGAGAATGTGCCTTTCACTAGGCGGAAGACTAAATTTGTACAGGACATCACTTGGTTGCAGTACAGAATTAAAGCCAAGCATAAAGATAGTCTGCTTAGATGGATTAAGTCCCTGCCTTAGAGGCTTTTTCATCCAAGTTTTTTAGCTTTTGTTTCTTGTTCTGTATATAAGACTTTTTATTAATAAAATTTGATGTGGGGCTTTTTGCCTCATAGCCATGCTTAAAAAAACAGTACACACAGCATGCAAACGCCGAAACACTCGCTGAGAACACCTTCATATGCTTCAAACAAGGGTGAACTATATCATGGTGCAACCCATCCATCGCCAAAAGGCCCCCCGCCCTCACACCCAGGATTGAGGGTGTCGTACCGTCAGACAATGGAACGCTTGCCCTAGAGCTCGAATTGCAGTCGATAATCGGACAACCAAAGAAGAATAGATTCCGAGCACGCCCCCTCCCCCTCGGTGAAGACCAACACTCAGTAAGCCACTCTGTCATACCCGAAGAAGGCAAGAACCGCACCGCAACAAACAGTTGACATGGCCGAGAGGGTTCAAAGGCAACACCTTCAAGAAGGAAGCGATGCATGGCATCATCGTTGCCCCGTCCGTTTAACTAGACCGAAGATTTACACCCGGATCCAATGGTAGAGGAGCACCATTCTCAATGATGCCTCCACGAAGGGAATCGACGCTCGAGAGTGTTGACGTCACCGACATTAACATCATCGGGCATCGCTTTCACTCGAGTAGCCACCATCGTCAAAAGAACTACGCCAAGATCCATGAAGGAGCAAGATGACTCCTGCACTACGAATGCCTCCCATGCATGCCATACAGATGTCTGCACAAGCGAGAGCCCTAACCAGCACCCGCACGGAGGCACCGCCGCCAGGTGCTGTTGTATACACCACCCGGAGCTGCCGCTCCGAAACTCGAGGGGCCAACCTAACTTGCCTCCCTCAGGAGGATGAGCCGCACGTGCGCAGCCAGCCAGTCCCGCTGTGCCCTAGCGCACCTCCAGCACCTGCAACACTTGTCAATGCCCTGCCATGCCGCAATGTAGCTGGCCCAAAGCAAATCCGCACGGGAGGGAGAGGCCCACACCCAAAATCATCCTAGAGGCCATGACGATGGCCACAGATCGACCCCCTGATTAGATCTAGCGGTGGACTGACCCTAGTCATAAACGACAACATGTTGACGCCTTCGAGCCCATGGCGATGAGACCAACTCGCAACACCGATGAAGAATACAACACCTCCATGCATCCAGGAACTCAAGCGGCGCCGTGAATAGCACATCGGGACTAGCCGTGTATGCACCAAAGGGGGAAGACGACAAGGGAAAGCTACGAGCTTGGGAGTTGAAGTACACGGAGGGTCGCGCCGCCGCGGGTTGCCCGGCAGCTTCGAGGGCAAGCAAAGGGGAGGTAGCACTAGAGGGAACCCTCAATCGCCCCTTCCTCTACCCAGTCGCCCAAGCGAAGACGTCGCCTACTCAATCCATCCTGAAACGGATGTCGTTGATTTTTCTAGAGAATATGAATTTAGACAAATCTGCGATATTTTTGCAGGTGCTTGCTCCAGTACAACCCCTCCCACAAATTCAGAGAAAATTTAAATGCAAGGATGGACGAGATCACTTGATACCCCTTAGTTATCAATACTAAATAGGTATATGTAGCCCTATGCAAAGCCTGTATGGCCCAACTAAATTGTATGAATATGTTGCATATGTATGTATATGATTATGTACATATGAGGATCATTGGTGGCGACTCTTCGGCGTGGTGGTGGTTGTGGCCGCTGGGTAGGAGGGATGACAAGGTGGTGTTGGCCAGCCACAAGGCATTGTGATGAGGCGTTGGGTGACACAAGCCTCGGCAATGCCTCGTAGGTGCGTGTCCGCATGCTTGGAGCGGTGTGCATGCTAGATGGCTGCTCGGCGGCGCGATGAATGGCCGGATAGTCTACCCTAGACAGTCCGGGGTAATTTGGGCGGACTGTTTGTCGTGTTGGAAACGAGACTAGCCAGATTTTCTTGCGGTTCTACGCTGAACTGTCTTGGAAGGCTATCGTCGCCGAACACGGTGGTATTGCTTATATGTGGTCATACCGGGTTTTGGATTTAGATTTGGATATGGATCTGAACAACACGGATGAGCTTTGATTGAGTTTGGGGAAAGGGGTTATACTGGAGCAAACCATTTTCAGGACAGTGGGACTAGAGGAGTCGCAAACATCATTAGCTACATCAATGGTTTTCCTGGATATTCTTGAAACTTTAAATTATGATATTCGAATTCTTAAAAGTAAAAGGTTACATGTCCTCGGCCTTGATTTGTTGTTTCCGCGAGGAAAGTGAGAGATCGCGATCGTCGGCATCTAGTAGAATGTTCCGCTTTTAACCAATCGAGGCCAAGAGAAAGAGCTGAAACCGCGTCGATGCCAACTTCCGGATCAGTGTGTGTGTCCTCCTCGCGTAGTTTGTTCGACGCGGGTGGAGAAAGATACGCTTTGTCAGTGTCCACTGTTTCTGCGTGTCCTAGACAGTTTGTGGGCCGTCAGGCAGGGGGAAGTAAAAAGTCTTTGGAAGAGACGGATCACCATCGATGGCTCTCGCTGTACTTGCATTGAGTGGTGGCTCCAATCCATGATTTCTTTGCTTTCCTTTTTCTAGTAAAAAAAGCAGGGAGGGTATGCTTCCTCTTCTTTTCCGACTTCCGAGCACCAGCCTCGTTCATAATTTTGAATTGTTATTTCGAAAATGTTTTAAGCACCAACGATTTGTTTTCCTATAATCCAATTTTCTAATCGGCTAAATGACGGAAATTTGACTTGATTTTTGTCTCAAATCCAACCATAATTTGATAGAAATTATTGTCTCCCATTGACATATTTTAGCTCAAAAATACTTCTTTCCTGAAAATGAATGGAATTATGAATGCACATTTACACACGTGTATCTTTTTGCCAACGTCAGATTTTTTAGACAACGGTAAGTTAAAGCATCTCCAGCCGCGTCCCCCAAAGCGTCCCCAAACCGCGCCGGATTGAGCGTTTTGGGGACGTGTTTTGTTCGTGCCGCCTTTGGGAGACGTCGCTCCCCAACCGCGTCCCCCCAAACGCCGCCCTCAAACATTTAAAATACTTATTTTTAACACATAACCATTTATCAAATATAGCATATGAATAAAAATGTTTGTGAGGATTTTTTTCAAATTAAATTACAACAAACAAGTAAATAAATATAATAAATATGGCGGATTTGACGGCACGTTCTGGGACGCGCTAGCGAAGCGGCGGCGGCGGCACGACCCGCGGGAGCCCCAGCCGCGACAACGGTGCCGACTCTCAGCAGAGATCAGACGCCCAAACGACCGGGAAATCCAGTGGCGGCGGTGGGGTGGGAGGCGCGGGAAGGAAGGAGCGACGAGAAAAGAGGCGCGAACCAACGGTTTATGCAAATAGTCGCTGACATGTGGGAGCCCGCCTCGCTTTTCGGTGTGTCCGGCGTCCCCTGTGGGACGGGGACGGGCTCGGGGCGCCGGACACCGTATCGGGCCACGCTGGACAAAAATGGGCTTTGGGGGACGCGGCTGGAAAGATTTTTTGGTCCAGCGCGCCCCAAATTTCTTTGGGAGACGCTTTGGGGGACGCGGCTGGAGATGCTCTTAGAGCATCTTGATCGGCGTCTCCCAATAGCTCCCTATCGACGCAATAGGGGTTGGTCCATCCGACCCAAATGAGTGTTTGGCATCGTCTTGTCCGTCTTGGGGGTGCCAGACAAGACCGGTCATAGCTGCCACCTAGAAGCCCGATAGGAGGGCCCATACTGTAACGGACTCACGGAAGGCCGGTCTAGATTAATTACACTCAGGGCATCTCCAACGGGGATATGGAATACATACGTCTAAATTATCCGCGCGCGTCCGTTTCCGTCGCCTCATCGCTAGTACTGGTGCGGCTGAGAAGACGCATCGAGCCAGGGTCGCTGCTAGGCGGGCCCGATGAAACGTCCACCCTGACGTGGTCCCAAACGTATTTTTTGACCATACGGACGTAAACGATTTGCATCGCCCCGTTGGACATGCCCTCACTCACCTTGTTGGTTCCCCACGTGTTGATGCTACCACTTCCCACGCAGCGGTTAATGTCTACGCACGCTTCTATTCCTGTAGACAGTGTTGGACCTCCAAGAGCAGAGGTTTGTAGAACAGCAGCAAGTTTCCCTTAAGTGAATCACCCAAGGTTTATCGAACTCAGGGAGGAAGAGGTCAAAGATATCCCTCTCAAGCAACCCTGCAATTACGATACAAGAAGTCTCTTGTGTCCCCAACACACCTAATACACTTGTCAGATGTATAGGTGCACTAGTTCGGCGAAGAGATAGTGAAATACAAGTGGTATGAATGAATATGAGCAGTAGTAACGGCGCCAGAAAATAGCTTGCTGGCGTGTGATACGTCTCCGACGTATCGATAATTTCTTATGTTCTATGCCATATTATTGATGATACCT
Source organism: Lolium rigidum (assembly GCF_022539505.1). Classification (NCBI taxonomy): domain Eukaryota; kingdom Viridiplantae; phylum Streptophyta; class Magnoliopsida; order Poales; family Poaceae; genus Lolium; species Lolium rigidum. The sequence goes on from NC_061508.1 coordinate 129,661,029, forward strand.
ACATGTTTTATGCACACTTTATGTCATATTAGTGCATTTTCTGGAACTAACCTATTAACAAGATGCCGAAGTGCCGGCTTCCGTTTTCTGCTGTTTTTGGTTTCGGAAATCCTAGTAACGAAATATTCTCGGAATTGGACGAAACAAAGACCCGGGGGCCTATTTTTCCACGGAGCTTCCAGAAGACCGAAGAACATACGAAGTGGGGCCACAAGGTGGCGACACCACGTGGCGGCGCGGCCCGGGGGGCCCGCGCCGCCCTATGGTGTGGCCCCCTCGTCCGGCCCCCGACTCGCCCTTCCGCCTACTTAAAGCCTCCGTCGCGAAACCCCCGATGCGAAAAACCACGATACGGAAAACCTTCCAGAGACGCCGCCGCCGCCGATCCCATCTCGGGGGATTCTGGAGATCTCCTCCGGCACCCTGCCGGAGAGGGGATTCATGTCCCGGAGGACTCTACACCGCCATGGTCGCCTCCGGAGTGATGAGTGAGTAGTTCACACCTGGACTATGGGTCCATAGCAGTAGCTAGATGGTTGTCTTCTCCTCATTGTGCTTCATTGTCGGATCTTGTGAGCTGCCTAACATGATCAAGATCATCTATCTGTAATACTCTATGTTGTGTTTGTCGGGATCCGATGGATAGAGAATATCATGTCATGTTAATTATCAAGTTATTACATATGTGTTGTTTATGATCTTGCATGCTCTCCGTTATTAGTAGAGGCTCTGGCCAAGTTGATGCTAGTAACTCCAAGAGGGAGTATTTATGCTCGATAGTGGGTTCATGCCTGCATTGACACCCGGGGGCCGACGTAAACCCCTAAGGTTGTGTTGTGCCGTTGCCACTAGGGATAAAACATTGATGCTATGTCCGAGGATGTAGTTATTGATTACATTACGCACCATACTTAATGCAATTGTCCGTTGCTTTGCAACTTAATACCGGAGGGGTTCGGACGATAACCCGAAGGTGGACTTTTTAGGCATAGATGCGGTTGGATGGCGGTCTATGTACTTTGTCGTAATGCCCAATTAAATCTCACTATACTTATCATGTCATGTATGTGCATTGTTATGCCCTCTCTATTTGTCAATTGCCCGACCGTAATTTGTTCACCCAACATGCTTTTATCTTATGGGAGAGACACCTCTAGTGAACTCGTGGACCCCGGTCCATTCTTTAATACTGAAATACAAATCTGCTGCAATACTTGTTTTTACTATTTTCTCTCGCAAACAATCATCTTCCACACAATACGGTTAATCCTTTGTTACAGCAAGCCGGTGAGATTGACAACCTCACTCGTTTCGTTGGGGCAAAGTACTTTGGTTGTGTTGTGCGGGTTCCACGTTGGCGCCGGAATCTCCGGTGTTGCGCCGCACTACATCCCGCCGCCATCAACCTTCAACGTGCTTCTTGGCTCCTCCTGGTTCGATAAACCTTGGTTTCTTTCTGAGGGAAAACTTGCTGCTGTGCGCATCATACCTTCCTCTTGGGGTTGCCCAACGAACGTGTGAAATACACGCCATCAAGCACATTTTCTGGCGCCGTTGCCGGGGAACTGAAGAAAAGTTACACCACAAGGATTTCTAACTCCCACGTCAACTACGCACCAGCACATTTTCTGGCGCCGTTGCCGGGGAGATCAAGACACGCTGCAAGGGGAGTCTCCACTTCTCAATCTCTTTACTTTGTTTTTGTCTTGCTTTATTTTATTTACTACTTTGTTTGCTGCATTATATCAAAACACAAAAAAATTAGTTGCTAGCTTTACTTTATTTATTGTCTTGTTTGCTATATCAAAAACACAAAAAAATTAGTTTACTTGCATTTACTTTACTTGATTCATCATGTTTCCTTTTAATTTTACCACAAAGAACATACCGGTAGGACGCGGGTCTATAATTGGGAGAAACAATATAGAAGAATTTTTCACTCACGTCAGTACCACTGAAGATTTTGAAGATAGACACTTGGTAGAACTTGCTCCCACTTATGAAATTGCTGCAGCTGCCTTAGTTCGCATGTTGGAAACTAAATTTGTTAATCTCAATCCTATAATCCAACACATGTTTCTTACACTTGGTGATTTGGAAGAGGGGAAAAGAAAGATTTTGTTTTAGAAACCCTTCTTAGAGAATTTGGTGGTCTAGCAAGAGAGGCTAGAAAGGTCTTTGCTAAATTTAATATGCTTGGTTCTCATACTAATTTTGTTAGTCTCCTTGAAAAAATGGATATGGATAGAATAAGGTACACTAAAAATACTAATGATGGTGGAGAGATAAAAGCACCAATACCATGTAAACTCCTAGCTATGAATGATGCACTAGAACATAACTATGCTTGGCTTGTTCCCGAAAATTTGTTCGATGAGAGTAGCAAGCCCAAGACTAATGAAAAGGGAGACGCTGAAACTTATGTATCCAATATACTATGCATGGTTGAGAAAACTCCAAACCCCGCTGTAGGTGCACCACCCTTCGATAATACTTGAGATACACTTTCTGCGCCTAGCTGAAAGGCGTTAAAGAAAAGCGCTTATGGGAGACAACCCATGTTTTTACTACAGTATTTTTGTTTTATATTTGTGTCTTGGAAGTTGTTTACTACTGTAGCAATCTCTCCTTATCTTAGTTTTATGTTTTGTTGTGCCAAGTAAAGTCTTTGATAGAAAAGTAAGTACTAGATTTGGATTACTGCGCAGTTCCAGATTTCTTTGCTGTCACGAATCTGGGTCTATCTCCCTGTAGGTAGCTCAGAAAATTAAGCCAATTTACGAGCATGATCCTCAGATATGTACGCAACTTTCATTAAATTTGAGAATTTTCGTTTGAGCAAGTCTGGTGGCCTAATAAAATCCATCTTTACGGACTGTTCTGTTTTGACAGATTCTGTCTTCTATTTCGCATTGCCTCTTTTGCTATGTTGGATGAATTTCTTTGATCCACTAATGTCCAGTAGCTTTATGCAATGTCCAGAAGTGTTAAGAATGATTGTGTCACCTCTAAACATGTGAATTTTTATTATGCACTAACCCTCTAATGAGTTGTTTCGAGTTTGGTGTGGAGGAAGTTTTCAAGAATCAAGAGAGGAGTATGATGCAATATGATCAAGGAGAGTGAAAGCTCTAAGCTTGGGGATGCCCCGGTGGTTCACCCCTGCATATTATAAGAAGACTCAAGCGTCTAAGCTTGGGGATGCCCAAGGCATCCCCTTCTTCATCGACAACATTATCGGGTTCCTCCCCGAAACTATATTTTTATTCCGTCACATCTTATGCACTTTGCTTGGAGCGTCGGTTTGTTTTTGTTTTTGTTTTGTTTGAATAAAATGGATCCTAGCATTCACTTTGTGGGAGAGAGACACGCTCCGCTGTAGCATATGGACAAATATGTCCTTAGGCTCTACTCATAGTATTCATGGCGAAGTTTCTTCTTCGTTAAATTGTTATATGGTTGGAATTGGAAAATGATACATGTAGTAATTCTAAAATGTCTTGGATAATTTGATACTTGGAAATTGTTGTGCTCATGTTTAAGCTCTTGCATCATATACTTTGCACCCATTAATGAAGAAATACTTAGAGCTTGCTAATTTGGTTTGCATATTTGGTTTCTCTAGAGTCTAGATAACATCTAGATTTGAGTTTTGAACAACAAGGAAGATGGTAAGGAGTCTTATAATGTTTACCATATGTCTTTTATGTGAGTTTTGCTGTACCGTTCATCCTTGTGTTTGTTTCAAATAACCTTGCTAGCCTAAACCTTGTATCGAGAGGGAATACTTCTCATGTATCCCAAATACTTGAGCCAACCACTATGCCATTTGTGTCCACCATACCTACCTACTACATGGTATTTATCCGCCATTCCAAAGTAAATTGCTTGAGTGCTACCTTTAAAATTCCATCATTCACCTTTGCAATATATAGCTCATGGGACAAATAGCTTAAAAACTATTGTGGTATTGAATATGTACTTATGCATTTTATCTCTTATTAAGTTGCTTGTTGTGCGATAACCATGCTTCGGGGACGCCATCAACTATTCTTTGTTGAATATCATGTGAGTTGCTATGCATGTCCGTCTTGTCTGAAGTAAGAGAGATCTACCACCTTCATGGTTGGAGCATGCATGTTGTTAGAGAAGAACTTTGGGCCGCTAACTAAAGCCATGATTCATGGTGGAAGTTTCAGTTTTGGACATATATCCTCAATCTCATATGAGAATAATAATTGTTGCCACATGCTTATGCATTAAAGACGAGTCCATTATCTGTTGTCCATGTTGTCCCGGTATGGATGTCTAAGTTGAGAATAATCAAAAGTGAGAAATCCAAAATGCGAGCTTTCTCCTTAGACCTTTGTACGAGCGGCATGGAGGTACCCCATTGTGACACTTGGTCAAAACATGTGCATTGCAAAGATCCGGTAGTCCAAGTTAATTAG